>NC_137866.1:6117971-6205471 GCF_963924005.1 Protomyctophum bolini
TAAGGTTAGGTTTAGGGTGCATACTTAGTTTAGACTAGTCATTGGTTAGACATGGGTTAAGGTTAGGTTTAGTTGTGCTGCCCCGTGGGAGGTTAGGTTTAGGGTGAGGGTTTAGTTCAGGGGTAGGCAACCTTTATTATCAGAAGAGCCATTTTTGGCCCAAGAACGCATTGCAATTCTATCTGGAGCCGCAAAATATGTTTGCTTTAATTAAGCAAACTTTCATTATTTGTGATTTTTCTGGTCTTTTATTATTATACATTTTATTGTTTGCTAATTTCTCAAAGCATGTCAAGTATACTGCATACCAGTAAGCCAGCAGCATTGGTGGTGAAAACAAACAGATGTCTTATCATGAACACATTATTCTATTCTTCCATTTTCCTTCATTAAATATGATTCTTATTTTTATCTGGTGTATAGGCAACATTGTTTTGCAATATCAAAATGAATTAATAACTTTATGCCTACTACAAATTCAATAATAAATTATGATTAAATGTAAAAAAAATAATAATAATAAAAGAAAAGAAAAACAAAACTGCTTATTCCTTTTCATACTTCTTGCTGGTTGCCTACCCCTGGTTTAGTTGTAGGACTAATGACTGGTCTAACCAATGACTAGTCTAAACCAAAAAAAAGTCTAAACTAAGTACTGCACCCCAAAAATCTCTCTAGCTGTATAATAAGGAGGGGCTATAGCGCCCCTGAAACATAGCAGACGTACAAGGTTGCAGAGTGGCACGAAGTGGTGCGCTGTGAGCTTTAATATTATCTGCTATTCTTGAATAGACATACGTATAGGATCTATTCTAAACCGACGCCGATGCATGTGTTCCCGGTTGGAATGGGTTAGAAGGGTTGTAGTGCTGAGAAAGGGCTGAGCCGCTACATCACAACAATGCACCTCTACGAGAACACACACACACACACACACACACACACACACACACACACACCCTACCCTGCAACTCGGTGCAGGTAGTGCAGGAGACAGTTTTGTGAGATTAAGCTTTCAGAAGCGGCACAACTGTCAATTAAAGTGACTATGTTGGCCAATCAGCATTCACAGCACGTCCTTTCCGGGACTTGGCAGAACACTGTCGTAGATAGTATAGTAGTAATAACGCACACAAGGCAAAAACAATAAAGATGGACATGCCATCTCCGATTTACTTCCCGTATGGCCCTGTCTGTGTGAATGTTTAGGAGACCTGCAGCAGGTTGGAGTCTATTCATTCCAATGGAAGACAGGATGACCCTGTCCGTCCCTGACACTTTGTTTTCCTCCCAGAAAGACGAATCAGGAGAAAATGGGCTTTATTATCGACCTTTCTCTGTCCACAGCGACACACTCTGACGTGATCTATAGAGCGCCAGTAAACCTAGGAGGATGTTCCCCAGATCAGACGCCAGACGGCCACTTTTAGGAGACCATTTGTACGATTTGTGATCAGTTTCGCCGCCTCTAGCGGCTCCAATTTAGGACGCGTTAGCTTTCTGAATCAAACCGTCTTTGAAAGCCCTCCTGGCTCTCCAAAGAGCCTCTCTCGTCCCTCCTGGCTCTCCAAAGAGCCTCTCTCGTCCCTCCTGGCTCTCCAAAGAGCCTCTCTCGTCCCTCCTGGCTCTCCAAAGAGCCTCTCTCGTCCCTCCTGGCTCTCCAAAGAGCCTCTCTCGTCCCTCCTGGCTCTCCAAAGAGCCTCTCTCGTCCCTCCTGGCTCTCCAAAGAGCCTCTCTCGTCCCTCCTGGCTCTCCAAAGAGCCTCTCTCGTCCCTCCTGGCTCTCCAAAGAGCCTCTCTCGTCCCTCCTGGCTCTCCAAAGAGCCTCTCTCGTCCCCCCCTCGTAAAGTACTGATGGCTCCTCTCTCTCTCTCCCCCCCCCCCCCCCCTCCCCCCCCCCCCCTGAGGTGCACACCTCACTGTGGGACGTCCCGCGACCAGCTGGAACAGCAGTGCGATCATTAATCCTCTCTCTCTCTCCCAAACCACCCACCCCGTCACAAACCCCCCGTTTTGTTGCTGTAATATCCATGACTCATGCGTGTGTGTGTGTGTGTGTGGGACTGATGGGGGCTACACAGTGTATTATCGTATGCTAAGTGATATCACCATATGTTTAACGTTTTGTGTTTTCGGTAAATTGATCGTGCTATTATAGCGTCACACAAAGGCATCACAAGTAGCAGATCTACAAGTCGGAGCTTCTAGATCTGCTACTTTGATATTTTAGAATTTGAATCCTGAAATGTAACAGTTGTGGACATACTGTACCAAATCGATTAATCGACAGCTCTGCCGATCAGACAGCTCTGATAATCAATACATCAGATAAAACGTTTAAGATTTTATATTATGCACATGCCATGGTCACATAACCATTATATGTTGAGTGCATGCTTTGATGGTTACAGTTTTATAATGAGTAAACCTTTGTGGAGATCTTTTCAGTTCTCATTGTATGCTATAGTTACTGCCATTCAGGATGGAAAATGAAATCCATTTGGATTTGGGGAGAAGTAGTTTCATAAGGGGCTGGCCTGGTATGAAGTACTTGATATAAAGAGAACATGTTCAGTTCACTAGTCTACACTCTACTCTACACCTGCCTTCATTTCATCTGATTGTCTGTTTTGGCAGGCACTTAACAAGCGATCGTTAACTGTGTCTGTTAGAGAGAAGGGCAGAGAAGAGTGGCTTTGCTCAACTTGAAAACGATTTTCGATTATGAAATATTAAAATTTTCGAAATTTTTCGATTTCGGAGCCTCCGACGATTAATCGGAAAATGGATTAATCTGTGGCATCCCTAATATCAACATGCACTATATATACAAGTCATGTCTGTATTAGAATTAGAATAAGAATTTGGTAATTTTAGGGTTTTACAGGGACCAGTGATGCACCGTATTGTATAAGTGATATCCATTGTCAATAGCAGCTGCAGCATAAATGTGCAATGTTGTCTTTGAAACCATGTTGTTGGAATGGAGATAAAAATCAATACGATGCGTACAGTAGGCTATTCATTTTCCGTGTGCTCTATGTCGGCAGCAAGGACAATCATACCGTATACATCAATATCTGTTTACTTATCACGAGCCATATCGTCTGTCTGTCTGTCTGTCTGTCTCTCTTTCCCTCTCTACCACTTTCTCTCTCTCTCTCTCTCTCTGTCTTTCTTTGGCTCCTGGCCAGTGCGACAGCATTGAGACCATGTCTTCCCATTACCCCCCCCCCCCCACCCACCATCCCCTGAATAATGGGGCGAGGGAGGGGGGGGTCAGGGAGGGACGTCATTAGGCCGGTCTGTGTTGTCCGGGGTTGGTCGTCTTGTTTACAGACTGTGTGTGTGTTTACATTCCTGGCGGTCGGAGCGCGGCCGGCCCTTTAAGGGAAGCGTTGCTTTTGGCAAATGAAGGGAAATGCTCTTCTTATTCTGCTTAGTAATGGAAAAATCCCCAGAAAGGGGCCATACCACCACGACACATACGATACATTTATCCCCCGTGGTCACTGGCCTGGCGGAGGTCAGTCGTGGTGCAGGAAGATGACTTGAAACATTGAAACTTCCTCCCACTGGTGCACCCTGGGAGAACGTACAAGTCCACTTTCACACCACTTTATAACAAAATATTATGGACCAGCGTTAGATTACTGAGATTTAATACTACACCGTCTCTGTTCATTCCATCTATTACCTCGTATTTAACTTTCTTGGTTGTAAGTGACTCTGGATTAAGAGCGTTTGCTAAATGCCTAGAATTGTAATTGTAAATTGAAAAGAAAGTGGGAGAAATTCATTTTTGTGCAACACTGTTGTCGTTTCTATTATTTTCCGTGGTTGCATCACGTCTCCTGTCTAAGAAACACCTGCGTACGCATGCACGTACGCACGCATGTGCAAACGCACGCTGAACTTCACAAAGTCAACAGAGACAAGTGAAAATAAAATTATAGCTAATACAAACGAAACAAGAAATAACCATGAGCCAAAAGGTGGATGAAACAAAGAAAAGGTTAATTTACGAGGAATGCTTTCTGGAACGTGTGATTTAAAATATTTAATGGAATCAGACAGTGAGGCGAATCGTCTCATGTACAGCATTTCAGAGCTGTGGCCGATCTCTCCCGTAGTTACAATGTGCAGATTATCTGCCGTACGCGTGACTAACATTTTTACACCACTAAATCCTGTCCTGTCTGATCCTAATTCTAACCCCAAACTGAATCTGTTCCTAATTGTAAACCTAAACCCTAAAAACTAAATGCAACCATAAAATCACACCCGTGTGATCTGAGTGGTGCTCAGATCACAGGCAACAGTGCAGCACTCTCTCTCTCTCTGTTTCTGGCAAAACAGCGCCCCTACTGGTACTAATAGTCATATACTGGTGCTCACAGTCACATAGGCGCATGGGTGGGTTAACGTCACATAGATAGATAGACGGACACGGACATTGCTGTTCCTTGGAGTGGTTGCACCATTCAAAAAACAGGGAACTGGTGCTGACAACGTCTATTTCACATGTTCTACTTTACTTGTGGAGACAATTGGTCCTCACAAGTATAGACTCATCACATCACACACACACACACACACACACACACACACACACACACACACACACACACACAGTGTAGTACGTGTTAGATTGACCCCTGAAAAGGTCACTGTACATGTTTCTAATGTAATTTCACCAGAATCTTGCATAGCCCGACGACGTCATTTGAATGCTCGCCGTGGGAACTTATTATTATTACAGACCTGTCTCGCTGAAGGCAACGAGGAAGAGACTTCTGTAAGTTAATTGGACGGTTTCTCCGTTCCGCACTAATGTTACATCACACCGGATGATATTGTATCAACAGCGTATAATTAGTTTAACCCATTTTGGGCGGGAACCCTAATTGGTTTCTGCATTACGTTATGCTTTAGCTATTGAAAAATAGCAGATCTACAAGCTCGTAGCGCGCCACCGAGTGGCGCGCTACGAGCTTGTAGATCTGCTATTTTTGAAAAATCGACTAACATAGAAACATAGCCTTTTCAGAAAACTGTCATTTTCAAACAGACATTTTTAGAATCTGATCGGGTTAAGCTGAACCTTGAGCAGCCGAACGTAATGAGACAGCCATGTATCCTCTGTGTTACATATCGCTGCTGTCGGGGAAAGAAACCTCTTATCTCCTTTATTTAGTTTTTTTTGTGTGTAAATTAACGAGTGGTTTTCAACCAGTGGTCCTTGAGGGGGTTCCAGGTGATCCCCAGCTAAATGATGGTAACCATTTCACTTTACGCTTTTTGATTGATTGAAATATTTATTAACAGTTTGCAGAATTACAGTACATTTCAAGCACAAACTCAATACAAAGACTGTTAACTGTGAGTGGACGACCCAATTAAGCATTACACTTGTTTACAAGAGGGTCCAGAGTGTTAAATTCATCAAAACATTTAGAGACGTACAAATAGACACTTCTATATAGTCAAAGAACCGAACAGGAATTCATCATAAAGGAGGTAAAAGGGGAAAAGAAACATACAGTGAGGGGAAAAAGGGGTGGGGGGGGGGGGGGGATTCAGATTTTACGGGGGCCAATTTTGAATTGCAGCCGTCCGTAGGTGCCCTTTGATAGCGGTTTTGAAGGAGTCAAGGGATTTGCATGTCTTAATGACTGTTGGTAGGGCGTTCCACATTTTGGTGGCATAGGAGCGAAAATAATTTAGTCCCTTGTTTGTGCCGAATCTGGGTTGTACATGGTACGCACTATTGTTAACCCATTCTGAACGGGAACCCATTTTGGTGTTTAGCATCATGTTATGCTTTAGCTATTGAAAAATAGCAGATCTACAAGCTCATAGCGCGCCACCGAGTGGCGCGCTACGAGCTTGTAGATCTGCTATTTTTGAAAAATCGAAGAACGACTGACATTTTTAGAATCTGATCTCAGGTCAGAATGGGTTCATCAGACCAGTGTGTGTCCAGTGAAAACCTCGTATGAATCTGATCTCAGGTCAGAATGGGTTAAAATAAGTCTACACAACATCTCATCCAACGACAACAATATATTCTACGTTTTGGGTCATGTTGAGAGCCGAGGCTCAAATTCTGAATAAATTATGGACCCTGATAATGATAAAGATTGAAAAACATGGCCTTACATGATCTGATCACACTACAGCGTCACTCAAAAGCATCTTAAGTAGCAGATCCGCAAACTCCAAACGCGCGTCAATCTGCTACTTTTGCTGTCTTCACCTAAAAAGTATAACATGTGAGGTTTTCATAGACCCACGTGTTAATTAAACGACGACACACTCAACTGCACACAGCAAACACGGCGCCCGGGTGCAGTCAGTGGTGTGCTGAAAAAAAACCAGGCGATCTACAAGCTCACACCGTGTTTCATCGCGATGCATTGCCAGTGTGTAGATCTTCTAATTTCATAATTGGCAAAGATTACGTCTGGAAAAAGGTGCTGACATGTACTGTTTTTTTAATCTAGCATTTGATTGTAGTGGTGAGAATAACACTATTAAACATGAGGCGAGGCATTGCTTTACATACATCATACCAATTAATTATAGTTTTATGCCCCTCCGATGACAAGCCTAGACTTTAGACTAATACATGTCCTTCATTTGCTCTTCTGCCCCGAATTTGAACCCGGTTTGCAAGTGCTGAAATGTTTTACCTTATTAGAGCTTACTGCTTGCATGTATGTTATATTAATATATTGTATACAAGAATACATCTTTGTGGGGTGCCAGCCCCTCCTATGTCCAGCTTGTGGTGTGTGTGTGTGTGTGTGCGCGTGTGTGCACAAACGTTGTCCTATACAAACATTAAAATGCCATTGACAATGAATGGACAATTTGAGAGTTTGTGTAAACACAAACATTGCATAACACTGTGCAAACGAAGGTGATGACGCAAATTGTGATTGGCCGGGATGCGTGGTAATGTACACACACACATACATTAGAATAGATCAGGGGTTCTTTGATGCTCGTTTTAATCAGGCCAAGGACCCCTTATAGCTGAGAGAGAGATGAAGCAGGGACCCCCACTGCATATTTTATAAAACTGTCAGATTAAACATTTTTACATGGATTTCTTAGTCATAGACTTGTCCGACAACTACAGTATGTGTTGTGTAAATTAATGTTTATTGTTTGTTTTTTTGTTCTTTTTTTGTTAATATGTCGGATTCATGTTAATGGTAACGACATTAACACACACACACACACACACACGAACACACACACACACACACACACACACACACACACACACACACTTGACACGAGACACACACACGACACAGCTTCCAGCCAAATTGAATTCCCTGCTCCTGCCAGGCTTCATTTTCTATAAGGTTTTCCGAGCTGTTGTCAGATAATGCCTTGCTTCACAGCCCCCCCCCCCCCCCCTCCCCCCCCCCCCCCCCCCCCCCAGCCACCGCTGCGCAACACAGAGACCCATTCACTTTATACCTTCGTTTGGACAGGAAGCATGGCGCTAAAAATATCACACTTTTCTTGCCGTAATTGCTACGTTTGCCCTCTTTATCCCATTCTGGGCGGGAACCCCCTTTTGGTGTTTTAACTATAAGCATTATGTTATACTTTATAGCCAGAGTAATCTAGTAAGAGAGTAATGATGACACTCCCGTTGACTGTCATTGTAACAATGGAATGCGGAAGTGGCTCATTCTATCTCAATGGGATAGTTCCAGCCATAGGAGCAATGTTTGGAACTATCGGCCATCGCTTTGCGGCGAGATCAAAGCGTGTCACCACTCTCTTACTAGATTACTCTGACTTTAGTTATTGAGAAATAGCAGATCTACAAGCTCGTAGCGCGCCACCGAGTGGCGCGCTACGAGCTTGTAGGTCTGCTATTTTAGAAAAATCGTAAAAATACGGCACAATAATCTTTGAATATATATTCTTTCAGAGTTTTATTTATTTCGACGACGTCGGGCCTAAACGTGTTATAGCCTGGGTACCGTATCTGGCTGCAGCCATGCCGCGTCAAATGAATGTAATTGCTGTGCTTGCGGACGGCCAGAGTGTCATGTCAGTTAGCTCAGCGCTAGTATAAATACAAGGTACATAGAAACGGCCTTAAGTGCCACCCTACTCTGTACGTATAAAATATAACCCACATGAGGGCCGAGGAGCCATTAACCCATTCTGACCTGAGATCAGATTCATACGAGGTTTTCACTGGACACACACACTGGTCTGATTAACCCATTCTGACCTGAGAGATCAGATTCTAGAAATGTCAGTCGTTCTTCGATTTTTCAAAAATAGCAGACCTACAAGCTCATAGCGCGCCACTCGGTGGCGCGCTACGAGCTTGTAGATCTGCTATTTTTCAATAGCTAAAGCATAAGATGATGCTAACAACAAAATGGGTTCCCGTTCAGAATGGGTTAACGCCGGGGAACACATGCCAGGGACGGACGGACGGACGGCGGAGAGAGAGAGAGAGAGAGAGAGAGAGGGTGAAAAGGCGGCCTTTTTGGAATATTATAAATGAACCCTTCTTGTCGTGTCTTATCCCTGTTGGGGGGGGGGGGGGGGGTTTATGAGTTATGACAGATTGGCACTGAGTGGCTGTGTGTGCGCGTTAAGTCGTTACAACCGGGAAATCATCTTGTGTCATCTTAGATTTTTTTGCTATTTATTATAGCAACGTATGTTTTTTTTTTACTCGTAGGATTTAGAACAGTGGTTTAGAACAGTGGTTTAGAACAGTGGTTCTCAAAAATAGTAGATGTACAAGCCCACAGTGTGTTACTACTCACTACGTGCTGCACTGTGAGTTTGTACATCTGCAATTTTAGAATATTGATATATATACATCCTATCATCATAAATGAAGAAAGGGTATGATAAATGTTACATCATTTAGATTTTCTTTACACAAATATTTATATTTTCATGTCAAGGACCCGCAGAATTATCTCTATTGGGCCACGGACCCCCATCTAAAAATATGTAGTTCCAGGGACCCCCCCCCCCCAGAAGCTACAATATTTTAGTTAAAAATGTTCGCTCTGAAATATATATTCAATGATTTGCGCCACATTTTCACGACTTTTAGTGGCGCGCTACGAGCTTGCAGATCTGCTATTTTTCAATGGCTAAAGTATAACATAATGCTTAGTTAAAACACCAACAGGGGTTCCCGCTCAAAATGGATTAATGGGTTATGCCGGGAGACATGATGTGGCCGGTGTCACCCCCCCCCCTCTCTCTGTCTCTCTCTCTCTCTCTCTCTCTCTCTGGTCTCTCTCTCTCTCTCTGTCTCTCTCTCTCTCTGTCTCTCTCTCTCTCTGTCTCTCTCTCTCTCTCTCTCTGTCTCTCTGTCTCTCTCTCTCTCTCTCTCTCTCTCTCTGTCTCTCTCTCTCTCTCTCTCTCTCTCCTCTCTCTCTCTCTGTGTGATTCACTTCATTACAGTAATAGTCCATTTCCTCCTAGGAGGAGGTGCAGGACGTTGCTGAGTCACAGTCTATTAGGGCCACACATGCTCTAACCCATTCTGGCCTGAAGAAATGTCTTCTAAATCCTGACAGTTTTCTGAAATAACCTATGTTTCTAGGCCTATATCACTCAATATTTCATGTCAAGGACCCCAAAAATGATCTGTACTTGGCCTCTGACCCCCATCTGAATATATGTTGCTCCCGGGGACCTCCCCAGAAGCAAAGATTTGAGTTAAAAACGTTCGTTCTGAAAAAAAAAAAAAATCCAAATTGAGGCACATTTTGACGATTTTTCAAAAATTGCAGACCTACAAGCTCGTAGCGCGCCACTCGGTGGCGCGATACAAGCTTGTAGATTTGCTATTTTTCAATAGCTAAATTATAACATAATGTTAAAAACACCAAAAGGGGTTCCCACCCAAAACGGGTTAAAGAAGAGGGGCGGCACAGCGCCAGATGTGCCGTGTAAAGAGATCAAACGCGCCATGGCAGGGATTTGGAACCATCAGTCATTTTTTCGCGGAGCTCCTACGACGGAGTGCCAGCTAGCTTCTTCTTCTCCCCCCCCCCCCTCCCCTAGGAGATTTATTTGTGAGCGCAGTAGTCAGATGACATGGCAGTATACTCGGAAATCATTTATCTGTCTGTCTGTCTGTCTTGTCTGTAGATTTTATTATTTACGGTATTTGTTTGAAGGGCACCTGCCCGTCTAGAGCAGTGAATCTGAAACGTGTTTCTTGTCGAGGACCCCCAACATTGTTATTGTGTATTTTGGCCCTCGATCCCCATCGCAAGAATTTTTTCAGGGACCTCCAGATTAGTCCAGAAGCTAAAGATTTTGCGTTAAATGTTCACTTAAAAATATGTTGGCATGATTTTGAGAGAAATGAGAGAGACTCCAGTCACTTTCAAATTAGAGCACTGCCTAGGGCAGGTGTGTGTGTGTGTGTGTCTGTGTCTGTGTCTGTGTGCCTGTCTCGTTAATATTTTAGCCAATTATCCTTCTGCACTGTCAAACAGGCCAATGTTGTTACTTGACTTTTGGTGAAAAAGCCAGCATATATAATCGGTATCTGTTGATATCGGTTTAGGACATTCGGAGCTGGACAATATTAGAATATCGGAACCCCCACGGAGGTGGTGCATGAAAGAAGTACCCTGTGAACCCCCACGGAGGTGGTGCATGAATGAAGTACCCTGTGCCACCTCCCCTAACGGAGGTGGTGCATGAATGAAGTACCCTGAACCCCCACGGAGGTGGTGCATGAATGAAGTACCCTGTGAACCCCCACGGAGGTGGTGCATGAATGAAGTACCCTGTGCCACCTCCCCTAACGGAGGTGGTGCATGAATGAAGTACCCTGTGCCACCTCCCCTAACGGAGGTGGTGCATGAATGAAGTACCCTGTGCCACCTCCCCTAACGGAGGTGGTGCATGAATGAAGTACCCTGTGCCACCTCCCCTAACGGAGGTGGTGCATGAATGAAGTACCCTGTGCCACCTCCCCTAACGGAGGTGGTGCATGAATGAAGCACCCTGTGCCACCTCCCCTAACGGAGGTGGTGCATGAATGAAGTACCCTGTGCCACCTCCCCTAACGGAGGTGGTGCATGAATGAAGCACCCTGTGCCACCTCCCCTAACGGAGGTGGTGCATGAAGGAAGTACCCTGTGCCACCTCCCCTAACGGAGGTGGTGCATGAATGAAGTACCCTGTGCCACCTCTCCTAAACCCCCACGGAGGTGGTGCATGAATGAAGTACCCTGTGCCACCTCCCCTAACGGAGGTGGTGCATGGATGAAGTACCCTGTGCCACCTCCCCTAACGGAGGTGGTGCATGAATGAAGTACCCTGTGCCACCTCCCCTAACGGAGGTGGTGCATGAATGAAGTACCCTGTGCCACCTCCCCTAAACCCCCACGGAGGTGGTGCATGAATGAAGTACCCTGTGCCACCTCCCCTAAACCCTAAGCCGCGTTTTAAGCATTTGGATCTGCTACTATTGATGCTTTTGTGGCAACATTGTAGAACAGGCCACACTTTTTTGACTTGAGAGCCACTTTTACCAGCTCAATGAGATCTACACACAAAAAAAATATGTTGATCCCATTGCTGAAATTTGTTTAAAAATGTACCTGAGGTGCTTTGGAATAGTTACATATACAGTGAGACATGAGACAAGCACACTTGGAATGGGAAATAGAGGTACATTTTGAATTGGTAGGGTTTCTTTTTGTATTATCACTTTGTAATACTACTGACATTTGTGTAAAACACTCAAAGTATTGCATTGTGGGTTTGAGCTTATAAATGTCAGTCAATCAAGTCACCTTAATTCAAGTGGCACATGTGATTTTCTTTAGATTTTGATATTCAAATTAAATATATTTGTAGGACCATGCCATGTGATCTACCTGCACAGCATTTGTGATCTACTGGTAGATCACGATCTACCTTTTGGGCACCCCGGTTGTACACATTTAGAATATGGAGATGAGAGGCTTCTCCCCGACACTATGAGGAAATGTTGAAAATGTCTTATGTAGATGGAGTGCCTGCGTGCCTCCTGCGCTGGAGGGAGTGCCAGAGGTTGGAGATACTGTACCAGGGCAAGGCAGGTGAAGATGGTGCGGAGAAATGCTAATGAACCATATGTCAAACACATAAATCACTATTGTTTTGCACACAGCGTAGGTGTTTTTCATCATCTTATGCTGGGAGGATATCTCCTCCCGAATTCTTGGGAGCAGCATGTATGAGAGAAATTCACTCACTTTCTTTTTTTTCCTTTTCTGTGAACCTGTTCGTGCTGAAGCTACAGCTGCATGTATTTCCTTTAGTCTGGTCTAGTCAGATTGATCTGTCTGGGGAAATGTAGATTCAGTGAATGAGCTAAAAATGGCTGCAAAACTAGTCCACACTCGCCAGCTATGATGTGCACATCTAAACTAGATGCAGACTTTTAGGTATGCATAGTTTCGGAAGGTGATTTAATCATGTTGGCGTGTGTGTGTTTGTGAGACAATCCTGTGTCGTTTGCGTCCTGGCGTGGAATCGTTGCCACCCACAACAATGAGACGATGATGTTTACGCTGTTTACGCTATAAGCTACAGTATGTTTGCTAATAACACAACGTTGATTTGAACATTACACATCAGTCTGCCCGCTATAGTGCTCCAAAGTGCCCTCCCACTCTTAAAATACAGTGTCGACACAGGCCCGTGCACATGCGTCCTTTATAAGTTGCTATTTTTGGCAAACGTTATATTGTGGTTAAGTTTTAAGCATAGATTATCGCGATAATATCTTAAATCGCAATTGTTTTGGTCACAATAATCGTTACATGAAGTTATAATATTCATGTTGTCACATCCTAGGCTTGGCCTCGTTGGTTAAACTCCCTGTCGGTGAATTATCTCCCGACAATATGACCACCTATATAGTCAGATATTATCCCTTTTACATAAAGAATAGGACGTATACGTCTTTGGCAAGGAAGCGTTGGATTTGATAGGACGTAAATGTATGTCACAAACACGAACAGGAATAGGGGGGGGGGGGGGGGGGAACAGGGTGTTTGAAGCTGTTTTTTTGGAAGCCGAGGGGATTCAGACGCCCGGCCTAGCGGTCATGATTCCATAACATTTAGAGTGTGTGAAGGATGAGTGTAAATATCCCAAATGGAAGCCGTTGATATTTTTATTCACAACTTTGTAGAAGCCTTTTGGCCGTGGAGCCAAAACACTGTGTCCCTTCATTAGCTGCAGGGGATGGAGGGGGGGGGAGGAGGGGAGGGGGTGCTGGCTTCTGCGTTGATGTTGACGTCTGCATTTCATCAAAACCCTGGTTTTATTTATTTATTATTACTCTTTTCAGGGTGGGGGGGGGGGGTGTACAGGATGCTATGATCTCCTGCCCTACTCATTCCCCAAGAAAAGGGCTTTGGATGCAGTAGGCTATATATATATATATATATATATATATATATATATATATATATATATATATATACATGAGAGAGAGAGACTGTATAAATCCACCGCACACAATTTCAAAATAATAGCTCCAAAACCTTGTTTTTAAACATCTGAAGTCGAGCCGGCATCGACTGCAGCTACTAAGCGACCAACTTGTTGTTTTAAACGTTTCCCCTCACGTTCTCCTTCCACACAATCCCTGCTTGTAATGGACGGGAGAAAACGGATTCTTTCCGTCAGCCGGTTCCGTCAGCCCGCAGGTATCTTTTTGACACCAGAGGCTTTTACAGGGTTTTTTCTCACTTGTCGGATGCAGGAGCGTGGTGGCCAGCACTTCACACACAGTGACATATACGCTTTTTTGTATCTGTATGTTTTGTCGTTGCCTGCAGTGTGAAAGCAGCATTTGATCAATTGACGTTATTAAAAGGCGTAGTGAAGTTAAAGGTCATGCTAAAAGGCTGGAGGCTTTTTCCCCATTGTCGTCCATATTACTCAATTCATCAGTAACCTACTGTATATAGAAAATAACCAATATGGAAATGGTTATTATTTCCCTCTTTTGTGCCAGGAAAACAAATACACCTTCGTCATAAGAAATATCTGTTCAGAATCTACAGCTTGGCTGAGCACAACATTGATGCTTATAAAGAACACATACTGTAAATATCAGCTACTGTCATCGGTTATTAACCACCCGATGACAGTAAATGTCAGCTTCATTTTCCCGTTATTGTACTGTTATTGTATTATTTATTATTTTATTTAACCTTTATTTAACCAGTATAAACCACATTGAGACTGAAGTCTCTTTTACAAGTGTATGTGAACTGGCCAAGACAAGAGGCAAAATAAGTGACACAGCTCTGCCAGTAACAAAGAAAAATACACAACTAAGAAACAGGACAGACATACAATGCTCATAAATACAGTATACCCACTACCGAAGAAGCTCAAAGGGAGAACAGGAACGTTTAATAACGCGAGTCCCCAATAAGGACTAATAAATCAAAACTAAACAACGGAAATTGCTAGTAGACTGAAAAAGCAAGCAGACATTTGCTATACGTCAAAGCAGGAGCAGTGTATGGGAAGTGCAATCCTTTTAAAGCTCACTAGGGGAATCACAGCAGCCAGTTTGAGTCTGGACTGTAGGTCATTCCAAGACCAGGGTCCGAAATAAGCAAGGCTTTTTTTCCCCCAGCCTCATATTTAGTTGGGGGCACGCCGCACGACGTAGCGTAACCAAGCATTTGATCTGAGGTTGAGAGGGTTTAGGACAAGTTCAAGTTCAAATTTAGAACCGCTAGTGGCAAATATTGGCCAATATCGATGTGGGCGATGTATCAGTGCATCCTACAGTACATACTACAGTATACGTACAACACAATTCAAAACATAATAACGGAATAAAGCTCAGTAGAATCATACAGTATGGAGGAGGGGTGGTGGGGGGGGTCAGAGGATGCTACTATATGAAGGTGTTATAGGAGTTAAACTGTGTCTACTTGTATGTTGAGGACAGGAATTATTTGGGTATAGGGAGTCGAGAACCTTTGTCATTTGGTATAGGTCGTTTTGGTGGCAGCATAGAATGGTCTTTTGAGAACCCGGGCCCTGGTATAATTGATAGAAAATAAGTCATCTTTGAGGTGAACTATACTCCTTCAATGTGTGGAGAAAGCTTGGCTTTCTGCCCCCCCTGACCCACTACGGAACATGAGAGGGAGAAGTCAGATCTTAACACATGCATGGATGGAGGAACGCATTCATTTCCACCACGTTGTTTTCTCTCCCGCCGTGAGGAGGAAGTGCAGCGGGTTCAAGCCCATAAAAGGTGCTCCGTGGGATCCCGGTGTTTGTATTACCGCGTGTAATTACAAAGAAACAAGTGATGTAATTATGCGTCTTAGCGCGTAGCGTTACACTATACTTATGGGGCTGTGGTTTGGGAGGTTGGGGTCAGGCTATAATGACTTTTTTTTACAGAGCAGTAGGAGCCTCATTAGAACACATGGGCCTGTACTGTACTGTAACTGTAACTGTATACGCCACTCATTCGTATATAAACCTAACCTGCAATGCAGTGAGCATGCAGTTAAAGGAGAATTCCATGCTAGAAGGCTTTCTTACCTTTGGTTGTAGTTGTTACGTCCCCACCAAAGTGTTATTTTGTGCAAAAGTGCATTATTGGCTATTTCCTCTAATATAAGGGTTGGGTTTTTGTGCTAATTCGCTTATTTCCATCAAAATAAGTTGTAAAGTGTGCCGCTTGGGATACTATTTACATTATGAAGAGAGGATATACAGTATACAAAATTAGCACAACACCCCATAGCCCCATTAAATTCAATTACATTCATTGAGGGCTTATGGTAGGGGAAATGGCCAATAATGCACTTTTGCACAAAATAACACCTGGACCTCTTTGGTGGGGACGTAACAACTACAAAGAAAGGTAAGAAAGCCTTCTAGTAAGGATTTTTTGGGGGGGGTCAAAACTAAATGTTTTTTGTCAAAAGTTGAAAGCACTATATATATATTGTGATCCTGACGTCACTCGGTCATCCCTGCGGGGTCGCGGAAGTTGTTCTCTATGGAGAATAACGTCGGGGTCATCTTAGAATCATCTCAAATAGGCGAAGCATTGTGGATGCCATACAAAAACAGTCTATGGGAATTCTGAACGGGGGGGGGGGGGGGGGGGAAACCACGACCAGGTAGTATGTGTAAATCACGGCAGACTTCGGTGCATATTTGGGTACTCAGAAAAGTCAAATTGAGTTAATAATGTTTGTTCAGTAACAGGGGTCTCCCCCACATCTCTTCAGCTCTTTAACCCATTCTGACCGGGCACCCATTTTGGTGTTGGCATCATGTTATGCTTTAGCTATTGAAAAATAGCAGACCTACAAGCTCATAGCGCGCCACCGAGTGGCGCGCTACGAGCTTGTAGGTCTGCTATTTTTGAAAAATTCGAAGAACGACTGACATTTTTAGAATCTGATCTCAGGTCAGAATGGGTTAATCAGACCAGTGTGTGTCCCGTGGAAACCTCGTATGAATCTGATCTCAGGTCAGAATGGGTTAAGAAACAGAAAATTCATGGTTAGGTGGGTTGCACATTTTTCAACCAATGAGGAGACACTAGACCCATTTATCAGATTCATGTTTTTGATAGTTTTCCAATTCCAATTTTGTCATCACTTCCACTGCGACGCATTGTGAGCTTGTTTGATCTGCTATTTTTTGTAGTATTTTGTAGCACAAGTGGTTAATGAATAATAATAACACAAAAGATTGTGCCCCCCCCCTGTAGTAACTCTGAGGGGGTCCCGGACCCCCTGTTGAATAGACCTGGTTTAAGTGGTAGTTAAGGCGACCTGGCTGCATGGCGGGCTTCAGCACTTTATTTTCTCCTGGCTTGGAGGAGTCTGTGTGCTTGTCCACACAGTTTCTGACAGTTAATTTGGCAGGGGTACCGTCTCTCTACGATGGGAGTGGGTGTCTTATATGCCCTCTGGGTGTCCCTGCTCCCTTCAGTCTATTTCTGTCTCTGGAGGAAGGGTGATGGGTTGGGGGGCACAAGGCAAACACTGAGGGTCTCAACGCTCAAAGTCAACATTACCCTGTGTTTGAACTGCGCACCTTCATGGGCCCGGCCAGTCTCTCTCTCTCTCTCTCTCTCTCTCTCTCTCTCTCTCTCTCTCTCTCTCTCTCTCTCTCTCTCTCTCTCTCCCCCTCTCTTACTCGCGCGCACACACACACACACACACACACACACACACACACACACACACACACACACACACACACACGCACTTTCCCCCTTCCTTCTCACACCCCTGTTAAGTCTTGGCCCGGTTAAACACATCTCTTCTTCCAGAGCCTTACATTAATCAGTTGGGTAAGAAGGCACCTCTGACAGCAGGCCACAGCAGCCTGCAACAACCCTCTTGGGTCGGACCAATGGCTCTTCTTGTGAGGATACCACTACCTACCCTAGGGGACACAGGGAGAACATGTGAGGGTACCTATACCCTAGGGGGACACAGAGATAACATGTGAGGGTACCTATACCCTATAGGGGACACAGGGAGAACATGTGAAGGTACCACTACCTACCCTAGGGGACACAGAGAGAACATGTGAGGGTACCTATACCCTATAGGGGACACAGGGAGAACATGTGAAGGTACCACTACCTACCCTAGGGGACACAGAGAGAACATGTGAGGGTACCTATACCCTATAGGGGACACAGGGAGAACATGTGAAGGTACCACTACCTACCCTAGGGGACACAGAGAGAACATGTGGGAGTTACAGGAGTTACATTGTTGGACAGAGGATATCGTTGCTGTCAGACAGAAACCTCTACAGCGTCACACAAATTAATCAAAAAATATCAAATAGAAGTGACAGGTTTTGAGCTTGTAGATCTGCTACTGTTGCTGTTTTTGAATTTGAATCCTGAAAAGTGACAGTTTTTGGACATAATGTGGTTTCCACCCGACAGAGACAATACACTCTCGTATGAATTATGACTGGTTCCCTGGAGGAAACGGTTCATATGAATTATGACTGGTTCCCTGGAGGAAACGGTTCATATGAATTATGACTGGTTCCCTGGAGGAAACGGTTCATATGAATTATGACTGGTTCCCTGGAGGAAACGGTCTCGTATGAATTATGACTGGTTCCCTGGAGGAAACGGTCTCGTATGAATTATGACTGGTTCCCTGGAGGAAACGGTCTCGTATGAATTATGACTGGTTCCCTGGAGGAAACGGTTCAAACGTATGAATTATGACTGGTTCCCTGGAGGAAACGGTCTCGTATGAATTATGACTGGTTCCCTGGAGGAAACGGTTCAAACGTCTGAATTATGACTGGTTCCCTGGAGGAAACGGTCTCGTATGAATTATGACTGGTTCCCTGGAGGAAACGGTTCAAACGTCTGAATTATGACTGGTTCCCTGGAGGAAACGGTTCATATGAATTATGACTGGTTCCCTGGAGGAAACGGTTCATATGAATTATGACTGGTTCCCTGGAGGAAACGGTTCAAACCCCACATCCCTTTTCTTTCTTCTCCTGGTTTAGTGTTTTTTTAGTGGCTTTTGTTTATGAAGACTCAACAAAGCCCCTGTGACTCCACAAAACCATGGGCTGGTACTTTGATACATCAACGCCAACGAATGAAAGGATCTCTCGCCTGAGAAAACAAGGCTTTTCATCTCCTGGCATGAGTCGATTAACCCATTTTGGTCTGAGGTCGATTAAAAAAAAGGCTTCTTCTAAATCCGAACATTTTATGTCAGTGGTGCTCAACCTTTTTCATGTCAAGGACCCCCAGAATTATCTCTATTGGGCCACGGACCCCCATCTCAAAATATGTAGTTCCAGGGACCCCCCCCCAGAAGCTAATATTTTAGTTTAAAATGTTCGCTCTGAAATATATATTCAAAGATTTGCGCCACATTTTCACGACTTTTCAAAAATAGCAGATCTACAAGCTCGTATGAGCTTGTAGATCTAGCTATTTTTCAATAGCTAAAGCAGAACAGAATGCTTATAAAACACCGAAAGGGGTTCCCGTCCAGAATGGATTAACCCATTCTGACCTGAGATCAGATTCATCCGAGGTTTCCACTGGACACACACTGGTCTGATGAACCCATTCTGACCTGAGATCAGATTCTAAAAATGTCAGTCGTTCTTCGATTTTTCAAAAATAGCAGACCTACAAGCTCGTAGCGCGCCACTCGGTGGCGCGCTATGAGCTTGTAGATCTGCTATTTTTCAATAGCTAAAGCATAACATGATGCTGACACCAAAACGGGTTCCCGGTCAGAATGCATTAAAGCCGGGCAGCGGTACTGGACGCATTCCGCATTGTTTTGGTTTTTTCTCCATGCGAGCATTCAGAGGAATGTCCTCTGGCCCCCAAACTCTGAGGACTCCGATCCATTCTGACGTGTTTATTTTCGCAGCAAAAGGCATTTCTTTTGGATTTCTAACGAGGGGCCGGCAAACATTTTCAGCTGCTATTGTTTGTGCTTGTTTGTCCTGCATCAGAAAATAACTGTTATAAACAAAGGCTTTTGTCTGAAGAGGGCTTGAAAAGTTTATAGACTTTTTTATCCCATTACTGTGCTCCAATACACAGTAAATGTCTATCTTCTGAGTTAATACAGGAAGCCTGTGTAGACAACGGATAAATTGAACCCTGTTTGTGTGTGAAAATACAGTACCACTTAAACCCTAGTCTATACTTGATAGAACGGACTGGAAGACCGCTCTCATTCTTATTCTCAACACGGATCAATTCAACAAAAAAATCACACCCGTGTGAAGTGAGGGGTGCTCTTATCATCGTACATCATCATGTCGATTTGCTCACATGACGTCATACATTCTCCGTTCATTGTCAACGGGAATTTAATCTACACTAATAGCTGAATATAGGAGGGACTAGCGGATAGCGCTCCTCAAAAATAGCTGATTTATAGGCTCATCAGAATGGGGATGCTGGGGGTTCAAATGGTTAAACAAATGTAACATTTTAAGTTTTTAGAATAATTTGATTATTGCGATCATATCTAATCTCAATTATTTTTGCCACAATAATCTTGACATGTAATACGTTCGGTAGGTGTACTCTTGACATGTAATACGTTCGGTAGGTGTAATCTTGACATGTAATCTGTTCGGTAGGTGTACTCTTGACATGTAATCCGTTCGGTAGGTGTCATTTTGACATGTAATCCGTTCGGTAGGTCCGTTCTCTTAACAAGAGCGATGCTATATTTAAAATATTCCCTTTGAACCGGAATCATCAGAAGAAGGCCTGTCACGATTATGACATAATTCCCTAATCACAATTTTATTTAATATAATCACAATTACTTTTGCATAATCGTCAATCATTTCCACGTATACATTTGAAAAATAAATAATAATAATCAACCATTGGTTTGGTTCACATTGAGCCAGTTGTGAATCACTTGGGTGGACTGTGTCATCACGTCTCAACCCTTTGGTGTGGTTTGGGGCTTAAAAGGCAAACGTCCAATGAAATATTCAATGAAAACATAATAATAATATAATAATAATTGCGACCACATGTCACATTTACTCCCTCCTTACTGGCCTACCGGCATGCACACTTAAGCCTCTCCAATTGATCCAAAAACATGCCGCTGCTCGCCTGGTTTTCAGACAGCCAAAATTCTCACATGTCGCTCGCCTTCTCTGCTCCCTGTTGTTGTGGAGTTTATAGTATTATTGTCTCCACCAGGCCGAAGGCATGGAGAGAGAGAGTATGTTTTGCACCCCGTCCGTCCGTCCGTCCGTCCGTCTGTCTGTCCGTGTGTCCGTCTGTCCGTCCGTCTGTAATCTCCGACACCGCTTGCCCGGTTGCTATGAAACTGTGATGCCAATTCAGAACCTCTGACCCACATTTTCCAGAACCGCCGTTTATAGCACCAACCAGGAGGCAGACTTTTCTAAAACACATTTTTTTTTTACTCATTCAGATTCTGTCCAAATATCCCACAAATCGGTTCACAGTATCTCGATATTTCATATTCAATCCTAATTGGCTCAGCAGTGTCAGGAACGGAACACTTTTTAAGGCTTCATTTTAATAAGTAATTGATAGAAAATAAGTCATGGCTGCTTTGGGTGAAGTACTCTAATTAGGTCTGGGTATATTTGTTCCTTTGACTTTCTTCACGTTCATGTATATTATTTGCAAGTTGCCTGCGGCAGATCTTGTGAAACATACTTTAGCTAGTTTGTGTACAGTATATCTGGACTGCTTATTGAACATAATAAGCTTGGCTTTGTCGCTGAAGGCAGAAGATTAGTTACTTTGCTTTGCGTTGATTACCAATTATTTTGCTCCTACTGACGTGCACTGTTTGTTACTGGTGTGTTTAATTGTGATGCTTGGCGTTGGTTGGGTGGACTTACTGGCAGCAGAAACCCCCAAGATACGAGAATAACCCATTCTGACCTGAGATCAGATTCTACAAAATGTCTTCTACATCCTGACAGTTTTCTGAAAAAGCTTCTGTTTCTATGTCAGTCGTTCTTCGATTTTTTCAAAAATAGCAGACCTACAAGCTCGTATGAGCTTGTAGATCAGCTATTTTCCAATAGCTAAAGCATAACATAATGCTAACACCAAAAGGGGTTCCCCGCCCAAAATGGGATAAACATCAAACTTGGCCGGGTCCATTTGATATTGTTTAAAAACGGGTCATTTTCATTCAACCACAAGAAACGCCTAATAATTTATTCTGCATAGTACAGTACGTCAGAGGTCGCTTGTGCAATAACAGCCAATCTACAAGCTCCAGGTCGCGTCAATACGTGACCGGACACACGCTTGTAGATCGGCTGTTTTTCGCTCACAGGAAAACCGTCGGACGGAATAGTATAAAACCTTAAAGCTATTTCTGCAAAGAACTGGACTACAGTAACAGTGACACCACCAGTGAAGATGAAGTAAACGCGTTCCGAGCTAATGATCTGCGGTTGAATTGATGCCCTGGAAAGGGAGGAGCATTAATGTAAAAAACCAGGAAAAGAGTTGAATTCTTCTACTTTCTGTTTTAATGAATATTAATTGCCACTGAGGCTCGGAGACGGGGTAGAGCTGACACTAAGATAGATATCGTGTTATGCTTAATTCCTCTGCTATTGAAAAACACTTCCTGGCCTCCGCTGGTCCCCCATGTTATCCGCTGAAGACAATCAAAGAGAGGGGAGGAGAAGAGAAGAGAAGAGAAGGAGAGAGGGAGGGAGGGGAGAGGGGAGAGAGAGAGACCCCTAGAGAATTGTCATTGTTCTCACATAATATAAATCAATATGGAGCCTGGGGAGCATCTCACAATGCTTTTTAAATTGCTTTCATGGAAACTTCTTCGCCGGCGGAGAGAGAGAGGTGGCGGTGGCTCGTGGCTCTGTGAAAAAAGACCCAGATAGATACTGCATCTCTTGCTTACTATATAGGTGCCATGCTGGGGGGTGGGGGGCTGTACTGTGCTAAGGCTTTTTGGTGTCGTTTTTAAGGATGTCTCTCTAGATGTACAGTATAGTATGGTTGGATTAAAATACTACCGGGCGTTGAATATTTACCACTCAAACCTATATTTTACTTAGTTGTATGTCTCAAGAATACAATTTAGATTTAGCCTGCTATTTAAACGGTGCTATATGTTCACTGTGTTATCCTAGTTTCATTGTATAGATTATTATTTTGATAGTATGTTGTTTAGACTGATGCTAGGATCTTGGTTTACCTGTGATCCTACTGTATATCGTTTACTGAGGTAATGCACTGTCTCTCTGCATTCTATGTATGTGTTTACCTTGCTTATTATCGAAAGTCACTCTGAAAAAGTGTCTTCTAAATAGCCGATCTGCAAGCTTGTAGAATGCCTATTTTCGATACTGTGCATCCTTACAAAGTCATGCTTTGCAAAGAAATGCCTTACATTGAAATGACTAAAAATATATCGGCACCATGTGATTTTATTTTTTATTTGTATATCTTTTGGCGGAGGGGGGGTTCTCACGACTGCTAGGCTATAAGGAGCTTAGATGCAGTGTTTCTTTTCCAATGTCTGCTTATATGACAAGCGACTTGGGGCTTGCTTTTCTATAAATATCGGTATAGTTGCGCGTTGCATTTTTTTTTCCTCTCGCAAAACCTGGCAAACGCTGACTTTATAGAGACGGCAAAAGGACTTCCCGGCGGGATCAAGCGAGCCTTGAGCAGATAGAGAAACCTTGTGATAAGGGAGGATATTGGAAGCTATGTAAACCTTGTTAAGCCATTTTGGGCGGGAACCCCTTTTGGTGTTAGGATTATGTTATGCTTTAGCTATTGAAAAATAGCAGATCTACAAGCTCATAGCGCGCCACCGAGTGGCGCGCTATGAGCTTGTAGGTCTGCTATTTTTGTTGAAAAATCGAAGAACGACTGAGATAGAAACATAGCTTCAATCAAACAGATTTTTTTTAGAATCTGATCTCGGGTCAGAATGCGTTAAGCCTCTCCCCCCCCCCCCCCCCCCATGCCGGAGAGGTAATCCCAAACACCTGGCCTGGTTAACTGGGATCAGGTGGGGATTTGTGGGGGAGATCCATGGAGACAGACCTGACCCCGCGCTGTGCTCCGCGCTCCCCACGGTTCTCCCAATCCATCTCCGTCTCTTTGACATGTCCCGATCCCGCTCGGAGGTTATAACCGCCAAACATCAACCCTGTATCTGTAACTACTTGCATGTTATTATCCCTGCTTCTTGGGGAAAATGCCTTTTGAGCTTGTAGTATTTGCGTATTATTTTTATCCTGGAAAAACTTCAACATTTTGTACATAATAGGTTTCCGCACGACACAGACAATATTGCTATTATACTATAATATAATGTACGTTGCACAACAAAAGATACAGTAGGTGGTACGCTTCTTTCCCCTCCTGGCTTTGCCCTGGGTTGGCTCCCATGGGGTCAATGTACTTGCCTCAAGTTCTGGGTGCCTGACGCAGTGCCCTGCCAGCCTCATCCTTCTCTCTCTGACTGTGTCCGTGACGCGTGGTAGGTCCCCATAGAGCTCTGTCCGTGACGCGTGGTAGGTCCCCATAGAGCTCTGTCCGTGACGCGTGGTAGGTCCCCATAGAGCTCTGTCCGTGACGCGTGGTAGGTCCCCATAGAGCTCTGTCCGTGACGCGTGGTAGGTCACCATAGAGGTCCACATTTCTGATGCGGTCCGTCCATGTGACACCTAGTGCCATTCGTAGCATTCTTGTGTAGACTCCATCCAGGGCTTTTTGTAGTTGCAGTTATAATTTAGTCACAAAGCTCACATTGATACTTTTTCATCGTTTCAATATTTATGAAACGCACAGAAAAATGGAATCGCTTTCACACAATTTTGATTTTACGAGGTCACAACGCGCTGTGAGCCTGTAAATCGGCAAATTTTTGCTACTTTTGTATGAGCATAAACATTAAAAGCCAACGCAGGGAAGCTGGAAGTACCCTCACTAAAAACGCCGGGACAACGCTCCACACGTCCCAAACTCTTCTCCCTTCTGGCTCCAAAACTGTGGAATGCACTTCCCATTGCAGTCAGAACTGCAGCATCACTCCCAATCTTCCGCCGTAGTCTGAAAACCCACCTTTTCAGACTCCATCATGGCCCATAGCACTTACCCCACCCCCTTAGATAGCAATTCTAGTAGTCATAGCACGTCATAGTACATATGTGTAGCATAGTAGTATAGATGTATAGCTTATATGTATAGTTTCATTATAGATATTCCACTGTTACTTTCTTAGCTACGCATGTTTCATGATAAATGTCTTTATGTGATGTATTCCCATGCTTTTGTTCTTGCTTAAATGTAAGTCGCTCTGGATTAAGAGCGTCTGCTAAATGCCTAAATTGTAAATTGTAATCTGGAGATAAGAGGTTTCTGTGTCTGATGTATGTATTGTTCAGCCTGGTAGATAGATGTATTATGATGTTCAGCCTGGCAGATAGATGTGACATCTGGAGATAGGAGGTTTCTCTATGTATTGTTCAGCCTGGCAGATAGATGTGACATCTGGAGATAGGAGGTTTCTCTATGTATTGTTCAGCCATAGATGGATGTATTATGTAGATAGATGTATTATGATGTTCAGCCTGGCAGATAGATGTGACATCTGGAGATAGGAGGTTTCTCTATGTATTGTTCAGCCATAGATGGATGTATTATGTAGATAGATGTATTGTGATGTTCAGCCTGGCAGATAGATGTGACATCTGGAGATAGGAGGTTTCTCTATGTATTGTTCAGCCATAGATGGATGTATTATGTAGATACTGTAGATGTATTATGATGTTCAGCCTGGCAGATAGATGTGACATCTGGAGATAGGAGGTTTCTCTATGTATTGTTCAGCCATAGATAGATGTATTATGATGTTCAGCCTGGCAGATAGATGTGACATCTGGCTGGCTGTTAGTCACGCAGCCATCCCTGCAGCTCAATCATTAATGCATTTTGGACTGAAGTCGATTAAAAATTAAAAGGCTTCTAAATCCTAACATTTTTCAGAAAAACCCATGTTTCTATGTCAGTGGTGCTCAACCTTTTTCATGTCAAGGACCCCCAGAATTATCTGTATTTGGCCGCAGACCCCCCCCCATCTGAAAATATGTAGTTCCAGGGACCCCCAAGAAGCCAATATTTTAATTAAAATGTTCGCTCTGAAATATATATTCAAAGATTTGCGCTACATTTTCACAATTTTTCAAAAAATAGCAGACCTACAAGCTCGTAGAGCGCCACTCGGTGGCACGCTACGAGCTTGTAGATCTGCTATTTTTCAATAGCTAAAGCATAACATAATGCTTAAAACACCAACAGGGGTTCCCGCCCAGAATGGGTTAATGCATCATTTCTGTTAGACTCACTGATTACACAGCTGCTAGGACTGACTTATTTACTTCTGTCAAACAACGGTATCTCAAAATAGTATGAATGATAGATTTGATTTATTTGTTGTTTTTTTTTGGTTGCTGCGGTTGCTTTGTTTGTCGTTTCGTACACGCCAGGCATTCAGTTTGGTTCGGATTCATTGCACAAGAACAGACGGCCCGTTCTGTAAGACCATAAAAAAAAAGAAATTAAATTGATTAATCGCTTGTCTTAGTCCTACAGATGTGCCGTTTTAAGAACTCCACATGTCCTGCCATCGGCAGTTCAGCAGATTGTCAGAGCATTTCATTGTCGGAAACAGAAACGGTGTGAAAGATGGGGCATTTGCTAAGGTGTTTACTTTTCAGATTCCCTGAATAGAGAGAGTAAGTTCCTCTGCTTCACACTTCTTTTCGGTAGCAAAGCAATAAATTATAAATAAATGCTGTACTTTTTATACCTCATACTTTAATGCTTAGTATGAGGTATAAAGTACAGCAGCATTTGTGTTCCTAAAACAGAAAGATTGGGTATTGGGTAAGACTGACATTATGTATCTTTCACTGCTTTGTCTCAGCCATTACTCAATGGCTCTGGTCTCAGCCACCGCGGTAGATATTTTGACATTCCGTTTTTTTCTTTTTTTTCTTATGTTGCCACTACTGTTGGAGCAGCCATAAACTACACAGGTTCATCCCGATGTGCTGGGAATCTCTGTAATGTTAGTAAAAAGCAGGTAAATGAGTAACGTTTGTCACTTTTCCATTCACTGTAGTAGAAGAGGTGCGGGCTAACCGCAGATGTGTCGTCTCCGCCAACAGGAAATGCGTAGGCTGCGACCATGTGACCCGCTACGGAATCTGTCTATAGTCCATTGGTTCCAAAACTTTTTAGCCCGTGACCCAAAAGAGACATTTGATGTCTCCCTGAATGACAAGCATTTTGCATTCTGGTTCTTTAAGGGGAGCTAGCGCCCCCTATGGCCAGCTTGGTGTGTTTAGGGGCGGCCTTAGGAATATGGAGGCCCGTTTCAAGACCACATATGAGGCCCCCATATACCTATGACATCATTATTTTGTTGAGGCCCCCCCTGAGGGTGGAGGCCCGTTTCAATTGAAACTGCTGAAACATACTTAAGGCCTCCTATGCAGATATCTCAAATAATTGCAATTAGGTGATTATGTAATAATTGTTTGTAACAGGCCTGCTTAAAGCATATATCACATTTTGGCTGCAGCATTGTGTAGTTTGGGCAGAATCTACGGCTAACGAGGTCATTGGAGCTTTCTCCCTCTGTTGTGCCCATTGGCATGTCTCACTCTAGAGAATGATTTTGACATTTAGGAATAGACACTGTTCTTCTGAGTATCTTAGCAGACCCAGTGCAAAAAATGCAAGGCTTGGCCTAGCCTCGACGACCATGCAGTCTCATCTCGCTTAAGGTTAAAATGTATTTTAGCGGGGGCACGGTGGCACAGTTGGTCGTATAACAACCTATATTATTATGAAACGGGCAACACAATCCATATCACGCGTCTCAGCGTTCCCCGTACAGTGCATATGGAATAAAGGAACACATACAGGAGAACACTTTGAATCACAGTGCGGTAGAGAAATGACACATGACAGCTTGAGAGATTCCATAAGACTCCAGTTGGTCCTAGAAAAAACACACACGGCGTGCACGCTCTTTACACAGCTGTTCACAATGTTTATCCCATTCTGGGCGGGGAACCCCTATTGGCGTTAGCATCATGTCATGCTTTAGCTGTTGAAAAATAGCAGATCTACAAGCTCGTAGCGCGCCACCGAGTGGCGCGCTACGAGCTTGTAGGTCTGCTATTTTTGAAAAATCGAAGAACGACTGACATAGAAACATAGCTTTTTCAGAAAACTTGTCGGGATGTAGAAGACATTTTTAGAATCTGATCTCAGGTCAGAATGGGTTATGACACGTACGCCACTAGGGGCTGCACGACCATAACTAAAATCATAACCCTTGATTGTTGTTGTAAATCACAATTGTTCATAATTATACAATAATGATGATTTGTGGTGTGGGGTGGAAAAAAGAACACTTTTCTTAATTCCTTTGTTGCTCATTGTGAGTCTATCAGTGTCATATCTTTGGTCAAATGTAGTGTAATGAAGTGTGTGATTGTGTTGTTTTTTCTGGGGAGCCTGATGGATGGCTTGATGGCTTGTACAACGTTCTGGCGACTGCCTCTTGTGTAATGGCGCGGAGAGACCAGGGCAAAGTGCAACAGCTGACCAAATGAGAATCCATCGCCAAGGTTTCAACCATTACATAACGGTGAAACGTAAAATCATGACCCTTTTCCCTCCTCCTCCCAATGTAAAGTCATTACACACAATTGATTTCCTCCCCAACACGTTTCTGTGTGTAGTCACTGCTGTTGTACCCTATACTGTGGCCACCTGCCAGTACACAGCTGTTGTACCCTACTAGATCAAGGGGCGACTGTGGCTTAAGAGGTAGAGCAGGTCGTCCAATGATCCCTGGGTCGGTGGTTCGAATCCCGGCTCCTCCTGTCTACATGTCGAAGTGTCCTTGGGCAAGACACTGAATCCCAAATTGCTCCCGATGTGCTGGTTAATTGGTACCTTGGCATGGCTTCTGCCGCAATCGGTGTATGAATGGGTGAATGTAATGCACAATCTACGTAAAGCGCCTTGGATAAAGGCGCTATATAAATGCACCATTTACCATTTTTGTCACCGGCCATTGAGGAGCCCCCACAGGGAGGAACACGGCTGTTGTACCCCAATAGATCACCGGCCATCGAGGAGCCAAATGTTAAACCAGTATAGCAAAGAACCTGGGTGTTTTATTTTGACAACCACATGAACCTTGAGTTCGTTCCACGTTAAGAAGATTACTCAGTCCTGCTTCTTTCATCTTCGCAATATTGCTAAAATTAAATCTATTCTCTCACCTCAAGACCTGGAAAAAAAAACATGCACGCTTTCATATCCTCCAGTCTGGACTATTGCGATGCACTCTGAGCCGTTCATCACTATCCCGACTTCAACTAGTTCAAAACTCCGCAGCCAGAATCCTCACCAACACCACAGGGCACATACCGTTGTGGGCCACTGACATTGTCTCCTTTATTTTGCAGAGGTTTGCGTGATCTGCGCATTTCACAATGTAGATATTATGTCCACTAGGGGGAGTAGAGAGCTATATACAAATCTGCGACCAGTCATTAACTCCAGTATTAGCCACGCTACACTGGCTATATCCTATTAAGGCCAGAATAGATTTTTTTAAATGCATTTAATTACTTTTAAAGCTGTACAGGGGCTGGCCCCGCCGTATACCGTATATCGCCTCCTAAGACCAATGTCAGACCTCTCAGGTCCTCCAACAAAGGTCTTCTAAAGATACCCGCGACCAAGCTGAAAACTACGGGTGAGCGGGCATTCGCTGTGGTAACTCCCACCCTATGGAATGCCTTGCCCCTGGCGTTGAAAAATGCAGAGTCAGTTGACGGTTTTAAGAGTCTCCTAAAGACTCATTTATTCCGTAAATATTTCTCCAAATGCATGTACCTTTGACCTGATTCATTTTATATTGTGTTTTCGGGAACCCCTTTTGGTGTTTTATACATTACGTTATAATTTAGCTATTGAAAAATAGCAGATCTACAAGCTCGTAGCGCGCCACCGAGTGGCGCGCTACGAGCTTGTAGGTCTGCTATTTTTGAAAAATCGCAAAAAATGTGGCGCAAATCTTTGAATATACTGTATACAGTATTCTTTCAGAGCGAATGTTTTTAACTCGGGTCTAAATGGGTTAACCTTGCTTCACCTTGTAACTTTGTTTCGAAAGGTGCTTTATAAATATAATGTATACTTACTTACTTATTTTCTATGAAACATTAGGACTCCAACTAGTGGTTCTCAAATGTTGTATGTGCATATTGGAAGGACCCCCTTCGTTCAAAGGAAGGACCCCCTTAACTCCGTTCTATCTGAACACTCAGAGTTACAGACCTGTTATGGTCATTCATTCAGGGTCTTCATTAGTGTCCACTCATTTTGTCCGTGGCAAAAAAAAATTACTTTGACAAATGTCCACCACAAGCCAGCATGGTGATGACCCATGCCCCCCCCCCCCCCCCCCCCCCCCCCATTTTCCATCATCTACACCAAATCACTTTGTTGAAAATAACAGATCTAAATGGGCTTGTAGATCTGAAAAAATGCTCACCAAATGGTCGCTTATTGTGAAATGCTCAGACTAGTCATGCAAGGTTTATTAAGAACATGACCACCAGCAAACTCCAGAATTAAATCATGTAATGAGCGAATCGTGAGAAGAGAAGTTCGTGAGGAGAGACGTTGCTTTGTAGATCCGAAAAGAAAAAAAAAGTGATTACATTTTTATTGCCTAGTTGATTTGATTCAATTTATTGTCGTTTTGTTTATAAATCTCTGTGTAAACATGTTTTCAATAGTGCAGCATTAAGAGATAATTCTATTACATTTCGTCTCGGGGGTAAAATGATCGTAATGCATTACTAACGTTCATCTATTGCACAGATGTGAGAGATTGTTGGCATGACGAAATAAGCTTAAAAGCATCCAAGAGGCTTTCAAGAGATCTATTGGTCATGCTAGAGTGCGTGTGGGAAATGCTGGATTGACTTAACCCATTTTGCGCGGGAACCCCTTTTGGTGTTATAGCATCACGTTATGCTTTAGCTATTGAAAAATAGCAGATCTACAAGCTCATAGCGCGCCACCGAGTGGCGCGCTACGAGCTTGTAGGTCTGCTATTTTTGAAAAATCGAAGAACGACTGACGTTTTTAGAATCTGATCTCAGGTCAGACTGGGTTAATCAGACCAGTGTGTTGTCCAGTGGAAACCTCGTATGAATCTGATCTCAGGTCAGAATGGGTTAATGTGTAGTTAATGAAACTGAATGGAATATCAGATGAGGAACAGTATCACCTGCGTAGATCCAACAGGCTTGGAACTAAAGCCTGTTGAAGTACACGTTGTGACAAGGATTTAGTGCAGGTGATAAATTAAAGCCATTTGGTAGTAAGTACGGGTAGTAAATTAAACATAGCAATCAAACATAAGAAAAACAACAAGTAAGCTATACCGTTTGTTAACATGTTTTAAAATATCTCGAATTTCTTTTGAATCATTTTTAATTACGAAAAAAGTTTGAGAACTTAATGATCAAGAAGGCATTTTGTAGAATTGGCCTCTTAAAGATGGAGTGCCGTGATTTTGTTCCCACCCTAAAACATGACCATCAGGTATTATACTGTATAAGGAGGAAGATTTTTTTTTGGCAAAAAGTGTACAGCATTTGTTGAAATGTCGTTTTAATGTGGACAAACCCACCGGTTCATTAAGGCGCGTTCGATAATGGCTCACTGTGCGCACTGCAATGCACTCCGGTGCTGTACGTATGTAGGGCGAACGCGTCCTACGTATGGCTGCTTTGCCTGGTGGGTGGTGGTGGGTGGTGATCCACCTGAATTGAAATAAAGGGGGAGGGGTAACGGGAGGAGATGATATTGTGATGTCACTATATCACAGTTTTTATTTTTCCACTGGCACGTTTTGACTGTCAAGGTTTCAGCCTCCAGGTGTCACAGTACAAGGCAGGAGGTTTTCGGACCCAAGTGCAGGACAGAGGCAGAGAGGCAAAGTAGTGGAATTGCAGAAGGTTTATTACCTAAATCCAAAAACAGCAGGAACACGAGGCAAACATGAACTAGAAATAACCTGGGAATTCACTAGGAGCAAACACAAGTGACATAAAACAATGATCTGACAAAGGAAATGACAAAACCAGGGGAGTATAAATACACAAAGACACGGGTGAACTTAACAGATAATCAACACAATGATTGGCTAAAAGACTAACAAGACAAGGTGGAAACACTGGGGTAATCAGGGTACTGGTGAGACAACACGGGTAACACAAGTGTAAAGTAAAACCAAGAACAAGGAACACTAGAAAAACATAACACGTCACGGACCGTGACACCAAGAAGAAACCCTACTGAGGGAAGACATCATTGCACACAATGCTGTCACCTCGTAAACACAAAGACAATCTGGAATAAATATAAAATCACGGCACGAATGAATTCCAAGCGAACTGTATATGGTTCAGTGTGTTGATACAATATGAGCAGTACATCATTATGACCACAGATATGCTCTCTGAAAAGACGTCATTGTCATTGTTAAATTGTGCATGGTGTGTCCTGGAGGAGCTGGTATGGTACACTGCACACTGATCAGAGTTGTCTCTACTGCAGACAGGCTGCATTCATGTCCAGGTTGATATTGTTGTATTATAGTGTCTGCTCCTGTGTGTCTGTCTGTCTGTCTGTTAGACAGACAGCTATTTCCGCATTTTTTTGTAAAAAGCCAGTAATTTTTTGGTATACCGTATTGAAGTTATTTGTCATATCTGCCCTGTGCACTTTTTCATAAAATAGCCTAAAAGGCGAACAGAAATGTAATTTTCTATTCTTATTAAATATTCCAATTTCCAATGCCAAAGACACAATTAAATCGTTCATCGCAATTTTCTGTGTGACAATGAATCATCAAGTTGAATGTTGTAATCATCAGACAGTCCTGTCTTATCTGTCTCTCTGCTTCAGTCCTGTCTGTCTGTCTATCTGTCTCTCTGCTTCAGTCCTGTCTGTCTGTCTCTCTGTCTCTCTGCTTCAGTCCTGTCTGTCTGTCTCTCTGCTTCAGTCCCGTCTGTCTGTCTCTCTCTCTGTCTCTCTGCTTCAGTCCTGTCTGTCTGTCTCTCTGTCTCTCTGCTTCAGTCCCGTCTGTCTGTCTCTCTGTCTGTCTGTCTCTCTCTCTGTCTCTCTGCTTCAGTCCTGTCTGTCTCTCTGTCTCTCTGCTTCAGTCCTGTCTGTCTCTCTGTCTCTCTGCTTCAGTCCAGTCTGTCTCCCTGTCTCTCTGCTTCATCCTCATCAAGTCACTGTAGGCTAACATCCATGTCTCCTCTCCTCCCTCCTCCCAGACGTGGACGAGTGTGCCGAGGCTCTGGACAACTGCAGCATCGACGCCATCTGCCAGAACACCGTCAAGTCCTACAAATGTATCTGCAAGTCGGGCTACAAGGGAGACGGAAAGCACTGTGAAGGTAAAACAACTTAAACCCTATATCTATCTGTTGATGGATGGGGGTGTCCCAGGGGTCCCCCCTCCCCCTTTATACCTGCAGTGGGCAAATTACCTTTTTCTTTTTCATCTGCCAGGATTGGGCTATTAAGGTTGATCAATTGATCCCTGAAATGCTTTCCCTGAAAACCGGGAAAGTTTCTGTGTCACTTTAGAATTGAGATATGTAGCAACAATCTCGGCAGCGTAGAATATTTGATTAAAATGTGGGTAAAGCGTGATTCGCTGTAGAACTGTTAATGCTACTTCATCATACTACACACCACAATGTCACACGAAAGCATCCAAAAGTAGCATATCCACGTTTCCAGCTTTTAGACATGCTTTTGCTTTTGTTTTGTTTTGAATCCGGTATGACGTTCCCACCCGGCAGAGACATTTTGTCTTAATGGGTTGTTGGATGTTCTTTAAACCCTTTTCTCCACAGAATTTGTGTTGGCTTTCTCATTCATATTAGACCGACCTACTCAAGGCCATGTGTGTCGCGATTCAACAATGCAAATGTATACAATCTCACAAGCATGCGTAGAATGCGTGCGTCCCTCTCGGACACCCGTGGTCAGACACCCGTGGTCAGACGGGTACATCGTGGTTTTTGGGTTTCACTGAAACCGGCAGTCCGTTCGGCACCGCACACCTCGGGGTCATATGAGACACGTCAAGTTTGACACTAGCCACAGAGACACACACACACACACAAACAAACACACACACACACACACACACACACACACACACACACACCCACACACACACACACACACTGCGTTAGAACAGGAAGGACATTTACAATGTCTGCCTCATCAATTCCAAGCTGAAACCCCCCTGGTCAGTGACATTGCACCAGGAGAGACTGTCACTCCTTTAGTTTTACAACTCGAGGGGAGAGGAGAGGATGAGGAGAAATGAAAAGAGAAGAGGATGAGGAGAGAGGAGAGGAGAGGAGTCGAGAGGATAGGGGTGAGATTATGAGACAGAGGAAGGAGGAGAGAAGAGGAGAGGGGTGAAATTAAGGGACAGGAAGGATGAGGAGAGGAGAGGAGAGAGATTATAGGGGACAGAGGAAGGAGAGGAGAGGGGTGAGATTAGGTGACAGAGGAGAGGAGAGGAGACGGAGGAAGGAGGAGGGGGGGAGCCCAGCCCAGGTGCAGACTGGTTCCTTTAGTGGATCAGATGAAATGATGCAGTAAATTTCCTACACATGTTACAGAAGAGAAGGAAGATGGCAGATGAAACGGCCACAGAGACCGAGCCAAACAATCCAGGGATATTTCCACAGCCCGAGGCAGCCCCCTCTCCTCTCCTCTCCTCTCCTCTCCTCTCCTCTCCTCTCCTCTCCTCTCCTCTCCTCTCCTCTCCTCTATATTTCCACAGCCCAAGGCAGCCCCGTCTCTGCTCTCTATGTACTCAAAGTCTCGGGATCATTACACGTCCCCGCAAATGTCTTTCTTTTTTTCCCCCTTTTTATAATGGCAAAACCATATTTTACAGTGTCATTTCTTTTCCCTGGCTATTATTATTATTATTATTCTTTAATTTACTTGACTTGTGTTTTTCGTGGCCGCATGCCCGTAGGTTATAAACGTTTATTTTTGTTTTATTAAATCCATTGTAAAATATGTCGGCGTTTGGCTTGTTCCATGTCAGCTCAGCTTCTTTCTATCTGACTGCTGCGACGCACTGGTCTGAATGGAAGTATTATGGAACGCAAACAAACTTAATGAAGTTTATATTGAGTTAACTTAACCCATTCTGACCGGGCACCCATTTTGGTGTTAGCATCATGTTATGCTTTAGCTATTGAAAAATAGCAGATCTACAAGCTCATATCGCGCCACCGAGTGGCGCGATACGAGCTTGTAGGTCTGCTATTTTTGAAAAATCGAATTACGACTGACATTTTTCTAGAATCTGATCTCAGGTCAGAATGGATTAATCAGACCAGTGTGTGTCCAGTGGAAACCTCGTATGAATCTGATCTCAGGTCAGAATGGGTTAATGGAGATCAGGACTGTGCTTCTCAAACTTTTCCATGTCAAAGGAAAAAGTTATTTCATTCGACATAATGAAATAATGAATATATATTTTGATCAAAAACCCTCATATGTATAGATGTGGTGCCAACTAGGTTTGGGACGTTAATTGAATTTAGACTCGATTATTTTAAAATAGACAATTTAGAATGACGAGAGGATTTAAAAGAAAAATACAACTGGGAGTCATCAGCATAACGTAAGTGATAATAAATGTGATTAAAACGTCAAATTAAAACACCAATCATTTTAATTATTTTCTACTGTTAAAAGTAACAAGTTCACATACAACTTTCTCGATACAACTTTTTCTGTATTGGCCACGGCCTTCCCATGCTCTTTTCTCTGAAACTACGGCGCTGTCTGTGGTTTTTATCAGATCGGCGATGTTCGGAAGTCATTTCTGATCTTCCGGTGATCGTGATTGGAACATTGACGTTTTCTGGAGCAAGGATGGTCCTGGCCTTAGCTCGTCAGCATTGGCGCCATATTGCTATATGCATGCAAGATGGTGACAAAAAGGACACGCGTCATAGTGGAATTGCTTCTCATCGCGTGGCACCCAAGCTCCAAGCTATATATTTAGAAGGCACATTTTAGGTGTCACGTTACCATGTATAGGTGTGGTCGAATGAGGATAGTAAGTAGCCTTGCCGAGCCATGAGGACCATATGGCAGGAGCCTATCTCCTGTTTCTGTAGCGTGTATGTATGTTCTTTTGGACACAGTCTGTGACGCACATCACGCGTACTACTGTATGTATTTGGGGTTGAGAGGCAATGATCGATGTAAACTTACAGTAGCCTATACTAGATTAATATTATAGCCAAATTGGCAGTTGTCATGTAGTTCTGTTCTGGACTGTTGCACAACGGCGAATGATGAAAAAGTTGCACTTTGTGAACGGGTAACTGCGTCACTTCAGAGGAAACTAAAGGGAGCTTCTGCTATATTTCAGAGATGTTTACTGACCCCGCGGGAACCCATTAGAATGGTGGAAATGGAACATTAGCGTGAGTTACATAAATGCTTTATCTCTGCGACGATAAGACGATAAGTTCTCTCTCACACTACGGCGCGGGGTGCCGTGGCCATATAGTGGCGTTTTTTTGTCCTTTCCTTTCTCTCCTTCACTCAGACCTTTTCAGGGTTTCAGGTCTAACATTGTTCGGGTCGGGGCGAAACTCGGGCTGGACCAGTTAGGGTAGGGTAGGACCACTAGACCAGTTAGGGTACCGTAGGACCACTGGACCAGTTAGGGTACCGTAGGACCACTAGACCAGTTAGGGTACCGTAGGACCACTGGACCAGTTAGGGTAGGGTAGGACCAGGCCTTCATTTTCTAGTGTGGAATGCCCGTGTCAAATTTTAAGTCTGTGGGATGAACGGTTCTCAAATTACGTGGATTACAGACCTACACACACAGAGACGTGGTGCATTTATTGTAAGATAGCAGATCTACCAACGTACGTGTCCCGTGTTGTGGGCTTGTAGATTGCTGTTTTCAAATAGCTAATAGCGTTGAAATGGTTAACTCATTTTGGTTGGGGGACCCCTTGGAAACCCCTCAAGATCCCCTGGGGGACCCAGGACCGCGCTTTGAGATCTAACGGTAACTTACTGTAGTAACCTCTCAGTGCTTTTCTTCCAGAAACCTTGGCATCATTTTAGATCAGTCCATGCTTTTGGACAAACACGTAAATTCTGTATCGCGCACCTGCTTTTTTCACCTTCGTAACATTGCCAAACTAAGATCAGTTGTTTCACACCCGGAGTTAGAAACTATTATTCATGCATTTGTGTCATCACGTCTTGATTACTGTAACTCTCTGTTTACCTGTCTGTCTAAAACCGCATTAGGTCGCCTACAACTGGTTCAGAATACAGCTGCTATAGGTTGCTGACCAGGTCCAGGAGATCCTGTCATATAACACCCGTCCTTGCCTCCCTACACTGGCTCCCAGTTAATTACAGAATACATTTTAACACTCTAGTGTAGTCATTACACACTGAGCCCTCCATGGCCAGGCACCTCCTTATCTCTCTGACCTGCTCCAGCCGTATGTGCCCAGCAGGTCACTGAGATCCACATCACAGGCTTTGCTGGTTGTTCCTCAGACAAAGCGGAAAACCAAAGGCGATCGAGCCTTTGCAGGTTTTGCCCCTAGGCTATGGAATGAGCTTCCACTCCACCTAAGAACTGTGGACTCTTTTTCAAAGGACTGTTAAAAACTCACCTTTTTAAACAGGCCTTTCCTTAGCCGGCCTGGTTAAATGTTGATTGCTTTATTTTGTCTTACTTTATTAATGATTTAGTTCTTAATTTGTTTTATTGACTTGTTTTCATTTTATTGTTGTTAAAGCACTTTGTGACTGTAACTGTCTGTGAAAGGTGCTCTATACATTAACTTTACTTACTTACTTCCAATTAGCCCTATTCCAAAAAATAGAAGATCTATAAGCTCACAAAGTTGCATTGAGCTTGTAAATCGGTGACTTGGTCCGTAGGCTTGAAAAATGCCCAAAATAGAACAGACTTATTTAGGTTGCACTGGATTCCTTATTTGTTTAGACTTGAGAGATTCTTGCTGAGGTTCAGAGGTCCGACTAGGATTTACTGTGCAAGGACATTTTTATTGCTTACTGGATTTAATTTGTGTTGTTTATAAAACACTGTGTTCTGAAGAGATAATTCTATTACATGTGGCCTCTGGAGTAAAATTAAGATTCTTCTGTGTCTGGCCAGATATCAAGTATAAATATGGGTTGAAGACATAAATGAAATACAGTAATGTCATGCTCCTATATGTGTACAGTATGTGGGAGTCCATGAGACCAGCCTGGGATCAGTCATACTGTATATAGATAGGACAGTGGTTCTTAACCTTTTCAGGACACGTCCCCCCCCAAAATAATCATGAACTGGGGACCCCTCCACCCTGACAATCACTTGGAATTGTAGGAATTGAGGCATGTATTCACATTCAGTTAGACTCAGTTCCCACAGATAAATATTGTGAAAATGGCAGAACCAAAATGTTGTATATCGGCTATTTTCACAATGTTATGCCTTTCCCATATTATTTGACAATTTTGCCAATGTTTGTTGATTACTTTTGATGCAGTTTATTTGTTTATTTTTTGTAAATTAATGCCATACTTGATCATACTACAAAAGCAGTAAAAGTGTCAGATCTACAAGCGACACATTTTGAGCTTGTAGATCTGCTACTTTGGATGCTTTGGATACTTTGGATGCTACTTTGGATGCCTGAAAAGGGGACATTTGGGGGCACGGTGGCACAGTCGGTAGTGCTGTCGCCTCACAGCTAGAAGGTCCTGGGTTCGATTCCCGCTCGGGACGCTGTGGGTGCTGGCGGCGTGTTTCCTCCTCCACGTCATCAGTACCCATACCCGAGGCGGGGCTGGTGAAAGTTTGGAGTTTGCATGTTCTCCCCGTGTCCCCTAGGGTAGGTACCCTCACAAAAAACATGCAGTAATCCTGGTCTCTAAACTGCCTCCCCCTGGCCAGCCGGGGCGCCTGATGGAGGGGAAAGGAACTGGTTGGAATAACGTGTTCCTTCCACGCGCTATACGTCCAGCCAGGGAAACTCCCCCCTGTCAGGTGGAAAGGAGCAACTTGGACACTCAGGCATGAAGGAAGCATGAGTTCAAGTCCGTTGCTCTCCCCTTGTCCCCCATATATGGGGACTAGGTTGGCGGAGGGTGTGTAGAGCCCAGGATCACATTAGATGATTGACACGGGGGTGAAAAATGGGTTACAAAAAGATATTAAGATATAAGATAAAACAGTTTTTGACATGAGTTTTCCACCTGACTGACACGGTATGACCTGATGCATATAGTGAGGAAACTGTACACTATCGTAGACAACGACTCAAACCTCTTCTCTTGGGAGAAAGTGGGACGACTCTGCAGCAGGGGGAAATATAGATGAATCTCCCTTGCGGGTCAACCAGTAGACTCGAGACAGTCCTTTGTGCAGATAACTATGAAGATATACAGTTTAACAAGGCACACAGTGTCCACGGGGCTTGTTCAATAGACTAATTGCTCTGAAAAAAGTTCAATACAGTATGGTATGGACACTACTTCATCTGACATGCTTACTAGTGTGTTGTCTTGTATTTCCTTTGTCTTGCACTATGAAAGGGTTGAGGGTGTATCGTGTTGGATATTGTATAATAATATCGTCTAATCCTTCACGTCTGTGTTGGTAAAAAAAATACTGAACCAATGAAAAGTATACAAAGTGACAAAACAACTAACTCAAACTGCCTGCTAAAGCAGCTAATTATTCATTTTATTTTGCAACCTTAGTCCTGCTGGTGTTGTGCTGTCTTTGGCGACCCTCGTGGGATCAATAAAGGTCTGATCTTGTGGAGATTTAAGTGTGATCACAGCCCCTGTTGACTTCCATTGTAAAATGAAAGTTTAATATTTCAATAGGTCATAAAACATACAGTAAAATAAACGTTTAGCAGAGGTAATTCTGTGTCCAGCTGGCAGCATGCATTCACAGGGAGGGACAGACAGACAGACAGACAGACAGACCCTCCTCTAGAAGACCATGTATTTGGTTGAAGATACATACATCTGAAAATGTATTTCTGCCAGCGACCACCAGGAGAGAAGATTTGTGTTAAAACAAATAATCTAATATAGTCTGAACACTGTTTAGCAGCTCCCAAGGTAGTTTTATATCGTATGTGATGTCAGGTATCATTCCTGACAAAGACCCATTTAGGGTCGAAACGTTGTCATCCTAACTTAAATAAAACTACCGTGGGAGCTGCTAAACGGTGTGCAGACTACTCTTTTTCCTGTACGTATCTTATTGTTCAGCACCTGAACGTTTTTTAGAGATGTGCATACTTTCGTTTGGATTATATATATATATATTTTTTTTTAAAGTCATTCAAGACACATGTAAAAGCTTGTAGATCTGCTATTTTTGAATAGCCAACATTTAAATCGATAAAGTGGCTAAAGTAATTGTGATAGCACCTTTTTCTGGGGACCACCACTGGCTTTGACTAAAACATGGAGTGGATCTGGGGACCACAACTGGCTTTGACTAAAACATGGAGTGAATCTGGGGACCACCACTGGCTTTGACTAAAACATGGAGTGAATCTGGGGACCACCACTGGCTTTGACTAAAACATGGAGTGAATCTGGGGACCACCACTGGCTTTGACTAAAACATGGAGTGAATCTGGGGACCACCACTGGCTTTGACTAAAACATGGAGTGAATCTGGGGACCACCACTGGCTTTGACTAAAACATGGAGTGAATCTGGGGACCACCACTGGCTTTGACTAAAACATGGAGTGAATCTGGGGACCACCACTGGCTTTGACTAAAACATGGAGTGGATTCTAAGTGAACAGAACATCTCTGGCCACGATGTCGTTGTCGAAGTTCTTCTCGTTGCGTGACGACCAGGACGGACATCCTTCACGGTTCGAGTTATTTACTGTACACGGCCTCTGTCTGCTGTAAACCTCATATGTCTAAAAACTGTTACTTTTCAGGATTAAAAAAAAAGGCAGATCCACAAACTTGAAAACTTGTAGATCTGCTACTTTTGATGCTTATGTGTGGCACTGTAGTATGATCAACTAGGGCGTTAATTTACAGGGGGAAACACTTAATCCATTCTGACCTGAGATCAGATTCATACGAGGTTTCCACTGGACACACACTGGTCTGATTAACCCATTCTGACCCGAGATCAGATTCTAAAAATGTCAGTCGTTCTTCGATTTTTCAAAAAAATAGCAGACCTACAAGCTCGTAGCGCGCCACTCGGTGGCGCGCTATGAGCTTGTAGATCTGCTATTTTTCAATAGCTAAAGCATGACATGATGCTAACACCAAAATGGGTTCCCGGTCAGAATGGGTTAAAGGACCACTTCACCACTTTTCAACCTATCTTCATATAACAGGTCCTCACTAATAATCATGATAAAATGGTGCAATTATTTTCTACTCTGTCGGTTTCTGAACTGCCCACAGCCCTCCTATGAGACACAGTCTTCCAGTGACATCATCGATGGGGAATGCAAGCTAATAGAAACTGCAGGCTTTCTAGTCCTGAAAAGTTGCAATGCGAAAATGGAAGCCACGATAATGAAAATCTAAATATTTTTGTAAAGAAATCTTGTTTAAAAATAAATCTGCCTAATGATAATGTCACTGGAAGACTGTTTCTAAACTGCCCACAGCCGTCCTATGAGACACAGACAGAGTAGAAAAAAAATCATGCCATTTTTTTTCACGATTATTAGTGAGGACCTATTATATGATGATAGGTTGGAAAGTGGTGAAGTGGTCCTTTAACCCATTCTGACCGGGAACCCATTTTGGTGTCAGCATCATGTTATGCTTTAGCTATTCAAAAATAGCAGACCTACAAGCTCGTAGCGCGCCACCGAGTGGCGCGCTACGAGCTTGTAGGTCTGCTATTTTTTTGAAAAATCGAAGAACTGACATTTTTAGAATCTGATCTCAGGTCAGAATGGGTTCATCAGGACCAGTGTGTGTCCAGTGGAAACCTCGTATGAATCTGATCTCAGGTCAGAATGGGTTAACAGTTAAAACAAAATGGAGTTAAGAGGTTTCTGCCCCGACAACGCCAATGATGCGGTGATGTGATGTGATGTTAGGTGAGGACAGCAGCAGCCTGGGAATGCTCTGTGCTAAGAGGGTCAGTGCATTTACTGAAGTACTGTACTTACTGACTGTACTGAAGTACTGTATACTTAAGCACAACTTTGAGGTACTTTAACTTTACTGCCACTGCGTGAAAAGAGGAGTTAACGGGTAATTATGGGCACTGTATTTTGCCCGTAAACCTCAAGTTTAGCAGCACATACAGTTGATATACAGTGATATACAGTAATATACAGGTGTGATGGTACAATTGGGGAGTTTACCGGAGTATGTTGGAAAGTTTAATGGGAGTTTTTGTAATATACACATCCGTATTCAATGCTTTTTGTAATATACACATCCGTATTCAATGCTTTTTGTAATATACACATCCGTATTCAATGCTTTTTGTAATATACACATCCGTATTCAATGCTTTTTGTAATATACACATCCGTATTCAATGCTTTTTGTAATATACACATCCGTATTCAATGCTTTTTGTAATATACACATCCGTATTCAATGCTTTTTGTAATATACACATCCGTATTCAATGCTTTTTGTAATATACACATCCGTATTCAATGCTTTTTGTAATATACACATCCGTATTCAATGCTTTTTGTAATATACACATCCGTATTCAATGCTTTTTGTAATATACACATCCATATTCAATGCTTTTTGTAATATACACATCCGTATTCAATGCTTTTTGTAATATACACATCCGTATTCAATGCTTTTTGTAATATACACATCCGTATTCAATGCTTTTTGTAATATACACATCCGTATTCAATGCTTTTTGTAATATACACATCCGTATTCAATGCTTTTTGTAATATACACATCCGTATTCAATGCTTTTTGCGCAGTGGAATATTTCCATCTGTCAATACTTTTACTTCTACTTCACTACATGCAAATATTGTACTTTTACTCATGCAACATATATTTAGTTACTAGTTACGTTGTAGGTTTTGATTATTATTACAAAACAACCACATTTGAAAACAGCCGATCTACAAGCTCACAAATAATGTTTCGCGATGCGACACATTGTGAGCTTGTGGATCTGCGATTTTCCAACGATTTTATTTGAAAACTTCAAATGGGACATTCTGTATATCACGAGTACTTTTACCTTTTACTTTAACCCATTTCGGGCGGGAACCCGTTTTGGTGTTTAGCATTACGTTATGCTTTAGATATTTAAAAATAGCAGATTTTCAAGCTCATAGCACATGGGTCTGCTATTTCTTTTTATCGAAGAGCGACTGACATAGACATTTTTAGAATCTGATCTCAGGTCCGAATGAAAACTGTCAGGATGTAGAAGACATTTTTAGAATCTGATCTCAGGTCAGAATGGGTTAAGTACATTTTGATACCAATACTTTTGTACTTTTACTCAAGTACATTTTGAATTCCGGACTTTTCACTTTTAATATTTATTAAATATTTCTGCATTGCAGTGTAGATATGTTTTACTGAAGTAAACAACAAAATGTGAGTACTCTTCCCACCACTGGAAGGGGCTGTGCTAAGAGCAGGTTGAGAGCCTGAGAGCCATGACGAGTGTTGTTGTGCTGGTGGAGCTGTAGTGTTTTAACAGAGAGCAGGTTGAAAGGCAGGAGGAGTGTTGTGCTGGTGGAGCTGTAGTGTTTTAACAGAGAGCAGAGAGAGCAGGTTGAGAGGCAGGAGGAGTGTTGTCCTGGTGTTGTAGTGTTTTAACAGAGCAGAGAGAGCAGGTTGAGAGGCAGGAGGAGTGTTGTCCTGGTGTTGTAGTGTTTTAACAGAGCAGAGAGAGCAGGTTGAGAGGCAGGAGGAGTGTTGTGCTGGTGGTTCTGTAGTGTTTTAACAGAGCAGAGAGAGCAGGTTGAGAGGCAGGAGGAGTGTTGTCCTGGTGTTGTAGTGTTTTAACAGAGCAGAGAGAGCAGGTTGAGAGGCAGGAGGAGTGTTGTCCTGGTGGAGCTGTAGTGTTTTAACAGAGCAGAGAGAGCAGGTTGAGAGGCAGGAGGAGTGTTGTCCTGGTGGAGCTGTAGTGTTTTAACAGAGCACAGAGAGCAGGTTCAGAGCCATGAGGAGTGTTGTCCTGGTGTTGTAGTGTTTTAACAGAGCAGAGAGAGCAGGTTGAGAGGCAGGAGGAGTGTTGTCCTGGTGGAGCTGTAGTGTTTTAACAGAGCAGAGAGAGCAGGTTGAGAGGCAGGAGGAGTGTTGTGCTGGTGGTTCTGTAGTGTTTTAACAGAGCACAGAGAGCAGGTTCAGAGCCATGAGGAGTGTTGTCCTGGTGGAGCTGTAGTGTTTTAACAGAGCAGAGAGAGCAGGTTGAGAGGCAGGAGGAGTGTTGTTGTGCTGGTGGTTCTGTAGTGTTTTAACAGAGCAGAGAGAGCAGGTTGAGAGGCAGGAGGAGTGTTGTTGTGCTGGTGGTTCTGTAGTGTTTTAACAGAGCAGAGAGAGCAGGTTGAGAGGCAGGAGGAGTGTTGTCCTGGTGGAGCTGTAGTGTTTTAACAGAGCACAGAGAGCAGGTTGAGAGGCAGGAGGAGTGTTGTGCTGGTGGAGCTGTAGTGTTTTAACAGAGAGCAGGTTGAGAGGCATGAGGAGTGTTGTGCTGGTGGTTCTGTAGTGTTTTAACAGAGCACAGAGAGAGCAGGTTGAGAGGCAGGAGGAGTGTTGTGCTGGTGGTTCTGTAGTGTTCCCTCTGCTGTCAACACCCATTACGTCCCGAGTTGAAGAAGTCATGCTGCAGGCCCCCAGCCGCCCCACACGGGCCGCTAAAGTGCTGATGGGAGATCCAGCAGAGTCCCCACCGATGACACATTGATTGGGTCCGATGCTCATGTCCATTTTCGGAGGCTGGGGTGGGGCAGCTTTGATGATGGAGACGAGGGACACTACAGTATATATATATATAATTACACACTCACTCCAGAGTGCCACATTGCATATACAGTATACTGTCATGCAGAAACCTCTTATCTCCATCTTATATACGTTTTTTGTGTGTGTGTGCAAAAATAGCTGATCTCAAAACATTTCGAGCTTGTAGATTATTATTTTTTTTAATCCTGAATACATCTTTTTCTATTTTTGAATTGGAATCCTGAAATGTAACATTTTTATGTAATTTCAAATGCATTTAGTTATACTTGAACTACTAATAACAGTAAGATGTCCTGAGGGCAAGAAGGGAGGTCTTTTAAGCGAGGAAAATTGGCATTTTCGGGCTGGGTCAAATGCGTGCTAATTAGTAAGGCCAGACGGGGGCTCGGGTCAGCCCAGTTAGGGCCCAGGTAGGGCCCAGTTAGGGCCAGGCGGCAGGCCTTAACTTTCGGGCCTCTAGATTTCGCCGGCTGCCGGGCGTGGCATAATTAGGCTATTGTAACCCAGGTCATGGAAACTGGTTACTAATAAAGAAATGGAGCAAGTCCACCTACTGTAACTTGATTTCCCCCTGTCATGCTGCTGACAAATAGCCAGCCAAAGACATGGAGACTGACAGGTGAATTTCACCCAATCAGACGACACACCTCAACTGCTTCAGGGTAGGGTCGCTCAGTGGACAACCCCAGCTTCAGGGTAGGGTCGCTCAGTGGACAACCCCAGCTTCAGGGTTAGGGTCGCTCAGTGGACAACCCCAGCTTCAGGGTAGGGTCGCTCAGTGGACGACCCCAGCTTCAGGGTTAGGGTCGCTCAGTGGACAACCCCAGCTTCAGGGTAGGGTCGCTCAGTGGACGACCCCAGCTTCAGGGTAGGGTCGCTCAGTGGACGACCCCAGCTTCAGGGTAGGGTCGCTCAGTGGACAACCCCAGCTTCAGGGTTAGGGTCGCTCAGTGGACAACCCCAGCTTCAGGGTAGGGTCGCTCAGTGGACGACCCCAGCTTCAGGGTAGGGTCGCTCAGTGGACGACCCCAGCTTCAGGGTAGGGTCGCTCAGTGGACAACCCCAGCTTCAGGGTTAGGGTCGCTCAGTGGACGACCCCAGCTTCAGGGTAGGGTCGCTCAGTGCGGGCACTCGGCACACCCGGTGCGCAGCACACTGGATTTTCGAATGACAGTGCACTGAATAAACTAATGACAAGAGAGCACACCAGTGCGTTCAGGGCGCATTTCCGAACGCACCCCACGTCTCTCTGTCAAACAATAGACATGTATTTTTGCTACTGTTGTGAACATAAGTGTGATGAAGATGGACGAGCCTTTCAACCGTACATGTTAGGAGCAGGTGAATCAAATAGTACAGTATTTACTGTCTGCCATCGACGACCTGAGAGATCCATGCTCTCACAATAAACACTTCATCTCCATTCTCTAAAATGGCCTGGGGTGGGTTAATTGAGGACAATGTCAGAAACATTCCAATATTTAATGTTTTTTTCTCTTCATGTTTGTCTTCATACATTAATGTCCTATTTCATCGTCACATAAAAGTATCGTCAATAGTAGATCTACAAGCTCAAGTGACGTGGTGTGTACTGTGTAGTGACCTCGCAGAACATCTATAAAGCGTCCACTGTGCACGCTGGCCAAGGATTGACTCAATGTTCTAATGTTTTTCAAAATGGTCAATGATAACTAGTGTATATGTCATTTTGAGGAATTAATCATCGCGGTGAAATCATCTTTCCAGTCTGTGAGAAACGTGTCCCGAGGGTGCAATGCCATTATATTAGTCCAGACAGTGTCCATTATTGTTTGTTGTTGTGGTTGTTTTATCTCCTCAATTTCATCAACAATTAATTCCTCATATATATATATATATATATATATATATATATTGTTTTGCAACTGAATGGCTGGAAAATGGAAATTAAGAGTTTACATAGTAAACTTTCCTTAAAAACTTATTGTTATGGCCTGGGCCATGGCTCAGTGGTCCAGGCACCTTGGCTGGTAATCCAGTCGGGCAGTGTGCCGCGGGTTCGACTGCCGCAGGTTCGACTCCCGATCCCAACGGCCTTTACTGCATGTCTTCCCCCCATCTCTCTCCCAATTTCCTGTCAGCCTACTGTCTGTCCCTCCATAAAAAAATATAAATATTAAGGTGAAATAAAGGCGAAAGCAAAAAACAAAACAAACGTACTGTTATAGCACTAGGTTCTCTTTGAAGTGTCTCTGAGCACTGTGTGTGTTCTCTCCCCAGATTTAGATGAATGTGCCACAGAATACAACGGCGGATGTGTTCACGAATGCATCAACATCCCGGGGAACTACAGGTGCACGTGCTATGACGGCTTCCGACTGGCACACGACGGGCACAACTGCTTAGGTAAGTGTGTGTGTGTGTGTGTGTGTGTGTGTGTGTGTGGAGGCACAGCGGTCGGGTGGGGATGAAAATGAGAACAGGGTGTTGTTTCAAACGAGCAGCCAAGCTTGTCCTATTATCCACTTAAGCCCTTTAGTGAAAAGAAAATGTACAAGCTCACAATGTGCTCGGATATGATGCCTTGTGACTTAGATATATAGATATTTTTGCTATATTGGAAAACATTTGACCCCTTTTTCCACCCAATGTAATAGTCATGCCAATCAATTCCTTCTTCTCTTTCTTTGTGTTTTCACTGCTGTTGTACCCATACTGGCTCACCTGCCAGTGAGGAGCCCCCACCGGGAGGACGCCATGTTGTAATCACACTGGCTCACCTGTGGATGTCAAAATGAAGTATTGTGAACGGGAAATAGGCTATTTCTGCTGAACGTGCTTATGTTGAACGTGTAAAATAGAGCTTAATGTAGGGAGCACAGCTGTAGGCAAGTGTGTGGCTTCAGGTACTCTTACTATTATATCAAGGTCTCTTAGCCCCCCCAACATCACCCCAGTGCCCCCCTTCCAGCGGGTTTGTTGAGCGGGTGGAACGCTCAACAAAGCTGGGTACACCACCACGATGGAATCGAACCCCCAACCTTGGCGGTGGTGGGGGGCGTGCACTTCACCCACTGCTCCACCCGACCCGAGTACGCTTTGAATAGTTTATATATTTTAGCTTTTTTAGCTTTTCACCCATAATGCCATGCTCGTACTGTATGGCCCATGTAGTGAGTCCAGGTGGAGAAAGTGGTAAAGTCATCAGGGTCCTGAATAGGACAGCATGGTTATATAATACTGTATGTTACAGTCGGGTGGAAACCTCGTATGTCCAAAATCCTTCCCCTTTTTTGAGTGGTGCAACCACTTCAAGGAACAGCAATGTCCGTGTGTATGTGACTCTGTGTGTCTGTGTTTGTTCACCTATCTATGTGACGTTAATGAGCACCAGTATAATGAGTACCAGTAGGGGCGCTGTTTGCCAGAAACGGAGAGAGAGGGATAGTGCTGCACTGAAATTATCATTTCAAAAACATTTAAAAGTAGGGGAAACCGTATTGTTGTCACTACTTGCAGCTATTTGCACCTTTGTGCGACATTCTTGTATGATGAAGTAGATGCATTCATTCACAAAAATACAATTAATTTAAATATGGAGATAGAAGGTTTCTCACTATAAGTCTCCATATAGGGAAAGCCATACAGCACGTTCCATTAGGCCGCGCCCATCCAGCCGTATCCAGCCTGACATAATCCATTTAGACCGGACATCGAAATAGAAAAAAAGTCTTCTGCAAGAATATATATTCAAAGATTTGTGCCGCGTTTTTACGATTTTTCAAAAATAGCAGATCTACAAGCTCGTAGCGCGCCACTCGGTGGCGCGCTATGAGCTTGTAGATCTGCTATTCTTCAATAGCTAAAGCATATCCATAATGCTTATAGTTAAAACACCAAAAAGGGGTTCCCGCCCAGAATGGGATAATCCATGTTGCCGCATAAATTCATCCGTCTTGTCTCTGCTCGTGTCCAGAGAGTCTCCACAGGCTGGAACCATGAACCGTTCACCTTCCTGTGAACGGCTTATAACATCTAAAAGAAACCTGAATCTGTTTCACATCGCAGGTACAGAGGCTGAGAATTGAACTTGATTTCAGGAAAAGGGGAGGGGGTGGGGGGGGGTCTCTGTCTCAAAAGGAGTGAATTTATGAAGAGTTTGACCCTGCTGTCTGGGCGCAGAGGTGTGTCGCTACAGCGCTCTCTTTCCCAGCGTCTAGTGTTTCACCCCCGTGTGCCATTCCTATTAACTCCGTGAAGAACACGGTACAACTTTAAAAAGGTGGGTCTGGGTCTGTCTCTGTCTGTCTGTCTGTCTGTCTGTCTGTCTGTCTGTCTGTCTGTCTGTCTGTCTGTCTGTCTGTCTGTCTGTCTGTCTGTCTGTCTTCATGTCTGTCTGTCTGGCTGTCTGTCTGTCTTCGTGTCTTCATGTCTCTCTCTCTCTCTCTCTCTCTCTCTCCCCATATTATGTCTGTCTTGTCCTGCATTTTCTCTTTTCTTTGTTTTGACACCCTTCGGGTCACACCTTGTTGTTGTAACACAAATCTCCTATCACAACACATTTTCAGTTGAGCGGTTCACGGCCAAATATATATATACATATATATATATCAATGTGGGGGTCCCTTGGGGGTCCCTTTGCACGAGACAGTTTGAGAAGCAGTGAATGAGGCAGAATTAGAGGACATGAGAACAACTCCCACAGCCCACTTGGTTCTCGTGCAGCGGCGAAGCTTCTTTTTCAGGGTTATATGGTGACGACAGACAAACACATCAGCACCTTCAGCTGTGTGATTTTCCATCAAAGCAGAGCCTTGTGTTGCACGTCTGCCTGTGGTGAGGGTGCACGGCACTCACACATCAATGTCACATGCACCTAATGAACCGTGAGGAACTCTGGGATTAACCCATTCTGAACGGGAACCCATTTTGGTGTTATAGCATCATGTCGTGCTTTAGCTATTGAAAAATAGCAGATCTACAAGCTCATAGTGCGCCACCGAGTGGCGCGCTATGAGCTTGTAGGTCTGTTTTTATTTTGAAAAATCGAAGAGCGACTGACGTAGAAGACATTTTTAGAATCTGATCTCGGGTCAGAATGAAAACTGTCAGGATGTAGAAGATATTTCTTGAATCTGATCTCAGGTCAGAATGGATTAAGACATCCTGGGGAGGAGGAGCGCCTCGGGGTGTAAAAACACTCTCCTCATACATAGGCTGAGTCTGACGTGTGTGTGTGTGTGTGTGTGTGTGTGTGTGTGTGTGTGTGTGTGTGTGTGTGTGTGTGCACACGCTCGCCCGATTTCCCCTCTAAAATGTACTTACAGACAGGTAGACAAATGACAGGATGAACCGACGTTTTAGTGAAGGTCACAGTATTTGGTCATGAAATTTAATTGAAGTGCGTTTCTCCCTGAAGTGAAGTCAACGATCACGATATGCGTTTCCGGCTCAAACCAGTCTGGTGACTATAAGGATGTTCACACAGCAGCATAATAGGATTCACATCAGTTTTCACAGTCATCAAACCTAATTCAGTGACCCCTTGACCCCTTGTGACCTGTGGCTGGGGGGGGGGGGGGGGCAGAGACCGCTCCCATCAGGATAGAGACATGTCATCGTAGGATAAAGGTGATCAATCAGAATAACGGATTGGTTTTTACATGCAGTGATCCTTCTCTCCCAAAGGAAGACATGTCTCCTAGTCCAGCCTGTGGGCATGAGGGACATGTCTCCTAGTCCAGCCTGTGGTCCATTCTGAGGGCATGAGGGACATGTCTCCTAGTCCAGCCTGTGGGCCATTCTGAGGGCATGAAGACATGTCTCCTAGTCCAGCCTGTGAGCCATTCTGAGGGCATGAAGACATGTCTCCTAGTCCAGCCTGTGGGAGGACATGAAGACATGTCTCCTAGTCCAGCCTGTGGGAGGACATGAAGACATGTCTCCTAGTCCAGCCTGTGGTCCATTCTGAGGGACATGAAGACATGTCTCCTAGTCCAGCCTGTGGTCCATTCTGAGGGCATGAAGACATGTCTCCTAGTCCAGCCTGTGGTCCAGTCTGAGGGCATGAAGACATGTCTCCTAGTCCAGCCTGTGGGCCATTCTGAGGGCATGAAGACATGTCTCCTAGTCCAGCCTGTGGGCCATTCTGAGGGACATGAAGACATGTCTCCTAGTCCAGCCTGTGGTCCATTCTGAGGGCATGAAGACATGTCTCCTAGTCCAGCCTGTGGTCCATTCTGAGGGACATGAAGACATGTCTCCTAGTCCAGCCTGTGGTCCATTCTGAGGGACATGAAGACATGTCTCCTAGTCCAGCCTGTGGTCCAGTCTGAGGGACATGAAGACATGTCTCCTAGTCCAGCCTGTGGTCCAGTCTGAGGGCATGAAGACATGTCTCCTAGTCCAGCCTGTGGTCCATTCTGAGGGCATGAAGACATGTCTCCTAGTCCAGCCTGTGGTCCATTCTGAGGACATGAAGACATGTCTCCTAGTCCAGCCTGTGGTCCAGTCTGAGGGCATGAAGACATGTCTCCTAGTCCAGCCTGTGGTCCATTCTGAGGGACATGAAGACATGTCTCCTAGTCCAGCCTGTGGTCCAGTCTGAGGGCATGAAGACATGTCTCCTAGTCCAGCCTGTGGTCCATTCTGAGGACATGAAGACATGTCTCCTAGTCCAGCCTGTGGGCCATTCTGAGGGCATGAGGGCAGACTGAACATGGCCTTCCTTCCTAAAATGTGATATTCATGGCTATTTATGGTTTTATGAATTGACCCATAAAACCTTGAAAGCATAGATGCTGTTGATTAATGGCAATTGCGCTTCTATAGTGCATTCGATGATCAAACCATAATGCTACTTGCTGTACGTTAGCCGGTTAGCTAGCTATGTTGTTGTCACAGCACTGGATCGCCCATCTTAGATCGTCGTCGCCATAATAATCCATTCTATCGGTTTCTTTCAATCGCCTGTATCTCCTATTCCTCCTATTCCTTGTCCCAGATGGCATTTTGGTCAAAACAACGTTTATTTGACGGCACAGAGCCGACGATGTGGAGCTCTCCAGAGCTCCGGTCTGGATTCATATTGTAAACAAGGCTCTGTTCAGCTTCCTAGGTTAATGCTACTTCTGGTAGTCTGGAAATGTGCAGGCTTTTCAACTGGAAAAAAAATGCTGGCGTGAATTAGATAGATAATTTTTCAATAAATACTAGCGCTGTACGTGTTAATTTAAATTAAGATTCCTTTAAACTGACGTTCTGAACCTTTTGAGGCATCGCCCCCAAAATGATCATCTTTGAACTTAAAGATCCCCCAAAATAACCACAGGCTGAGAACCACTAAAGGCTCTAATTAGTCTTTGTAACGAGGGCTTCATGAATAATAATATAATTAGTCTTTGTAACGAGGGCTTTATGGAACATCTGTCTCTTCTATGCAGCCGTCAACAGATTGACAGTCAAAGTGACGCTATTGTTCCAACTGCACTGCTTCACATTTTGTAATAATCGCTTAACACATTTTGAGCGGGAACCCCTTTTGGTGTTAGCATGATGCTATGCTTTAGCTATTGAAAAATAGCAGATCTACAAGCTACGAGCTTGTAGGTGATGACATTTTTGAAAAGTCGTGAAAATGTGGTGCAAATCTTTGAATATATATTTCAGAGCTAACATTTTAACTAAAATATTTGCTTCAGGAGGGTCCCCGTAACAACATATTTTGAGATGGGGGTCCGTGTGGCCCAATAGAGATAATTCTGGGGGTCCTTGACATGAAAAAGGTTGAGCACAACTGACATAGAAACATGGGTTCTTCAGAAAACGATTAGGATTTTAGAAGCCTTTTTTTTTAATCAGTCCAAAATGGGTTAAAGGAGTATAGTTCGCCCCCCAAAAATGACTAAGTGAGTTGTTTGTCTTAAGTTATATGAAGTAAGTTATGTTGAACAATGTGACTGTCGTGGTCCTTTATTAGTTTGCTTTTGGTTTCTCCGCCCAGTCATTCATGGTTCTATTCAGTGTTTTATCCTTCAGCCCGTCACATGGTTCTGTGTGTGTATAAATACATATTCTCCGATAGAGCATGGTTCTGTGTGTATAAATACATATTCTCTGATAGAGCATGGTTCTGTGTGTATAAATACATATTCTCTGATAGAGCATGGTTCTGTGTGTATAAATACATATTCTCTGATAGAGCATGGTTCTGTGTGTGTATAAATACATATTCTCTGATAGAGCGTGGCGCGTGGGTTATTTTCCAAACCATTTAGCCCAGGATCATTATATGCTCGTGCATCATTTGCTGTGCTGTGGATGAGCTCCTGTGTTGCATGCAGGTGTGTAATTATGCGGGTACATGTGTGGTTATTTGTGAGTGCAGCTGTTGCATCCAATCAAAACGCAATTTCTTTCATAGGCCTAGTACACACTTATTTTGGCAGCTCGGCACGCACGCACACACACACGCACACGCACACACACACACACACACACGCACACGCACACGCACACACACACAAACACACACGTCTTTCTCACCTAGGCCATTTTCAACAGTGGCTCTCAAACTTTTTCATCTCAAGGACCCCCAAAATGATTGATGCATAATATGGACGCGGATATATATATATATAAGATTGTTTTGTTAAAATGGTTCAGAAATATTCCAAACTTGTCAAAGCTGTTCGACAAGCTGTCAACATGTCACTTTATACATTTCAGAATTGTAGATTAGCCATCTACAATTCTAGGGCAGCTCCCAAGCTCTGGAATGAGCTGCCTCTGCACATTAAGACAAGCCCCCACCCTCTTCAGGTGTTTAAATCACGCCTCAAGACGTATTTTTATTCTTTGGCTTTTCCAAGCATAGTTAGTATGAGCTGTTTCTGCTGTTGAAAGTGGCACTGTGTACTGTATGTTGTTTGTTTTTTAAATTAAGTTGTGATTTTTATTATTTTATTGTAAAGCACTTTGGTACAACTTGTTGTTATTTAAATGTGCTATATAAATAAAGACGGTATAATATGGTTGCAGTTGTAAATAGCTTAAAGATTTTCGAACATATAACACCAGGTTGAAAGTATAGTCATTTCTGCCTGCCTGCATGAAACATTGAACCAATGAAAAGTATTAACAAGAGATTGTGACTTTGTCCTGAAAAGTAACACTTTTGGACATAATAACGTTTCCCTGCATGGCGTGAGAGGGAATACTTTGAGTCCTCAGTCCTTAATTATAGAACGTAGCCCTGCAAAAATATATTATGCAACAATGTGTCATTAGTGAAACATCGTCCCATGTGATATGGCACACATACTGTAACGTATCGCTGCCGATATAATGGCCCAAACCTCCTATCTCCGTCTCCCAAAATGTACGTACCTATGTTCTTTTTTTGTCGTGACTTAACCCATTTTGGGCGGGAACCCCTTTTGGTGTTAGCTATTGAAAAATAGCAGATCTACAAGCTCATAGTGTGGCGCCGAGTGCCACGCTCTGAGCTTGTAGGTCTGCTATTTTTGAAAAACGACTGACATGGAAACATAGCTTTTTCAGAAAACTGTCATTTTCAAACAGATATCTCAGGTCAAAATGGGTTAACGCCCTACTTCATTATACAAGAGTATCACAACAAAAGTATTGAAAAAAGCAGATATATAAGCTCACACAACGCGCCGCTGAGGAGACACGTGAGCTCGTAACTCGGCTATTTTCACTTTTCTTGCACTTAACAAAAAACGAACAGTTTTGGACATACATGGTTTCCACCTGACCGCGGCAGCGATATGAAAGCAAAGCAGCCGCTGCCTAATTAAACGTAAATGGCCCGCTGGAGCAGCCATGCGTCTCTCGCAGATGCGTTCAGGTGCGTGAACTCACCGCAGACCCTTTTCGCAGAGAACGGAGAACGCTTTGTTATTCTAATTCCCAGCGCTGCTCTGCTTGAGGGAGTAGCCCCTCACCACAGCCCTGAGAGGAGAGGAAGAGGTTATTAGAGAGTTTATTACAAGCTTCCTCTTCCAGGTTTTAAGCTGCTTTTAAGCATGTTCAAAATCCAGACTGATGACTTCTCTGGGGACTTGGAGCTGACTTTCACACCATTGAAAGTATAATAGCTGAAAAAAGCTATTTTTGGTGCCACCTGTCCGTTGTTGAACTCAATGGATGGGTGTGGGGCAGCCATCCATCTTCAACCGCTTATCCGTAGTCGGGTCGCGGGGGCAACAGCTCCAGAGTTACCTCTGCAGAGCAACATTAGTGACTTCCTCCTGGGGGATTCCGAGACGTTCTAAGGCCAGTGTGTCGATGCGTTTCCTCCAACTGCGCCTTGGTCTGCCCCGGGGTCTCCTCCCAGTGGGACGTGCGTCGAGGACCTCCCTAGGGAGACGCCCGAGAGGCATCCTAACCAGATGCCCTGAACCACCTCAGCTGGCTCCTTTCCAGGCGAAGGAGCAGCGGTTCTACTCCGAGTCTCTCTCGTGTGACTGAACTTCTCACCCTATCTCTAAGGGAGATGCCAGCCACCCGTCGAAGAAAACTCATTTCGGCCGCTTGTATTCGCGACCTTATTCTTATTCTTTCGGCAGCCGCTCGGTATTGACTGAGCTTGCTTTTAAAGCTATCTGACGATAAATACATGAAAAATACACGATCGTACGTGTTAATACAATTGTCACACTTGGACATGGCTAGGTTCATGTGGGATGGATGCGGGACAAAAATGTCCCATTTTCGGGTCTTGTCAAAATACTAATCGACTGAGAGATTGCTGGTCGACTAAGGCTCCCTCGATCGATCAGTCGACGTATCGAGGTCAGGCCTACATCATTCTGTATCTAGGAGTGATGACAGCATACTTTAGGACTGTGTGATGACATCATACCTTAGGACTGTGTGTCATCTGTATGTGGCCGATCCCACCCCCACCCAGCACCCCGCCAAGCCGCCGGAGGGAAGCCAAAGGCAGCAAGGTGGAAGCGATGTGATGCAACAGCACGTCTCCCGGTAGGCACAGCGTGGGACGCTCAGAGTGAGACGTCTCACACTGTATAATTTACCTCGTGTGGAGAAGCCTATTGAACAGCACTCTGATGCCCCGGAGAGAGAGACACAGACAGGAGAGAGAGACACAGACAGGAGAGAGAGACACAGACAGGAGAGAGAGAGACACGGACAGGAGAGAGAGTCACAGACAGGATAGAGAGACACAGACAGGAGAGAGAGACACAGACAGGAGAGAGAGACACAGACAGGAGAGAGACACACAGACAGGAGAGAGAGAGAGACACAGACAGGAGAGAGAGAGAGACACAGACAGGAGAGAGAGAGAGACACACAGACAGGAGAGAGAGACACAGACAGGAGAGAGAGACACAGACAGGAGAGAGACACAGACAGGAGAGAGAGACACAGACAAGAGAGAGACACAGACAGGAGAGAGACACAGACAGGAGAGAGAGACACAGACAGGAGAGAGAGACACAGACAGGAGAGAGAGACACAGACAGGAGAGAGAGACACAGACAGGAGAGAGAGACACAGACAGGAGAGAGAGATCGGGGCCGAGTGTGACAACTTTATTACAAGTTTTATGTAGCCTTTTTTTTCCAAAAGTGATGGATGGCACCGTATCGCAACTCCTCCTTCACACGAGGAGCTTTAGGGTTGTTGTTTTCTTTTTTGAGGAAAAGAAACAACAGAAAATGTAATGTCAGGTTTAATCCATTCTGACCTGAGGTCAGATTCTAAAAATGTCTTCTACATCCTGACAGTTTTCCATTCTGACCTGAGATCAGATTCTAAAAATGTCTTCTACATCCTGACAGTTTTCTGAAAAAGCTATGTTTCTATGTCAGTGGTTCTTCGATTTTTTCAAAAATTAGCAGATCTACAAGCTCATAGCGCGCCACCGAGTTGCACGCTATGAGCTTGTAGATCTGCTATTTTTCCAATAGCTAAAGCATAGCATAATGCTAACACCAACATGGGTTCCCTGCCCAAAATGGATTAATCCAAAACACACATCCTCTGAACAATGGGAAGCAGATGCAGCAAAAGGCTAGTTATAGTTCCCACTGCCTGTCCTCCTCCTCCTCCTCCTCCTCGCGTCCCCACATTATTCTTTTACGACCTATATGTTTTGTTTTAGGTCCTTCAGAAACCTAAATTCCTTCTTATCACTGACACGGTCTATTAAACTTGCGCAAGTAGCCGGTGTGGTGCCAAATATCATTAGCATCTGTACAAACAGCCCCGCCTGATGGATTTACAAGCGCACAACCACAAATCACAATCTCCCCTCAACCTTTAGCCCCCCTATACCCTACCGGGAACATTATTGGGGGATCATGTGTCTGGATTGTGGCTGATCCGAGCTAGACTAGAGAGGAATGACGAATGTACACACACTTAAATGTCTCACTCTCTCGTCAGCAGAGCGACAGCTATGGAGCTCGGCTGATGCCAGATCTCTGAGTCTGATCCCGATTTTTGGAGAGTCCTAGAAGACGGCTGGGTGCCGATGTTTTGGCGATGTATTTTCAGATTACTTCCTGATTAAGTTTGAAAAACGTATTAAGTTTGATTGAGGTATATTTTTGAAAACATTTAAGTATACAATTTGTTTCATTTTCATCCACTTAAAAAAAAAAGAGAAAAGTAGCTGTCTTGCAGCTCATTGTGAGCTTTAAGAGATGCTATTTTTGGCGAAGAGGTTTGGTGTAGAGGGGAATAACCCCTTTAGGCCTGACATCGAACATTTTAAAATGTCTTCAGAATCCTGACAGTTTTCTGAAAAAAACGTATCTTTCTGTATCAGTGGTGCTCAATATTTCATGTAATTGTCCCGCCGACCCCCATCTGAAAATGTTATTCCAGGAACCCCTCCGAAACAAATATTTGAGTTAAAAACGTTGGCTCTGAAAGAATATTGATTCAAAGATTTGTGCCACATTTTCAAGTTTAAAAAAAAAAATAGCAGACCTACAAGCTCGTAGCGCGGCACTCGGTGCCGCGCTATGAGCTTGTAGATCTGCTGTTTTTCAACAGCTAAAGCATAACATAATGCTTAAAACATACAAAAAGAACAAGTGCGGAGACAAAGGACATATACATTTACATGAAAACATCTACAACAAGAACATACATTTTCACAATTTTGATGATTGTGGGGCGGGGGGCAAACGACATTCCAATAGTCCGACATACGTGGCCGGTTAAGACACATACGTGGGCCGGTTAAGACTCACCTGTGGCTTCCGTGTGCGGTTATATAGTTTGGGTTTGGGGTATAGGGTGCATGTCGGACCAAAGATATGCACTGCATGATAGTGCTGTCAAACAAGTCTTATGGAGCTGTATGAAATCTATGAAACAAGTTTCATCTGCGACACAATTTCACGAAATAAATAATGTAGTGTGTCCTGCTATAGGCCTGGATTAAAAAACCCCATTGAAGACCCCCTGATCCATGTAATGACTCGGGTGCAGTGGACAAGGTCTTGACTCTGCGTCGCTTGCTTATCCCATTCTGAACGGGAACCCATTTTGGTGTTAGCATCATGTTATGCTTTAGCTATTGAAAAAATAGCAGATCTACAAGCTCATAGCGCGCCACCGAGTGGCGCGCTACGAGCTTGTAGGTCTGCTATTTTTTGAAAAATCGAAGAACCACTGACATAGAAACATAGCTTCTTCAGAAAACTGTCATTTTCAAACAGACATTTTTAGAATCTGATCTCAGGTCAGAATGGGTTATTCATCAGCCATGCATGATGGTGAGTGGGGGTCAGGTCGCTGCAGCTCGCAGCCCCCCACCACCACCACCACCACCACGGCCACAATCGCGTTCCTTTGATTCCTATCGACCCCAAACAACTGATTTGGTTTGTATTGATCGCGGAACGCGCTGCTCAATTCCCTGCACAATTTCCAGGGAAATGAAATGAATGGCCTTTGTGCCTTAACCTTCCTCAAAGACATAACATGATCTATAACACGCGGGCAATGTCATGACAGCTTCTGGAACGAGGGGGTTGGGGCTGGTTATGGGAAAAAACATGCAACACGAATATTATAAACAATGTCACTTGATTACTTCATACAGCTTGATTCTTTTTCGTAGCAGTAACTATAGGCCCCATCACATAGTCATTACACAATCGTCGCTAATTGCAATTATTTGAGATAGTCGCAATTAAGTTTGCATAGTTGTCATTATTGTTTCCATGTTGAATAGCTCTGACGAAGGTCTTAAGGACCGAAACGTTTGCTTTTTAATTTACAGAGCACTTTATGAGCATGATAAAATAAAGGAAAGGATATTTTCTTGAGTCTCAGTCTAAGGAACTTTACTTCTAGTTTCCATACGGTGAGCGAGTCTTTTCCTGTCAAAGTTTCCATGTTGAAACATTTTCATACATTTTCAAATGGAAAAGTAATGGAAAGAGCAGATCTACAAGCACACAATGCATTTAAAGAGCAGATCTACAAGCACACAATGCATTTAAAGAGCAGATCTACAAGCACACAATGCATTTAAAGAGCAGATCTACAAGCACACAATGCATTTAAAGAGCAGATCTACAAGCACACAATGCATTTAAAGAGCAGATCTACAAGCACACAATGCATTTAAAGAGCAGATCTACAAGCACACAATGCATTTAAAGAGCAGATCTACAAGCACACAATGCATTTAAAGAGCAGATCTACAAGCACGCAATGCATTTAATGAGCAGATCTACAAGCACACAATGCATTTAAAGAGCAGATCTACAAGCACACAATGCATTTAAAGAGCAGACCTACAAGCACACAATGCATTTAAAGAGCAGACCTACAAGCACACAATGCATTTAAAGAGCAGATCTACAAGCACACAATGCATTTAAAGAGCAGATCTACAAGCACACAATGCATTTAAAGAGCAGATCTACAAGCACACAATGCATTTAAAGAGCAGATCTACAAGCACACAATGCATTTAAAGAGCAGATCTACAAGCACACAATGCATTTAAAGAGCAGATCTACAAGCACACAATGCATTTAAAGAGCAGATCTACAAGCACACAATGCATTTAAAGAGCAGATCTACAAGCACACAATGCATTTAAAGAGCAGATCTACAAGCACACAATGCATTTAAAGAGCAGATCTACAAGCACGCAATGCATTTAATGAGCAGATCTACAAGCACACAATGCATTTAAAGAGCAGATCTACAAGCACACAATGCATTTAAAGAGCAGACCTACAAGCACACAATGCATTTAAAGAGCAGACCTACAAGCACACAATGCATTTAAAGAGCAGATCTACAAGCACACAATGCATTTAAAGAGCAGATCTACAAGCACACAATGCATTTAAAGAGCAGATCTACAAGCACACAATGCATTTAAAGAGCAGATCTACAAGCACACAATGCATTTAAAGAGCAGATCTACAAGCACACAATGCATTTAAAGAGCAGATCTACAAGCACACAATGCATTTAAAGAGCAGATCTACAAGCACACAATGCATTTAAAGAGCAGATCTACAAGCACACAATGCATTTAAAGAGCAGATCTACAAGCACACAATGCATTTAAAGAGCAGATCTACAAGCACACAATGCATTTAAAGAGCAGATCTACAAGCACACAATGCATTTAAAGAGCAGATCTACAAGCACACAATGCATTTAAAGAGCAGATCTACAAGCACGCAATGCATTTAATGAGCAGATCTACAAGCACACAATGCATTTAAAGAGCAGATCTACAAGCACACAATGCATTTAAAAAGCAGATCTACAAGCACACAATGCATTTAAAGAGCAGATCTACAAGCACACAATGCATTTAAAGAGCAGATCTACAAGCACACAATGCATGTAAAGAGCAGATCTACAAGCACACAATGCATTTAACGAGCAGATCTACAAGCACACAATGCATTTAAAGAGCAGATCTACAAGCACACAATGCATTTAAGAGATTAAAGAGCAGATCTACAAGCACACAATGCATTTAAAGAGCAGATCTACAAGCACACAATGCATTTAAAGAGCAGATCTACAAGCACACAATGCATTTAAGTTTAAAGTATGACATTTGTCAGTCCTTTCCCTTTTTTATATCAGTTATTTGTCAGATCTGCCTCGTGCAAATTTCTGCTCACTGAGCCTAAACGGAAATGCAATTGTTTTTATTCATATCTTCCGATGTCCAATACCACGAAACACCATGAAAATTGTGTTTTATCACCATTACTTGTGTGACAATGAATGGGTCACATTAAAATGTCATAGTTGGGACATGCAGCCCCCCGTAGCGGCAGTACAACAAGACGTGTGTTTACACACCAGCTCCGTACATTGGCAGCTTTTTGAGCCGTTCGCTTTGGTTGAGCCTTTTTCCCTTGACAACCTAATCCTCCAGGGATCATGTTCTAAGGCTGGCTAATCAAACACTGAAGGACCCGGGCTGATGTAGTATTGACCGGCTGGACTGGGGGGGGGGGGGGCGGGGGGGCTTGATGTTGACTTGTTTTGAAACACACTTAAATTGCCATGTCTTTAAGGTGAATTTCATTGTTGTCAAAGAGAAACCTCTTATTGCCGTAATTCAAACTTTTTTGTCCTATTGGATCTGCTGCTTTTGATGTTTTTTTAATTTGAATCCTGAAAAGTATAACAGTTTTGGACATAATGAGGTGTCCACCCCACAGACGATCTGCCGTGCCCTTTAAGGGCATTAAAGTGGTGAAGTGGTCCTTTAAGTAAATTAAAGTGGTGGCGACACTGTATTGACTTCAGCTACTCTGTGATAGGCTGAGGCCGCGGTGACACTGTAAAGGCCCTGTGATTAGATTGGACTTAATTTAATTGCTTGCAAGAAACAGACGAAGAAGGTTATAGAAGACAATTAAGGATAAAGAAAACACACAGGATAATCATAGACTCATTTCTATCACACGTGTCTCACCGGCTCTTTAGACTCATTTCTATGGTCCTCGCCACCTTTCACACATGTTTAAAAAGCAGGTGGCTTGCGCACATCCAGTTCCTATAACTGGTGCTGGACTAAGGTAAATATAGTAAAGAGAAGAAAGTATAGTCCGCACACAGGCTTGCTCCAAAGGTGTTTTATTTTATTTAAAACACCATACGTTCTAAGACACAACGTTTGGGCCGCGAACGGCCTTCATCAGGTGCTTTCACACACTTACTTTTTACTTAACTTACTTTTAGTGAGAAGAAAAGGCATTCTCAGGTCCGTATACCAATGTTATCCAATCAGGATAGAGACCTCAGAGAGCATACAGACTAAACAAGTGAAATTAGAAGTGATGACGCAAAGAAATGAGTGGACAAAAATATTGCTACTCACCTGAAAATATAGACTATTTTAGTTTATTGAAGAGCTGGAGAGACAGAGGGGCTCCTTTTACTCAACAAACACTCTATAGCAATGATTACTATCATAATATAATGCTTCAACCTTTTAACAAAACACTTTTTGTTTTAACCTATAATAAGAGTCCAGATTGTGCTGTGATTTATAATTATACTCATGTATGGACAGTATGCATAATGCAGGATGCTAGCCTGGCTCCAGACCATATGTTTTAATGTCGTATGAAAGCAGGGAATCATAGCTTCAAATTGACATATTGGTTGTTCAGTTTGACCCACCAGTTTTGGAGATATGTCTTATAGAGTAATGTCTTGCAGAGAAACAGCGAGTTGAGAAAACAGGCTTGAAAGGTTCACTTTTGTGGACTCTAACATTACACCTAGCTACATGTTTAAGCATTTATTTCATATTTGCATGTCGATTTAAGCTCTGACACTTATTTCAGACATGCTCTAGTATGTGAAGAGTCTGCCTGTGCAATTAAATAATCTCTAAATAAAAGCTGGAATTTGCGCGATGGCAGCCTCTCACATATATACCCTGCCCACTCACTCACTGAGTGGACTGCCTCTGTTAGATAATCAGGCTGGCAGGATACGGCTCACTCTGACCACCTGGTATCTAAACATAATGTATTCACTCCAAAAATGTATAGCTATGGAACTAATAAATTATACGTCGAAAATATATATTTTGTAAATGCATACAGTACGTCGACATCATATGAAATTGGTATAGCATATTTCCAGTGCCGTCGCTACCTATACGCGCAGTACGCACTGCGAGGGGGGCAACACGCCGAGGGGGGGGGCAACAAAATGTGCCAAGCCGACCCTCAAAATAACACATTTCTTTGCGGCTCCGCCGCGTAATAAAACACAAACAGCGAAAATAACCGATCTAGCAGCACTCTCGTCGGGAGGAGGGGGGGGGGGGGCAGCAGAAATATCCTATCCAACCAAATGGTCAGCTATACGGCCCTGGATATTACTCATATCTGACTGGACTTGCGCTGTTACGCATGCGGCCGTATCTCTGTTTTATTCATGTTATATTTTTCTTATTGGACGTGTCTGTGTCAGGTTTGGGGTCTGTGTACAGTGTATGCAAATGGAATGTGCAGCCATTCCCACACATACTGTATGATAGGTGTGTGTGTGTGTGTGTGTGTGTGTGTGTGTGTGTGTGTGTGTGTGTGTGTGTGTGTGTGTGTGTGTGTGTGTGTGTGTGTGTGTGTGTGTGTGTGTGTGTGTGTGTGTGTGTGTGTGTGTGTGTGTGTGTGTGTGTGTGTGTGTGTGAATCCACAGAGACAATAATTGGTGGGGTAACTTCAGAAGTTGTAAAGTTTCCTCCTCTCTGTCACATTCCGCTTCTGCGGCGGAAAGCGGGCGGGGGCGAGTAAGTCTGCACCACATTTATCAACAGCGGACGAATATTGAGGAGGAATTGACAGAGTATACGTACACCTGCTTGATGAATCCCACGTGGGCGTAAGATGATTCCTGGGCTCACATTTAACCCGGTTTGAACGCTCCACTGATAAATGAGGGCCGATAATCCCATCCCACCAGACCTACTACTATACTTGGATAGGTCACATTGAATGATTCTCTGTTGATTCTTTGTCCTCTGGGTGAGTCATTGTTTAACCTTCACCGGTATAATGGCAACAATCTGCTGATCCATATGTGATGGATTCAGAATGATGTTTGGTTTAACACATACTGTACTGTAGACTGGAAACACATCACAGTCTACAGACAATCTACAGACCCGTTTTGAAGCCACTTTCTTGGAATGTCTTGTAATTTGCGGTGCCGAAAAGCAAACCGGAAACAACGTATTTATGACTGATTACCAAGGTAATAAAATGAAGCCCAACGTCTGGTTGAATCCCCATTGTTGGTGTGGTAATTGGTTCTGTAAGCCAGCAAGGGGGGAAATAGTGACACGTTATAGGCCATTAATGAGAACTGCAGGCCTGACGAACACAAGGCCATGTTACATTTAGTGTTGCACAGTAGTTCTCAGACGTCTTAACCCATTCTGGGCAGGAACCCCTTTTGGTGTTTTAAGGATTGTTATACTTTAGCCATTGAAAAATGGCAGATCTACAAGCTCATAGCGCGGCACTCGGTGCCGCGCTATAGGTCTGCTATTTTTGAAAAATCGTGAAAATGTGCCGCAAATCTTTGAATATATATTCTTTCAGAGCCAAAGTTTTTAACTCAAATATTTTCTTCTGGAGGGTCCCTGGAACAACATGCCAACGGCAGCCAGTTACATATAATCTTGGGGGTCCTTGACATGAAAATGTTTGAGAACGACTGACACAGAAACAGAAAACTGTCAGGATTTAGAAGACATTTGTAGAATCGTTCCCAGGTCAAAATGGGTTAATTTCAAGGACCCCATAACTCTGTGAGTGTACCAACGGAACCAATTGGGCCCTCGTGGCTCCATTTCCACTGAGAAATGGCTCTGAAATGTGCCCGTGGCAGATTTAGTTTCAAAACTGGACAAAACTTCAACGTATATGAACTCCACATGACCATAGCTCAACTGGCAGGGGAATAAATAAATTATGCATCTTAGGAAGAGGGAGGCCGTGGGCTAAATCTGACCTCGTGCCATGATTGGGTCCCCTGAGGGGGGGCGGACGTTGGACAAGTGTCTACTGTTGGGACGTGTTCGGGTTCTGTCTCTGGGATTGTTCTCTTCCATCCTCCATGAAGGGAACCGTGTGTGTGTGTGTGTGGGGGGGGGGGGGGATGGGGGTACCGGGGCGGTGAAGGAACTGAAGCCTGAGATTGGGTTTAGCGATGTAAAGCTTGCATGCAGAGAGATTGCAGAATAGGTGCTGGCAGAGAGTGTTGCCATAAGTCTGCTTGTTATAAGACACTGTTCTTTTTTTTGTTTTTGTCAATGCCACGTGTAAATATATTGGTAACTGCGGGTTTTATTGTCTCCACCAGGCCGAAAACATGGGGAGAGAGTATGTTTTGCACTCCGTGTGTGTGTGTGTGTGTGTGTGTGTGTGTGTGTGTGTGTGTGTGTGTGTGTGTGTGTGTGTGTGTGTGTGTGTGTGTGTGTATGTGTGATTCCCGGTGTGTTGCGTGTGTCCGTCCATACCAGCTAATCTCCGGCACCGTTAACCCGGTCGATGCCAGATTTTGCACACACACTCCCTGGATGCCAACGACGAACCTCTGCCCCAAATATTCCAGAAGGGCCTGTTATAGCGCCACCAGGAGGCTGACTTTTGAAAAACACAAATTTATATTACTCCTCCAGATTCTGCCCAAAAATCTCTATAGTCATGTGTTCAAGACGGATCTGTCCGATATTTCAGATTCCATCCTAATAGTGCATGTACGTGTCGTGTGTGTGCTCATGTGGCCTTGTCGCTTCTTTTGGGCTTTCATTTTCTCTCACAAAGTCTGCCGTCAGCTTGTCAGACAGGCCTCTGGTCTGGCCAGCACAACACTTATCCTTTGCTTCTTTTGTTTGTAAAATACTTCCAGACTTGTTTTGTAGGAAACGGGATATAAAATACCATTTGTTATGGCCTTAGCTCATATTTCTTTTATTTAGGAAAAAGCTAAACCCAGCGAGATATTTTTGAAGTCTGTGCTTTGTTTAGTCTACTCTAAACCCTGTTACCTAGGAGACTGAAAAGTAAATAAAATGAATAAGAAAATGAATTAAATAATGAAAACATCCTGCGTTCAATCCAAGCCGTACTAGTTTGCTTATGTGTTTATATAAAAAAACAGGCCCCTACTGCAAAGTTGAGGATGAAAATGTCTATGGAGTCGACTGTAGAACGTCTAATAGCCTCTAATTCTAGGTTAAATCGTGTTTTATTCACACACACAGTTATGGAGTGTAAAAACGACCCCGTGGTGGGTTGCGTGGTGTGGTGTTTTTTTGTTATTATTTTTTTAATCCTTGCCACAGCCCATAGCCATATAGAACCGCAGGAGTGCAGAGTGAATGTGTAGTTATTTTTCCGGCTATATATATATATGTGGACAGGACAGTATAGAGAGAGTCTATATGTGGACAGGACAGTATAGAGAGAGTCTATATGTGGACAGGACAGTATAGAGAGAGTCTATATGTGGACAGGACAGTATAGAGAGAGTCTGGGAATGACGGCAAATCTACCGCCTTAACCACATCGGTGCCCCCACCCCACCCCACCGGGTGATGACCAGGTCAGCCCCCACCCCACCCCACCGGGTGATGACCAGGTCAGCCCCCCACCCCACCCCACCGGGCGAAGACCAGGTCAGCCGCCCACCCCACCCCACCGGGCGAAGACCAGGTCAGCCCCCCACCCCACCCCACCAGCCAAATAAGTCCTCTGAAACCACGTAACTCTTCAGCTGTACATCGGGGTTGTTTTCCGAGGGGCGGTTGGGATCTCGGAAGGATAGTATTAGAGTCCTTCTGGATGGGGCACTGTCCAGGATCCTCTCCGTCTGCTCCGGTAGGCCATGGTACCGGCCACCGCCGCCAGGACCAGCAGCACCGCCAGCACACCGGTGGTCGCCAGCGTCGCCCGGCTGGTCCCACCCGATGGACCCGAGGACACCGCGACGATGGTCCAGGCGTCCGCTCCCAGCCTGTTGCTCACGCTGCAGGTCACGGACATGTTCTGTCCGTCGGGGACCTGCACGCTGACCGTGGAGGTGGCCTCGCCGTCCCTCTCGTTGTAGGAGCTCTCGTGGTCCGCGGCGTTGGCGTTCCACAGGAAGACGGGTCGGGGCACTCCCTGAGCCTCGCAGGCCAGCCGGGTGCCGTTCTGGGTCAGACCGGTGATCACGGGTGAGCCTTCCACCACCAGGTCAAAGGACCGGCGACGCGCCAGGCCGGCCGAGGAGACCTCGCACGCGTAGCTGCCCGCATCCGCGTAGCTCAGGTTCCCCAACGCGGGAGCCGCCTCCATCCTCGCGCCGTCCTTGGTCCAGGACACGTTGGCGTCGCTTGGCCTCACCTCCATCTTCACCGCCAGGGGCTCGCCGACCATCTTCACGACGCTCCCCGCGGGGCTCAGACTCAGGTAGTGGACGGGAACTGTGAATGGATCGGACTCCTCCGGGCCCAGCCGGTGGCTGGACAGGCAGGAGAAGCGTGCGTCGGCGTCCTGCCTGGTGGCGTTGTACTGGAGAGTGGAGGACGTGGTGGACAGACCGGTGGAGGAGTCCATCGCCACGGTGGACGTGGTGACGACACGCGTCCCGTCAGACACCAACGGCCGGCCGTTCTTCTGCCAGGTGAGCTCGGCCGCGGGGTGGCCGTCGCTCGCCACGCACGTTCCCAACAGCGTCGGCACGCCTTCCTCCAGGAACTCCGCTTGGTCGCCGACAACGGGGAGGGCCGGCTTCTTGTAGACCTCCACGGAGCTGTCTTGACTGTGATGGCTGTTGGTAGACTTCACCAGGCACACGTAGTGCCCCTGGTCCCGCAGCGTTCCTCGGCTGATCAGGAGGCTAAAGTCGCCGGAGATGTTGAACCTTGAGGGTTGGGGGGTCTGATCGGGACGTTTCAGGAGCGTGGTCAGATCTTGGTCGTTGTTCGTGTATTTCGTCCACGTCAGCAGCCGCAGGCTGTCCCCCGGGGGAAGGCGGTACGGACACGGCACCACGATGGTCTCTCCATACAGGCCGCTCACCTTCTCCGCGGTCCCTCTCCGGGCCCGGAGAGGCACGGAGGCCGCCATGCCGAAGAGGAGGAGGAACATCAACGCGAGGGCAGACAAAGAAGGCATTCTGGACACTCTGGGATGGAAGAGATGATCTCTGCTCTAAAGCTGCTGGAAGCCGAGTGTGCTAGCACAGTATCGGTCCACCTTTTATAGAGCGATACTGTAGACACCGTCACGCTGATGTCACGGTTCTCCAACTAACCTGAGCAACAGCCTGGGACGGTGGGCGGATCACATCATGTCACCATGACTCAGCCATAACCATATATGGAGTTCCCAATGTGTCGTCATGGGATCAGCAAGCAAATCAGTTGTGCCCATATATGGGCACAAAAGAGGGTACGGTATATGTCCATACTGTATACCCATCCATCCATCCATCTTCAACCGCTTATCCGTAGTCGGGTCGCGGGGGCTCCACCAGAGAGCTCCAGACGTCCCTTCTCCAGAGCAACATTAGTGACTTCCTCCATTCCGAGACGTTCCAAGGCCAGTGTGGCGATAAAATCCCAACATCTGGTCCTTGGTCTGCCCCGGGGTCTCCTCCCAGTGGGAAGTGCCTCGAGTACCTCCCTAGGGTGACGTTTGAGAGGCATCCTAACCAGATGCCCCGGGGTCTCCTCCCAGTGGGACGTGCCTCGAGGACTATAGAGTGTCGCAGTCCCGCCCCCTCGAGAGACCCGGAAAATAAATCCCTGTTCATTTTCCAGAAAGTATTTATTTAAAGGAGTTTACGTCGCCGACAAAGCCAACTCTTGTTGTGACAAATCATGACAACAAACGGGCTTGTTCGGGCTGAACAAATAATTAGAAAGAAGAAGAAAACGGAAGGTTACAACACTTTTTTGGTTTTTCTTCTTTGTAATTATTTGTTTGGTCCAAAATATTGTGTGTGTTATGATTTGTCACGACAAGAGTTGGCTTCGTACGACTCTTATAAGGTCATGTTTTGAAATGTCTATCCATTGGGATTAATTTCCTGGGCTTGGCGTCGTCTTGAAAGGGCGGCGGGACTGCGACGCTCTATAGGGAGACGCCCGAGAGGCATCCTAACCAGATGCCCCGAACCACCTATAAGCTGGCTTCTTTCCAGGCGAAGGAGCAGCGGTTCTACTCTGAGTCTCTCTCGTGTGACTGAACTTCTCACCCTATCTCTAAGGGAGATGCCAGCCACCCATCGAAGAAAACTCATTTTGGCCACTTGTATTTGCGACCTTATTCTTTCGGTCATGACCCACACTTCATGACCATAGGTGAGAGTAGGAACGAAGATTGCTCGGTAGACAGAGAGCAAATATGACATCAGGAATCTCCATGTATGGGCTTAAATGGGCCAACTAAGGACTGACAGATACAGAGATCTCCATATATGGGCATGTCAGCATGTTCATTTATGGGCATAAAAGTGACACAGGCAGCACCTTTCATGACATGAGTTAGTTCTTGAGAGCACTTTAGTTGGTAGGTGGTAGTTGCTAGGTTCTAATTTGTTTTCCAATTTTATACAGAGGATTTACTCTCAGCAGCTTGAATTCTTGTAGGACTCTGACTAATGCATTTGTAATATAGTTCGTCAACCAACAATTGGTATGGTGAAAAACATTGCACAAATTCCTATGAGCTGGGGGGCTCTAAATGTATCCAATCAAACTGCAACACATTTTGTTGCAAACGCAGTGAGCACTTACTATGAGACCTAGCAGATCATGTCTGTCTGTCTGTGTGTCCCCCCTTTGTGCCCATATATGGAGCTGAGTGATTTGTTTGTGATTGATGCAACACACTCCATATGTGGACGTATAGCTGCGTTCGCGCGTCTTACTTGTATTAGCTACTCTGTCCCAAGATAAATCACTTCAAATCATTCAAATGTATGCCATTTCATAATAAAGTGGTGGCTATTTTGGATTGATGCCAATGACATGATGTGTGGTGAAAGAAATCCTGTTACAATTAGCTTTTGGCCAGGAATTTATTCTAATATTGGCAATTTTTGTTATAATAGTCTCAATTGGTGGACATCTTGGATTGATGCCAAATTAACATATTTCTGCAACTGGGATTTCTCAGGACTTTTAGTATGGTGTTCTGGAGACTTCATAGAAATGGTCTGTGCGTGTGCAGACAAAAAACCTGTTACAATTACTTTAGATTGAAAGGCTATTTTGCCTGGACTACAAGATGTGATTCAAGACAGAATGCAACGTCCCACGGACCAGGACAAGCACGACTTCAGGACGTTTGTGCTGCCTGGAGCCCTCAGCTGACGTGACTGTGGCTGAGTGTTTGTTTACGGCCTGTGTGTGTGTGTGTGTGCGCGTGTGTGTGCGCCTGTGTGCGCCTCTCAGCCCGGGTTCAAAAACCTGGCTCCGCTCCTCGACTGGCTGTTCAGAGTCAAGTGGCTGAAAAAATGCGCCGTGTCATTGAACTCCCGGAGCACCGACTCGCACGGCAGCGTCGCTCGCTCGCCCAATGGGACGGACACGGACACGCAGTAATCCTTTTTGACCACGTTCAGCTTTTTAGGACGTCCACTGAGCTAATGAAAATGGCTGTCCTACAGCAGGCCCACAGCAGTGGCCAGTTCTGTCGCTGTACGTTGCATACAAGGCCCTAACATGACCTAGTATGTTGCATACGAGGCCCTAACATGACCTAGTATGTTGCATACGAGGCCCTAACATGACCTAGTATGTTGCATACGAGGCCCTAACATGACCTAGTATGTTGCGTACGAGGCCCTAACATGACCTAGTATGTATGTACGTTGCATACAAGGCCCTAACATGACCTAGTATGTTGCATACAAGGCCCTAACATGACCTAGTATGTTGCATACGAGGCCCTAACATGACCTAGTATGTTGCGTACGAGGCCCTAACATGACCTAGTATGTATGTACGTTGCATACAAGGCCCTAACATTACCTAGTATGTTGCATACGAGGCCCTAACATGACCTAGTATGTTGCGTACGAGGCCCTAACATGACCTAGTATGTATGTACGTTGCATACAAGGCCCTAACATGACCTAGTATGTTGCATACGAGGCCCTAACATGACCTAGTATGCGTCCTGTAACTTCCTAGCACCTACTGTTCTGTCTGCCGTCTCTCTATTACAGTGACATCCTGTCTCACGCCCTGGTGTGGCATTTTAGCACCACAGGCTTTACACGCTAAAGGGATTTGCTTCGTTCTTCATTATTAACGAGTAAGACGCGGGAACCGAACGCACTCAGCTCCATATATGGGCACAAAAGGGGCCAGGTCCACAACAAACAAATCACTGGCCCCTTTTGTGCCCATATATGGAGCTGAGTGGACCTGGCCCCTTTTGTGCCCATATATGGAGCTGAGTGATTGCTGATGCAACACACTCCATATTTGGATAGCGGGACAGACAGACAGACGCACGCACAGACATGATCTGCTAGGTCTCATAGTAAGTGCTCACTGCTCAGTGCTCACTGCTCAGAGCGGTGCCCGTTGGGCACTGGCACTACTTGGAACGATGCTTGTTGGAAATGTATGCCCCACCGAGATATGTCTGTGTCCCTTCCATGCCCATATATGGAGTTCTTTGTCAGGGATGCCCAAATGCGGATGTCAGAACCTCATTGTGATGTCAGAACAGGCCAGCTCCTTATATGGAGATCTAGGGGGTGATCAGGTGTGATCAATTGGCTAATTTGGGCCCTGTCCAGAGCCTGGGCAGGGGCCTTTGTGCTGGTTCTGGACAGCAGAGTCTTTGGGCCCTGTCCAGAGCCTGGGCAGAGGACTTTGTGCTGGTTCTGGACAGCAGAGTCTTTGCATGTGCGTGCAGCAATTGGACTGTCCATGCGTGGCCAGTTTTAACATGGACTTTGTTAACGCGGAGCGGAAGAAAAGCTTATGCTTGTGCAATCTGGGTAACCATTTGGCAAAACAAAGGGAAAACTGTTCCACTTGCTGGAATACGTCTGTGCTACTCCTTCCTATGCTTGGCGTGATCAGGCTGATTTAAATGGTGCTTTTATTGCGAATGCAGTGAGCACTTACTATGAGACCTAGCAGATCATGTCTGTCTGTCTGTGTGTCTGTCTGTCTGTCTGTGTGTCTGTCCCGCTATCCAAATATGGAGTGTGTTGCATCAGCAATCACTCAGCTCCATATATGGGCACAAAAGGGGCCAGGTCCACTCAGCTCCATATATGGGCACAAAAGGGGCACAAAAGGGGCCAGGTCCACTCAGCTCCATATATGGGCACAAAAGGGGCACCATATAAGGAGTCCCCAAAGCAGCTATACGTCCAAAACCCAAATATGTACGAGCTGCGTTCGCTTCCCGCGTTTGTGCGTCTTACTCGTATATAGCGCCTTACATTCACCCATTCACATACATTCATACACCGACGGCAGAGGAAAGCATGCAAGGCACCGACCTGCTCATCGAGAGTCTTTCTCAGTGTCTTGCTTATGGACACTTTGACTATGACTCTGGAGCAGCCTGGCCGGGATTGAACAGGTTCCCCAAACCGCCACACGCTAGCCTCCCGAGGCACTGCCAACCCGATTTAGGATGGGGTTACAACTACAAGCCACTGGACTGTGTCTTTCATTCTGCCTGTCCCCGGTGACCCTGCTGTCCCCCTGTCTGTCCAGCAGTGTCTCCACTGCTCTGCTGTCCCCCTGTCTGTCCAGCAGTGTCTCCACTGCTCTGCTGTCCCCCTGTCTGTCCAGCAGTGTCTCCACTGCTCTGCTGTCCCCCTGTCTGTCCAGCAGTGTCTCCACTGCTCTGCTGTCCCCCTGTCTGTCCAGCAGTGTCTCCACTGCTCTGCTGTCCCCCTGTCTGTCCAGCAGTGTCTCCACTGCTCTGCTGTCCCCCTGTCTGTCCAGCAGTGTCTCCACTGCCCTGCTGTCCCCCTGTCTGTCCAGCAGTGTCTCCACTGCTCTGCTGTCCCCCTGTCTGTCCAGCAGTGTCTCCACTGCCCTGCTGTCCCCCTGTCTGTCCAGCAGTGTCTCCACTGCCCTGTCCCCCTGTCTGTCCAGCAGTGTCTCCACTGCTCTGCTGTCCCCCTGTCTGTCCAGCAGTGTCTCCACTGCCCTGCTGTCCCCCTGTCTGTCCAGCAGTGTCTCCACTGCCCTGCTGTCCCCCTGTCTGTCCAGCAGTGTCTCCACTGCCCTGCTGTCCCCCTGTCTGTCCAGCAGTGTCTCCACTGCTCTGCTGTCCCCCTGTCTGTCCAGCAGTGTCTCCACTGCTCTGCTGTCCCCCTGTCTGTCCAGCAGTGTCTCCACTGCTCTGCTGTCCCCCTGTCTGTCCAGCAGTGTCTCCACTGCTCTGCTGTCCCCCTGTCTGTCCAGCAGTGTCTCCACTGCTCTGCTGTCCCCCTGTCTGTCCAGCAGTGTCTCCACTGCTCTGCTGTCCCCCTGTCTGTCCAGCAGTGTCTCCACTGCTCTGCTGTCCCCCTGTCTGTCCAGCAGGTCTCCACTGCTCTGCTGTCCCCCTGCCTGCCCCCCTTCTTGCTGCCTTATTAAGGCGATGTGTGTCTGCTTGTCTCCTTTGCAGATGGCTTCAAAAGAGCAGATCTGCTGTGCTATTTATTTTTTGATATATTTTTAAATTTGAATCAGAATCTTAAAACGTAACAGTTTGGGACATTATGAGGTTTCCAGTCCGACAAGGACGATAATATGGTCCGTCCGTCTGTCTGTCCGGGTCCGAGCACTAAGCCACGGGCACACGGGTGGAACTCTGTAGGACAGGACAGACAGACAGACAGACAGACAGACAGACAGACAGACAGACAGACAGACAGACAGACAAGGGGCACACGGGTGGAACTCTGTAGGACAGGACAGACAGACAGACAGACACGGGGCACAGCCAGAGAGAAACAAAAACAAAACAAGAAAAAAGAAGAAAAAAAAAAACCTGGTTCAGCAATAAATGTCAGAGTCACTGAACCCTGCAGTGAGAGAGTGAAAAGACCGGCGCGTTTTCTCTCCAAAATAAGGAGGGTTTTTTTGGAGTTTCTGTAACTCCAACCGCACAGTGTTTACATGGCTCCGGAGCTCAGCGCGAGGCCAAATGTTATATATACAGCCAAGGCTATCTGAGAAAACCAGCGGACATGGCCTCCACAAACACAACCAATCTCTTAACGCATTTTGGGCGGGAACCCCTTTTGGTGTTAACGTTATGCTACGCTTTAGCTATTGAAAAATAGCAGATCTACAAGCTCGTAAAGGCTACGAGCTTGTAGGTCTGCTATTTTTGAAAAATCGTGAAAATGTGGCGCAAATCTTTGAATATATATTCTTTCAGAGCCAACATTTTTAACTCAAATCTTTGTTTCTGGGAGGTACCTGGAACAACATATTTTCAAATTCGGGTTGGCGGCCAAATACATATAATTTTTCGGGGTCCTTGAGATGAAATATTGAGCACCACTGATACAGAAACATGAGGTATTTCAGAAAAACTGTCAGGATTTTTGAAGATTTTCTTTTATTTTATATCGTCGTTGGGCCTAAATGGGTTAATCTCTCTGCGTTTGAACCAGTCCCCCCCCCTCCCTCCCCCCCCCCCCCCCCCCCCTCTCTCTCTCTCTCTCTGCTGGAGTGAAGCGAGGATAGAGCAGAGAGACATGTCTCATTTTTCAAGAAACTGAAGCAGCGCTTTTAACTTGATTAAGACATTTTCCCCTCCCGTCTATTTCCCTCTCTCTCTCTCTCTCTCTCCACCATCTCTGTCTCCTTTTTTTCCATCCTCTCAAGAGAATTAAAAAAAAAAAAAAGTTTAAAGTCCAAATAACATGAGCACTTCTCCCTTCTGGCCTGTGCCAGAAGACCCCCCCCTTTTCCGTTTGGAAATATTTGCTTTGGATGCCGGCCCTATGCCCCAGCAGCACACAACACAGGGAATTATGGGAGCTATTTAACACATTCCGGGCGGGAACCACCTTTTGGTGTTATAGCATTATGTTATGCATTTAGCTATTGGAAAATAGCAGACCTACAAGCTCGTAGCGCGCCACCGAGTGGCGCGCTACGAGCTTGTAGGTCTGCTAATTTTTTTGAAGAATCGTGAAAAGTGACATGAAAACGACTGACATAGAAAAACAGCTTTTTCAAGAAAACCGTCAGGATTTCTAGAAGACATTTTGTAGAATCTGATCTCGGGTCAGAATGGTTTAAACGAGGAGAGAAGGTATACTGACAGGCGACGGCTCATTTGGAGGGATGAAGGAATCAGGAAATGAAACCTTCATTGATGAGCCGGCCGGGCCGGCCCGGACGGACGGACAGAACTCCTCCGAGGGTCCGATGGACCGACCGGCCGGTGCTGAGGCTGCATGTGTGCCACGCCGTATATCTCATGAGAGCTTTTGTGTGAAAAGCATGGCTTTCACCGCATGGGTTTTTGTGCCAGTGCGTGCGTGTTTTCTGTGCGTGTGTGTGTGCGCTTTCCTATGGGTAATCCCTTGTACTTGATTGCGCGCAGTGACTCACACCAAAAATAGATGATCTACAAGCGCACGATTTGTCACGCATGTGACGTGACGCGTTGCACACGCTTGTGGTCGTAGATCAGCTATAGGTATTTCCGCTGTGCGACCGTCAGGGACACGCAGCTAAATCTGGAATTTAAGAGTCCGTGGTTTTACTACAAGCTGACAAGCCCACCGTGTTGTGAGCTTGTAGATCTGCTTTTTAAGGTGAATGCCCCCCTCCCCATAATAGGGTTGCTACGGTATAGTGGTTATAGAGTTGCTAGTGGTTAATGTAAAACAGAAAATGTTCCTATCACAAAAAAAACATGCCTTTGGTTACTTCACAGTAACTGTTCATTAATTTATTTAAACCACAACCAGGGAAATGGATACAAAATAATAATAAATAAAAGGTGCATCCATGTGGCACCATTTCAAAGAGGGCTCCTTGCTGCCCCTGCAGACGTGAGACGGGAGGTTGACAGCGAGTACAGATCACAACAGCTACCAGTGATATGGGCACGGTGGCACAGTCGGCAGTGCTAGAAGGTCCTGGGTTCGATTCCCGCTGGGAAGGCTGTGGGTGCTGGCGGCGTGTTTCCTCCTCCCTCCTTCCGTCATCAGTGCCCATACCCGAGGCGGGGTTGGCGAAAGGGCCTTTCTGTGTGGAGTTTGCATGTTCTCCCCGTGTCCCCTAGGGTAGGTACCCTCACAAAAAACATGCAGTAATCCTGGTCTCTAAAACTACCTCCCCCTGGCCAGCCGGGGCGCCTGATGGAGGGGAAAGGAACTGGTCGGAATAACGTGTTCCTTCCACACGCTACGTCCGGCCGGGGAAATTCCCCCCTGTCAGGTGAAAAGAAGCAGCTTGGACTCCTCATGCATAGAAGGAGGCATGAGGTCAGCTCCGCTGCCCCACCAGGTTGTCAGAGGGTGTGTAGCGCCCTGGATTACATTATATAATTGGCACTGGGTTAAAAAACTCCTTCATGGCTTTACAACGTGCATAAAAGCGTGCAAGGCACCAACCTGCTCAGAACCAAAGGGTATTGTAATTGTATAGCAGATGTGAAGTCCACAACATACCAGCTCTGACAGACCTCGTTTCCAACCCAATAACTTTGTCTCTATAGAACAGGGTTGTTTCCCAGTTGCCCCAAATGTGACGGGACAGATTCTGGTTCGGTTCCTCCGTGTTGGATCCGGTTCTGGAGTCCAACCCAGAGCTGCTGTCGTGTTCTTGCGTTCAGTAGTTCCTGATAAACAAGACATCAGATAACAAACCACACATAACTGCATGTGACGCCCACCTCTTTGTGTCGGGAAAGGAAGAAAGCAAGAATCAGGACTTCTCGGCAAAGAGCTACGAACGGTCTATTAACGGTGTTGCACAATATGGGCTTTTGCACAACCGTGGCCGGCAGATGCTTTTGTTTGTGTGCGTGCGTGCGTGCGTGTGTGCGTGCATGCATGCGTGTGTGTGTGTGCGGCACAGGGCCAATGGCCACCACTCGCCTCCCCTTTGTGCGTGACAGTCATTGGTAGAAGAAGTATTCCCATTCCCAGCAAGTAAAAGTATCGATACCAGAATTAAAAAAAAAATACTCTGTGAGATGTAAGTGGAGTGGAGCTACAGTACGTATGACTATCAAGTATTGACAAGATTGAAACATTCAAGTAACAAAGTAACTTTCCAGCACTGCTGACAATGACATATCTGTGGAGATCTGCAGATATGCAGATCTACAAGCTCGTAGCGCGCCACCGAGTGGCGCGCTACGAGCTCGTATAGGTCTGCTTTTTTTTTGAAAAATCGAAGAACCACAGACATTTTTAGAATCTGATCTCAGGTCAAAATGGGTTAACCTTATATTTAAACTGTTTGTGGTCCATGCTCAGCTCAGCAGAGTTTCCAAGCTCAAAGCACGTTGTTTCGTGCAGTGTTTTAGAGCATGTGGATCTGCTACTTTTTCATACTTTAAATTAGAATTCTGAAAAGTAACAGTTTTGGACATAATGAGGTTTTCCCCCCGACAGAGACGATATGCCACTCCATCTCCCCCAGAGATCTGGACTCCGTCCCCTCGCACGCACGCACACATGCACGCACACATGCACACACGCTCACTCGCATGCACACACACACACACACACGCTCGTTCGCATGTACACTCACACACACACACTGACCGTAGTGGAACCCTATCCATCTCCTACGCTCGGCGCATCAATAACGTGCTGTGTACACAAGCCTCTTTTTTTAATGAAATCGTCATGCGAAACTAATTTACTGTCTATTTGTCCAGTTGAAGAAGAGTGAAGAGGGCTGTGGAGATTAAGTTCTCTTTCTGGGGGGAATTCTCAAAACCCTGTGCAGGGTAAATATGTACGTACAGATGATACAAGAGATGATACAAGAGTAACAGCGTATACTTCCACAATACTTTGAGTATAGCCTACTTTATCCACCACTTGCCCAGTGGGTGGAAAAATAAGTGTCAGCTAAGCAGACAGAATTCTGTTGCTTTGATAAGAGTGTTATTGTCATATTGACCCCCATGACCCTCTTAGTCTGGCCAAGTCCTCCGTGCTGCTGTCACACTCCATCAACACCACCGCCTCCCTCCCTCCACCACTGTGACAACGACATGTGTCACCATGTCACTCTGACCCACGTGAAGAACAGAGAACACTGCACTCTGCAGCCATGGGTGAAGAACAGAGAACACTGCACTCTGCAGCCATGGGTGAAGAACAGAGAACACTGCACTCTGCAGCCATGGGTGAAAACAGAACACTGCACTCTGCAGCCATGGGTGAAAACAGAACACTGCACTCTGCAGCCATGGGTGAAAACAGAACACTGCACTCTGCAGCCATGGGTGAAAACAGAGAACACTGCACTCTGCAGCCATGGGTGAAAACAGAACACTGCACTCTGCAGCCATGGGTGAAAACAGTGTTGTTGAGCCAAGTTAAAGGAAGATGGACGCTATACCATGAACAACTACTCAAACCTCCATGCCTGGAGATCATGGGAAAGGTTTAGTAGGAGGGCTAAGGCTAGAGTCGTCTTCCCTAGTGGACAACCAGCTAGCTATGACGATGTGTAATGAGGAAAAAAATGGTCACTGAACTCCTTTTCAACCTATCTCATATAATAGGTCCTCACTAATAATCATGAAAAAATGGCGCAATTTTTTTCTACTCGGTCTGTGTCTCATAAGAGGGCTGTGGGCAGTTCAGAAACTGTCCTCCAGTGACATCATCGGTGGGAATACAAGCTAGCTTTCTAGTCCTGAAAAGTGTTTAAAAAAATCTGCCTAATGATGTCACTGGAGGACGGTTTCTAACTGCCCACAGCCCTCCTATGAGACACAGACTGAGTAGAAAAAAATCGTGCCATTTCATCATGATTATTAGTGAGGACCTATAAATGAAGATAGGTTGAAAAGTGGTGAAGTGGTCCTTTAATGGGCTCTATGCGCAGCAGCCATATTGGAAAGAAAGTGGGCATCAATCTTACTTACTTCCTTCACAGGTGTTACCAATGATGCTAATTACGGTTGTGTTCCATTTTGGGTGCTGATATTGTGCATATCGCTGGCTCACTGGAAAGGGGTCCATGCCGTGACCCTCATGTTTTCTTGAGAGGGGGTTAATTTGGTTCAGGTTTTATGTGTGTCCTTGTATACGCTCTCCTTTATGTGGACATGAATGAACTGTTAAACTGTGTTCCTGCAGACGTGGACGAGTGCTCTGAGGGGAACGGAGGATGCCAGCAGATCTGTGTCAACATGATGGGGAGTTACGAATGTCGCTGCAGAGACGGCTTCTTCCTGAGTGACAACCAGCACACCTGCATACAGAGGCCCAAAGGTTAGCACACACACACACACACACACACACACACAGTCTCACACACACACACACACACACACACACACACACACACCTGCATACAGAGGCCCAAAGTTTAGAGCACACACACACACACACACACACACACACACACACACACACACACACACACCTGCATACAGAGGCCCAAAGGTTAGCACGCACGCGCACGCATGACGCACATGTGCCCACGCACGCACAAAAACAAACACACTCACTCACTTGCACACACACACACACACACACACACACACGCAGGTTGTCTGCACGTTGCTCATTAGCAGTGTATTTGACCTGTGGCTGGATGGTGTCACGACCTTTATGAATAATGCAGTTGATTATGCAAATACAAATGGAGCAGATGGAGGGGAGGGGGGGACGTGAAACAAGAAATAAAACGAGGATAAACTTGAAAAGTTCATTCCTCTGAGCGCATATGCATGCCAGGCTGGGTTGCCTACCCAGGGGTTTGTGTTGCGACGTGTTAGAGCGCCACCATGAGGTTGATTTGAAATAATTTAAGGTGGCAGTTGCGAGCTTGTAGATCGGCTATTCGCAGTACTTCCTGAACAATTGTTTTCGAATTTAGGGAATTTCTAGTTTTTAATACATTTTTGCTTTTATAGTAATGATTTTTTTTTTAATGTTTTGAAACAATAATAATTAATTATTTCTTTGCTGCTAGCTGTTAGCATAAATCACAGTTCCCAGTCCCCCCCCCACACCACACACACAACACACTGCACTTTGCTTTAGCGCAAGCGCACACTGATTACCTGTCAGAAAGCGATGCATTACAAAGTCACACATTACATCTGAACTTTCGATGAAAGATGAGTAAACACAGTTGGAGACGGAGAAGGCATATTATATATGCTGTGCAAAAATGTCCCTTTACCATGGATTACTCATCGAAATATGAGGACGAGTACATTAATCAATTGCTTAAGGAAACGCATAAAAACACTGCAGTGTACAGAATATTCTGTCTGTCTGTGCGTAGACACGTAGTGCTGTCACTGCGTGGGGAGTGGGGACTTTCTTCATCTCCATAAACTTTTGCGCTTCGGATTCCTTTTGCGCTGCTGTCTGGGCTCAGCGCTGTGCCTCCATGCCCAAAAGAACTGTCTGTCTGAACTCAGCGCTGTGCCTCCATGCCCAAAAGAACTGTCTGTCTGAACTCAGCGCTGTGCCTCCATGCCCAAAAGAACTGTCTGGGCTCAGCGCTGTGCCTCCATGCCCAAAAGAACAGTCTGGGCTCAGCGCTGTGCCTCCATGCCCAAAAGAACTGTCTGGGCTCAGCGCTGTGCCTCCATGCCCAAAAGAACAGTCTGGGCTCAGCGCTGTGCCTCCATGCCCAAAAGAACAGTCTGGGCTCAGCGCTGTGCCTCCATGCCCAAAAGAACTGTCTGGGCTCAGCGCTGTGCCTCCATGCCCAAAAGAACTGTCTGGGCTCAGCGCTGTGCCTCCATGCCCAAAAGAACTCTCTGGGCTCAGCGCTGTGCCTCCATGCCCAAAAGAACTCTCTGGGCTCAGCGCTGTGCCTCCATGCCCAAAAGAACTCTCTGGGCTCAGCGCTGTGCCTCCATGCCCAAAAGAACTCTCTGGGCTCAGCGCTGTGCCTCCATGCCCAAAAGAACAGTCTGGGCTCAGCGCTGTGCCTCCATGCCCAAAAGAACTGTCTGGGCTCAGCGCTGTGCCTCCATGCCCAAAAGAACTCTCTGGGCTCAGCGCTGTGCCTCCATGCCCAAAAGAACTCTCTGGGCTCAGCGCTGTGCCTCCATGCCCAAAAGAACTGTCTGGGCTCAGCGCTGTGCCTCCATGCCCAAAAGAACTGTCTGGGCTCAGCGCTGTGCCTCCATGCCCAAAAGAACTGTCTGGGCTCAGCGCTGTGCCTCCATGCCCAAAAGAACTGTCTGGGCTCAGCGCTGTGCCTCCATGCCCAAAAGAACAGTGCATGTAGAGAGAGAGAGAGATTCAGCCCCGACGACACTGCACGTTACCCTAATTTTACGTGACGTCCTAACTATTACTCAGAGTATAATTTTAACACCACAGATTTCACTGTGTAGTTTATAAATTGAAAACATCGATAAAGCTCCCTGCTGTGTTTCCAATTGCTGCGGATGACAGTGCAGTGTTTAATGCGTAGACCAGGGGGTCTTTGATGTTTTTTTGTTTTTGTTTGTTTTTTCTCTTAGCTGAGAGACTGATGAAGCAGAGCCCCCCAATACATATTCATATTGTATAACATGTTGCAGTGTTGATTTTGTTGACTAAAACTATGATGACTGTTCGTAGTTGACTACCTTTTTTCACTGATACAAACTGGACTAAAATGTTGGGGAGGGGCTAGTGAAGAGGAGATCCAGTAGAACTAAAGGACAAGTCACTAGTGATCTAGTGTGTCCATGGTTCGGTTCCATGGTTTATAACTTTATACTATAGACCACCAGACTGTGATCTAGTGAGTCCATGGTTCGGTTCCATGGTTTATAACTTTATACTATAGACCACCAGACTGTGATCTAGTGAGTCCATGGTTCGGTTCCATGGTTTATAACTTTATACTATAGACCACCAGACTGTGATCTAGTGAGTCCATGGTTCGGTTCCATGGTTTATAGACTGCCAGACTGTGATCCAGTGTGTCCATGGTTTGGTTCCATGTTTTATAGACTGCCAGACTGTGATCTAGTGTGTTCATGGTTCGGTTCCATGGTTTATATACTGCCAGACTGTGATCCAGTGTGTCCATGGTTCGGTTCCATGGTTTATAGACTGCCAGACTGTGATCCAGTGTGTCCATGGTTTATAGACTGCCAGACTGTGATCCAGTGTGTCCATGGTTCGGTTCCATGGTTTATAGACTGCCAGACTGTGATCCAGTGTGTCCATGGTTTATAGACTGCCAGACTGTGATCCAGTGTGTCCATGGTTTGGTTCCATGTTTTATAGACTGCCAGGCTGTGATCCAGTGTGTCCATGGTTCGGTTCCATGGTTTATAGACTGCCAGACTGTGATCTAGTGTGTTCCTCTATATGTTCCCATTGGCGGTGAGCCTTTAAGGACGTTAAAAGAGGCTGCTTTATGAGATGAGTCTGGCCTTAGTGAACTGTCAATGTTGATGTTTCATAAGCGCTCTGTTATTTGAATGGATCATGTGTTTCAAAGGGCGAGACAGCGCTGGAAGAAGCACTCTTATTTTCCTTTTTTTTTTTACTTCACCCATTTTCAACCTATCTTAAAATGATAAAACCTATTTTATCGTTGCTGTCGAGCAGAAACAGCAGTTACTGTAAGGTCGAAAAATGGATCTGTTTTTTTTATCCTGGAAACTAACAGTTCTGAACATACGTACTATGAGATTTCCATCCGACAGATTATTATGATAATGTGGCACCATGTCACTCTGTGTCTCAGAGCCGGGCTGTGTACAGTTCGGCAGTGGTGGAAGGTAACTAAGTACTGTACTTACTGTACTGTAGGCCTACAGTACTTGAGTAAAAGTTTTAGGTATCTGTACTTTACTTGAACATTTCCAATTTCCATTCTATTCCACGACTACATCTTGGATCCAAATATTGGACACTATTTGAAAACTTTAGTTACTAGTAGTTACTTTGTAGATTTGGTTTATAATTACAAAACATACTGTACATGAATCACTTCAGCCCTATACAGTTCGGCCATTATAGCCAATTTACAAGCTCACAATGTGTTGCGATGTGTACAATGAGTATGTTTACTTTTGGTACATTAACCCATTCTGACCTGAGATCAGATTCATACGAGGTTTCCACTGGACACACACTGGTCTGATCAACCCATTCTGACCTGAGATCAGATTCTAATAATGTCAGTCGTTCTTCGATTTTTCAAAAATAGCAGATCTACAAGCTCGTAGCGCGCCACTCGGTGGCGCGCTATGAGCTTGTAGATCTGCTATTTTTCAATAGCTAAAGCATAACATGGTGCTGAACACCAAAACGGGTTCCCGGTCAGAATGGGTTAAGTACACTTTGACGCCAATACTTTTGTACTTTTACTCAAGTCTGGACTTACTTGTATCAGAGTATTTTTTGTAGTATATATGTATTGATATTTTTACTGAACAATTTGGATGCATCTTTCAAAATATAAGCGCTAGGGCACGGTAGCACAGTCGGTAATGCTGTCGCCTCACAGCTAGAAGGTCCTGGGTTCGATTCCCACTCGGGACGCTGTGGGTGCTGGCGGCGTGTTTCCTCCTCCGCGTCATCAGTGCCCATACCCGAGGCAGGGTTGGCGAAAAGGGCCTTTCTGTGTGGAGTTTGCATGTTCTCCCCGTGTCCCCTATAGGGTAGGTACCCTCACAAAAAACATGCAGTAATCCTGGTCTCCAAACTGCCTCCCCCTGGCCAGCCGGGGAGCCTGATGGAGGGGAAAGGAACTTGTTGGAATAACGTGTTCCTTCCACGTCCCCCACCAAAACCGGGAGACATAATCTCCGGTCCGGTTCTGTTCTGTTCTGTTCTGTTCTCTCCATGTCCTCTTGGATAAACACGCGCCGCCCTGTGCTCGGTTAATCTTCCATTTTTCATGTTAATATTGTCTGCTATTGCTTCCAGATGATATCCATTTGGAAGCGGAGCGATTAAAGTCTCCATAAATCTCCTGACGTGCCTTCAAGACTCAGCGGATAGCCGTCCTGTCACTGTTCCGTTATTCTAGAGAGAGAAACAAGAGAGAGTCATCTGCTTGTTATTAATGCTGCTTTATTACTACAGTGTGCTGGAAAGTAACTCATTACACTTTACTCAAGTAAAACATGTTGGGTTACTTTTACTTTTTAACCCATTCTGGGCGGTAAACCCTTTTGGTGTTAGCATTACGTCATGCTTTAGCTATTGAAAAATATCAGATCTACAAGCTCATAGCGCGCCACCGAGTGGCGCGCTACGAGCTTGTAGGTCTGCTATTTTTGAAAAATCGAAGAACGACTGACAGAAACATAGCTTTTTCAGAAAACTGTCAGGATGTAGAAGACATTTTTATAATCTGATCTCAGGTCAGAATGCGTTAATCCACTGAGATGATTTGAAAATGTCAGTTACTTTGCAGATTTGAATTATTATTATTATTATTACAAAACATACATGAATCACTCCAGCCCTATTTAAACTTTGGCTATTTGAAATGATCAGATATATAAGCTCACACGTGTCGCGATGCAGATCTGCAAGATCTGTATTGTGAGCTTATAGATCTGCTATTTTCAAAAGCATTTTCAAAATGCATTTTTTTGCATAATGATACCTTTGTGAAACGGGACATTCTGTACACTGAGTTATTTTACTTTTGGTACCTGGGAGTATATATACCTCTACATTGCAGTATTGATACTTTTACTTAACCCATTTAGGCCTGACGTCGAAATTTATTATATATATTTTTCTGAAAAAGTGGTTCATGTAGTTCAGTATTTAATGTCAACGACCCCAAACATTTTATGTAATATGCCACCGACCACCATCAGAAAATATGTTGTTCCAGGGACCCTCCAGGAGCAAAGATTTGAGTTAAAAACTGAAACTCTGAAAGAATATATATTCAAAGATTTGAGGCACATTTTCACGATTTTTTCAAAAATAGCAGACCTGCTATAATAGAGTAATAGTAGATCTGCTATTTCAATAGCTAAAGTATAACACGAGTAAGACGCGCAAACAAACACCAAAAGGGGTTCCCGCCCAGAATGGGTTAGGTATCTAAATGTAGTGTTTTTTTCCACCAGCGCTGTGGATAAGCGAAGGCACATGGAAGTACCTGGGAGTATACCTTTACATTGCAGTATCGATACTTTTACTCGGGTATCTAAATGTAGTGTATTTTCCACCAGTGCTGTGGATAAGCGAAGGCACATGGAAGGAAGTGGGTTCCGCTCCGCTCCGCAGCACGGTTTGGTTATTGGACAATAAGAGATCGGAATTGTTCCCAAGCATCAGTTATCGATTTGTAAGAAACAATAACAAACCCCCCTCAAAAAGGACCCTCAAAGTGGGGTCCGGGGACCCTCGGGGGGTCTTTGATGGTGCTCGCAAGGGGTCCTCCATCTCCCTGCTAAAGCGACCGAGAAGTTAATGGAACCAAATGGGCCCGTTATGGTTATGGCCATTTTATAATAATAATAATAATAACTTTATTTATATAGCACCTTTACAAAAACTATTTTTCAAAGTGCTTTACAGATAATAATAGCAGTAAAAATACAATAAGAATAAAACAAAACATGTAAACACAATTAAAACATTTCATAAAAAAAGCTGTGCAATAAATGTGAGTTTTTAACCGCGATTTAAAAGAGGATACTGAGTTTGCCAGCCTGAGATCCTCAGGCAGTGAGTTGAGTTCCACAGCCCATTTTGTTCCATTTGTACACTCTCAGATCCTCAGCAGCCATAGTGGAAATACATTTGGCCTCTTTCTTTGACCACAATGGAACACAACTCTACTCAGCCTCAATCGTAGGTAGTCTTCCGTATAGCCTAACTATTCCACAATCTCGGAATGCTATACAGAGTCTGGAACTACACCTCCCGAAATCTGATTACGCTCTCATCACCATTCACGAAAATATATTTTAAAATATCTTGACATTTTATTTGTTCATTTCCATTTCTTCTAAGCAGCAAGATATATATATATGCTGCGCGACTGTAAGGACGCATCAAAACTATATGACCGGAAGCATTTGAAAACTGTTGCATCGGCTGGGATGCAACAGTCCCCTGCTGTGCACAGAGCCTATTAACACTTGTTCTTTCATAGCGATCATGGTTGTGTTTATGAATGGTCACTAGAGCGATATTTAGGTCGCATTCGGACCTCTACTTCGACAGACTTTTTGTATTTGCTGCATTTGCGTCCAGTCCACACTGCGCTGTGTTAACCACAGCAGGGAACTTTCATCACGGTGTTCAATTCATAAGCTATAGACTACACAATGACCTCTACGGTGTTAAAAATATACTTTTAATAATAGTAAGGACGTAAAGTGAGGGTAACATGGATGCAGCGTGTCGTCTGGGACTGGATGTTATAAGTACGTGCGTGTGACGTGCGTGTGTGTGTGTGCGTACGTGCGCGTGCACACGCACAGCGGAGACAGGAGCGCAAAATGAAGAGTTATCCGACGTTTAGAATACTGTATGTACTCCCATTGATGATCCGATCATCATATAAAATGATTATGCTCACCGGTATGCCATGTTAGCTACAGTTTATAGATCATGCTGAGCTATGTGTTTGATTTTGAAGTAGGCCTATTTATATTTAAAGGAGATGAAGAACGTCCCCACTCACAGTGATAGTGATCTATGTTTACGCACTGACAGACAGAATATTCTATTTGCGTTGCATAAACTATGTCTTCTCCGTTTCCAACTGTACTTACTCCTCATTCACATTAATTTTGTTTCATTTCCTTTATTTGATGCGGATTGCATTCACGCCTGCAGTGAATTTAAGTCAGGTGTGTTGTTTTTTTGGCGAACTAGAATGAGATTGTTTGACCAGAATTCAAATGAGCCTCCACACCTGCCAAACGAAGCACATTTTCCAACAATACGCAACGGGATTCGTTTTAATCACAGTATTAGTTTGGAAGTTGGCTCCGATAAGGTTGAGCATTTCTATCACTATACAGAACAAAACGCGCTCCGGCATCTTGTTCAAGTCTGTTGGGCTATAGGCCGGCCAGGGGTTCTCAAAGTGGAGTCCGAGCGGCCCCAGTAACGGGGGTCCTTGAGGGTGTTCCAGGGGTCCCCCAGCTAAAAGACCGGTAACGGAGAGTGTACAAATGGATGTATACATGCTCAGAGTCACGGCACAAATTCATAGTAAACTGGGGGTCCTTGAAATTCAATCGTTTGAGAATGACTGGGCAAGGCGACCCGGGGGCAGGTGGACATGTGGGTCTCACCGAGTCCCGCTCTAAACAAACAGCCCTGGGTGCAGCAGTTAGCTCTGCAGAGTTTCATGGCTCTCATTAAAAAGACATCAGCCTCTAATGGGTCAGGTGTGTGTGTTGTGTGTGTGTGTGTGTGTGTGTGTGGGGGGACAGTGGAGAGGTGGCACCACCTGGCGCTGCCAGCCTCTTTGTCCCCTACTGGTTAGCAGCGCTTGTTAGCACAGAGCTGCTGCCAATTAGAGCGGCAGGGGGTCTGCCAGGCTGCAGGACCTAATGACAGGGCCTGCTGCCAGCCTGTCTGTGATTA
>NC_137866.1:6207971-6450471 GCF_963924005.1 Protomyctophum bolini
GCTCTCTCTCTCTCTCTCTCTCTCTCTCTGTCTCTCTCGCTCTCGCTCTCGCTCTCTCTGTCTCGCTCTGTCAATTCAATTCAAAGGCTTTATTGGCATGAGAAAACATACGTTTACTTTTGCCAACGCTAAAGCGGAACAATGCAATCAAAACAAAACAACGTATACGCAACAATTAAATGGAATGGAGAAAAGTGTATAAACGAGCGGTGTCGCATTGCAATCTCTCAAAACCATACGAATTGTGCATTTTCTGTCAGGAAACAGTTCTATAGGTCCAACTTTGAAAAGTTAGCTGGGATAAACTTTTTAAACAAATGACTGCAGTATTTCAATTTTCAATGCTTTGCATTCACTTGGTATAAAGTGTTTGAGGGGCTATAGCCCTTCCATGTCCAGCTTTGAGGGTTTGTGTGTGTAGACCAAACATTGTCCTAACACAAACATGCCATTGACAATGAATGGCCAGTTTTGAGTGTTTGTGCTAACACTAACATTGAATGCCATCATTGATAATGAATGGCCAGTTTTGTGTTGAGCGATTGGCCAAAATTAGATGATGATTATGATGATAAGAGGGTGTGATGTTTTTTAAATGCATGTGAAAAAGGTAGTTTCTCTGTTTAGTATTATATGTACAGTAATTACAGTATTACTGCAGGTCACTCTGTGGGAACAGTGCAGGAATACACACAATGATGTCTAGTCTTTAAGGTGCTTCTCCTGTCACAGAAGCTCAGACATCATCAGTGGTGGAAAGAACATTTCAGAGGCAAAATATTATACTTTTACTCTACTACAATTATTTGACAACCAGATTTGATTATTATTACAAACCACTTCAGCCCTATACGTACATTTCGGCAATGTCTCTGTTGCTCAGCAGACTTTGTTAAACTTTGTTTCGGACTAGTATTTCTTAACGAGCTGCTCTATATGCACATTTCATGTAATGATGTAAGTGCATGTGATCTATATACCCAGTACCAATATGACTACACTACACTATACCTCCGGCGATCTAGAAGCCAACAACGCGTTGCTGATACAACGTTGTGTAGGCTTGTAGATCAGCTCTGTTCCCTGCGCGGGAATCAAACCCGGGACCTTCTATAGCTGTGAGGTGACAGCGCTTCGTGTGCAGGTGGTCGGCATGTATCTCTGATGTATTGGACAGGTGGTTAGGACGTGTAGTTCAGTGTCTACAGGCACTCTCATTTTGAGTGCAGTGCGTACACAGTTGGTCTTCTCAAATTTGTTCTCTGCATTTGACCCATCTCTTGGGCCGCAGTCACATCTATCAGACAAGCGTCTTATGGTTGTCTGATGAAAAGCATCAGACAAGACGGCTCCCAATGCATTTCTAATGGGAGTCACGTGGTCTCATCAGACAAACGTGTTTCATGGGGGGGGGGGGGGGGGGGGGGCGAGACACAAGACACAAAACATTTTGTAGGCGACAAGCTGGAGAACAGGGCGGCACCTCAGACAAGACAAAAAGGGTTGGGTTTACCCGCCAACCAATAGGAGAGAAGGTCCGTTTGTTACGCTGCACTGGGCGGTCTTTTCACACTCTGAGTCTGTTGTTTTTTTTCTGCATAGTGCAGACACGGAAGAGGAAAGCCTATGCACTTTCGTATTAACGAAAATGATTTTATTGTTAAGTAAAGTAGTTTGGTCTGTTCCAGTAAGCAATTCAACAGGAAAATATAATCCCTGCCCGTCGTGGCCGAACAGAAAATTAAAACAAACGTTATAATTCAAGGTGCATGCATTTTCACTCCTAATGCTTATATGATTCTGCCCTGTGTTATGATCTGAGTGCCTATGCTGTGTAGCCTACTTGTACGACTGTACGTGAATATACAAATGTACTAGATATTTATCGTGTACACACGCACACGCACACCCTGCATTGACAGAATGGACCGGAGCTACTTATAAACTGCAGAAACAGTACAGTAGCATATCAAAAGAGATTGCATGCAAGCTATCAAATAATTCAGGTGTCACGTCGACTCCGTGAAGTTTCTTCAAACCATTCCATATGATTTGGTTGTTAAAATAAAATAAAACTGTTAATATGAATGAACATGTTTTCAGTTCGCATGGGCAGTGCGCATTGGACTGGAGATTATGAAAGAGTCGTAGCCATGACTTATATTTCTGAAAATGCTACTGCTACCAAACAATCATTTTGGGCATGAAATGTTATGATTCCCCCCCTTTTTTTTCTCTCATTTTTTTTAATAACATTAACATCGAGGTGTCCACTGGCAATGCCAAAGCACTCCTGAAGTAACGCTGAACGGTCTGACTGCAGATAGGAGAGAGCCGTGCGCCCAGGCGCCCCATGGCTAACAGCCTGAAATGCAGCAAGTCGCGTGTTGTGGTAAAATGGATGCGCTTTATTAAAAATAATGGAGTCGTTGCTAAGCTCTCTCTGGCGCGTCTCCCTTTCCCTCTTTCTCCTCGCCACCAACATCGCCAGGACAAGAGCCCTCTTTCTCCTCCAAAAAAACATTTTGTCACCACAAACACGTTGACACAACCAACAAGCTACTAGCTACTGTGTCCCGCAGCTAACAGCGTAAGGACAACAACAGGCAACACGAACACGTGGATCTGTTTCCGCATGTCCTCGTACCGCCCACGCACCGCCCAGATTACGCAAAGCATTGTGGTACATTGATGCGACAAACGACAAGACAGATGAAGCGCCTTGGAGCGGTGAGCGGCAGCCGTGCTCATGAATCATTTGATTAGTAGATTTGACCCCCCAATCCAACCCTTTGATGCTGAGTGTCAAGCAGGGAGGCATTGGGTCCCATTTTTAACAGTCTTTGGTATGACCCCGGCCGGGGATCGAACCCCGACCTCCCAGTTTCAGGGCGGACACTTTAACCACAAGGCCACTGTCTGGTCTGTACTTATTCAACATTTTCCTTTAGATTTGGATCAGTCACAGTGCTCGGCTATTCTGCCACCGTGTGTATTCTCTGTTTAGAGCTAAATAGCATTCAGTTTCGCTTTGTGTGTCTCTGTCGCCCTGTGTCTCACTCTCTCATGCATGCGCACGCACACACGCACGCACGGACAAGGACAAGGACAGACACACATACTGCACACAGACATGCAATCGTTCCTTTTGTTATTCGTATTTAATCGTTTTAATCTTGTTTTGGGGACATGTTGTGTCCTGGTACCGTGGACCCCAGAGACCACAGCATGAGGACATCTACGTACTCTGTCCGGCCCGCCAAACAAACCGCAGCGGTCAGAACTGAAGGAATGTTCCGATGTGATCAAATGTGCCGTAAACAGTGGCATCGTATTCTCAGTGTGTGTGTGTGTGTGTGTGTGAGCGAGTGCCTTTTGCCACGACATTCCTTCTGCATGACGGCTCTGTGTAGTGGCATTAAAACCTGTGTTTATTGTTACTTTATTGCAACGATAATAGGGAAACCCTCTTATACAGTTTTGACTTTGAACATCGTGACGCAATGGATACTTGGCTTAGTACTCAAAGTCAATATTTATCTGCTCTTGTTGGGAGGGGAGGGGGAAGGCTATACATTCACTATATTTGCCAACGCATTCTCAATCTCAAGCCGTCAAGCGGCGCTATTATTTCTCGACGTTTTGGTTGGTCCTGCAACGTCGCATGCTGTCGGAGGAAGTACTGTAAAGTGATGTCATGAGGTAACTTGGGATGACGCTGAGATGGCAGAAACAGACTTTGCTGTTTTTGCCACACAGGCTCGTGGCTCAGGAGGTAGAGCAGGTCGTCCAATGATCCCTGGGTCGGCGGTTCGAATCCCGGCTCCTCCTGTCGAAGTGTCCTTGGGCAAGACACTGAACCCTACATTGCCTCCAATGAGTCGGTCGGTGTGAGCTCCCCACCGTTGGTGTGTGAATGTGGGAAGTGAGGACGCTGGAGTAGACTGTTCGCTGCTTCACCTCCCAATGTATGAATGAATGAACCATTGCGCTTTGAGCACAAAAATGCAATTCATTATGTCTTGGGTTTGAGAACAGCACCTTTTAAAACCGGGAAATAATCTCTGTGAGCTTAGATCTTTTCATTGACTATTCAAAGTTAGCAGATAATACAAGCTCATGCTCAAGTCAAGAGAAGAGTCGAGTCAAGACACAAGTCATTGGTGTTGAAGTCCAAGTCGAGTTTTTTTTGGCAGCTGCTTGAAATGTGGCTGGACAACATGTTGATCTACCTCTACTAGCGACCAGTGGAGACCTTTTCATGATGGGAGACTTACCCATAAAACCCATAGTCTGAACAGCATAACACCCATACTCTGAACGCTGCAACGTGAAGCTGTGAGCTGAGGCAGAGGCTCCAGCACACATACTGTATATATAGATGTTCATAAAACGACAACTTGCTGCAAGCTGGCAATTATGACTGAGTCATTCTTGTTTTAATGAATGGTAGGGTAACCTGGAGCTTTGTATCTTCATGGCGCTGCGTGGCTTCCATTCAAAGTGAATGGTAGAATAGAATGTAGTTCTGTGTCTTCCCATGTGAACACGCAGCATGAGGGTAGAATGTAGTTCTGTGTCTGCCCATGTGAACGCAGCATGAGAGGCCACGGTTCTGTGCCGTGTGGTGTGAAAACAGAGACCTGTGTCTCTCTGGCCGTGCCCCAGAACACACTGAGCCACACAGCTGCTTTTACAAGTGCACAAAGTGGCTGCTCCATTGCTCTGCAGCCCAGCCGTATAACTAGCCTCGTTTTCTCTATTCTAGGCAAGTGGAGCGGAGGGAACAGGCCCTCCTCGCTCCCATGGCTGCCTATTAAGACTCTTTTTCCCACTCGCTCAGTTGGGCAACGATGGAGACATGCGGGACTCCCCTCCTCCTCCTCCCTCGTTGTCCCTTTTCTTTTGGACCAGAATCTGTATCATGGCTCCTCGACTCTTGAACAAATACACACAGATGGTTTTTGGGGCTTTTCAGTTCAACCCGGTTGGCTGCCCTGGCAGTTGAATCCCCAGCAGCATAATTCTGTTCTTTTTGAGGTGGGCATCCATTCTTGCTTCTGTGGGTTTTCGTCGAAGGCCATCTCTGAAGCTTTTGGCCGAGGGCGGCGAGCGGCGCGCCACTGCGGGCGCTGCCTCCGTGCCAACCGGCTTTTTTCCACTAACACTAACTGTGCCTGTCATGGCTTTTTTACCCAGAGGGCCGTATAGGTCTGAGCGGCTCCCAGACAGACACCGGTCTGCTTTTAGAGGGCCGTGTAGGTCTGAGCGGCTCCCAGACAGACACCGGTCTGCTTTTAGAGGGCCATGTAGGTCTGAGCGGCTCCCAGACAGACACCGGTCTGCTTTTAGAGGGCCGTGTAGGTCTGAGCGGCTCCCAGACAGACACCGGTCTGCTTTTAGAGGGCCGTGTAGGTCTGAGCGGCTCCCAGACAGACACCGGTCTGCTTTTAGAGGGCCATATAGGTCTGAGCGGCTCCCAGACAGACACCAGTCTGCTTTTAGAGACACCAGACAAGACAGACACCAGTCTGCTTTTAGAGACACCAGTCAGACACCAGTCTGCTTTTAGAGACACCAGTCAGACACCAGTCTGCTTTTAGAGACACCAGTCAGACACCAGTCTGCTTTTAGAGGGCCGTATAGGACTGTAGCTGCTCCCAGACAGACACCAGTCTGCTTTTAGAGACACCAGACAGACACCAGTCTGCTTTTAGAGGGCCGTGTAGGTCTGAGCGGCTCCCAGACAGACACCGGTCTGCTTTTAGCTGCCTTTTTTTCCATTCAGGAATGTAGAATGTGGCTCCTTCTATTAACCACTTGAACCCTATAGCGGCCCCACATTCTGGGCAAGTCATAATGGGTGAACACACCGCGGCCCGGAGATGGGCGATCTACAAGCTCTCAGTGTGTGCTTGTAGATCGGCTGTCCTCTGTGAGGATGGTTGTACAAAAGAATACCGCAGTACTCTGATGTCATAGTACTGACGTCATAGTTCCCTTGACACATTTGGGAATGTTAAAGGGACACTTCACCCTTTTTGCAAAAAAATATATGTTAATGACGTTTAAGAGCTTTAGAACACTTTCCTGGGGGTCTTTGTGTGTAATATGTGGTTTTAGATATTTTAGATTGTAGCAGTGAGCCTGTTGTCTCTGATGTCATGGACACTGGTCTCACTACCTTCCTGGACTACAATTCCCATAATTCTTTGGTGCACTGCTCCTCCTTGTGGATAGGGGGAGAGCTGTCTTACTGAGACAACATGTAGTCCAGGAAGGAAGTGAGCCCAGTGTCCATGACATCAGAGACAACAGGCTCACTGCTACAATCTAAAATATCTAAAACCACATATTACACACATAAAGACCCCCAGGAAAGTGTTCTAAAGCTCCTAAACGTCATTAACATATATTTTTTTGCAAAAAGGGTGAAGTGTCCCTTTAACACGATTCCATATTTGGGCATTAAAAGGACAGTTTGACACATCATGTGTACAGTACAGTATATACTGTAGTATAAAAATATGACTGACCTCGACGTGACTTGAACACGCAGCCTTCTGATCTGGAGTCAGACGCGCTACCATTGCGCCACAAGGCCATGTATTATATTTAGAAGAATATAGTATTTAAATAGTACATTATATTTAGTCTGGTTGTCCCGGGGATTGATTTGTTTATTTTATGACGTGTAGGGGTCTTGTGGGCCCCCATTATACTATTAAATGCCACAATTTTTTGCAACCAATTTCTTTCCCCCCCGAGTGTCAATTGTCTAATGTAAACCTGGTCGACCTCATGCTTCCTTCAATGCACTCCCTCTGCCAACCTGGGGAGAACAACCGACTGACCTCATGCTTCCTTCAATGCACTCCCTCTGCCAACCTGGGGAGAACAACCGACTGACCTCATGCTTCCTTCAATGCACTCCCTCTGCCAACCTGGGGAGAACAACAGACTGACCTCATGCTTCCTTCAATGCACTCCCTCTGCCAACCTGGGGAGAACAACAGACTGACCTCATGCTTCCTTCAATGCACTCCCTCTGCCAACCTGGGGAGAGTATAGCCTGCAGGGGTCCACCTATGCTTTCAATGACATTAAGGCAGCTCCCGGCACGATCCGCCGGGAGAATCTAGAGACTAATTACATGAGACTAATTAATTAGAGCTACAGAGAGAGAGAGGTGCGTGTGTGTGTGTGTGTGTGTGTCAATTTAACAAAGGTGCAGACGATCAGAAATCAGCAGAGAGTGATCCACGTTTTGCCCTACTCTATGCCGAATTGAAGTGGACTCGGTCCCAGACTCTTTTTTTCTCCCTGGAAATAAAAAACGTCTGGGTTTCCGAGGCTATGGGGAGAGCAACAGACTGACCTCATGCTTCCTTCAATGCACTCCCTCTGCCAACCTGGGGAGAGCAACAGACTGACCTCATGCTTCCTTCAATGCACGAGATGTCCAAGTCGTTTCTTTTCACCTGACAAGGAACACGTTACGATGCGATACATGGACGATATTGGTTCATTATGGCGATGCCATACGCTACGATTCAATGATTATAAATTGATACAGTAACTATTTAGCAAACACATTAAATATGTGTGAAACTTGTGGATAGTGCAGGTGTTTTAAGGGAAAGATGTATTATTATGGATATAAATAAGTAAACGCAGTGATTCTCTGGCAATTAGATGGACATTGTATTTGAACACATGGACAAACCTGCACCTTGACATGAACACAGAGAATATACACATTTATCGATAGACCAAGTGTATAGCTTCAAGCCTTTAAACGCAGAGCTCACAGATATCTCCTGACCACACCTCACACTGACTGTTGAGCTGCAGTGAACATTTTGATTGGCCAATGGATATGTATCTTATCTTACTTGGCTATTGTTCACAATTGCATTGAATAAAAAAAACCCTCACAACCAACTTATGCACATGCCCTAGGCTGCCAAAGAAAAAAACTAAAATCTGTAGCCTAGCTGTGAGATGGTCTGCATTAGCTGCTGATACTTCAGCACTTTGGTTAGAAAGGCTTCTTCCACACACACACACACACACACACACACACACACACACACACGCAAAATTGCACATGTGCTCGACCTTCGCTTATAAGTATAATATACTTAACTGTATAGGCTACTTGCCATGCAAATGCGTATGTAAATGCACGTGTGAGCAACGGCACTAAATGTATTGAGAACAGTAGAATCTATATTCCAGAAGCGCTTCACTCCACAGGGCTTTCAGAGAGAGAGAGAGAGAGAGAAAGGTCGTCATCATATGTCTCTATCTAATCTGATACATTAATTTCAAGTGTATAACCGTTCAATCCTTTTTATGGCACTCCCAGACTCATTATACCAGGGGTCTTCAACACAGGGTCCGTAACCCCTAAGTGGGTCCAGACTCATTATACCAGGAGGTCTTCAACACAGGGTCCGTAACCCCTAAGTGGGTCCAGACTCATTATACCAGGGGGTCTTCAACACAGGGTCCGTAACCCCTAAGGGGGTCCAGCCTCATTATACCAGGGGTCTTCAACACAGGGTCCGTAACCCTAACCTGACGCTGCCAGATCCAAAAAGCTTGCTACACAAATTTGTTTCACAGCTTATTTGGATCTGGGATCGCGGAAGCAAATTCGATGACGGGGCTGTTCCTTTTTTTCAAGATACATGGTAGATGATTGGATGGGAGCGTCTGTCTATCACCGTGTGGGCGTGCAAACACAACCAATCATATCGACGTGTCTATATACCGTCACATCCGCTTTTGCACATATCCCGCCTTTAGCTCACGCTGATTGGTTCGGTACGAAGCAGATCTGACTCAGCTCAACTCCGTCAGAGATCCCAGATGAGTGTTGTGTTGGGGAATATGTTTCCCCAATACCGCCCTCATCTGGCAGCGTCAGGTTACCGTAACCCCTAAGTGGGTCCAGACTCATTATACCAGGAGGTCTTCAACACAGGGTCCGTAACCCCTAAGCGGGTCCTCAGAGTTACTACAAGATGGGCCAAATCTTTGTGTGATGGGATCATCTTTTTCTTACATTATCTACTTGAACACTAGCATCTCCATTCTGAGGGGAACATTAGCCCAATTGAACACATTAAATTGAAATGTTTAAGCTAAATCATCTGTTCATGTGTTACAGATAAAAATTGGGCACGGCAAGTTAATTTCTATAGCACATTTCAACGACAAGGCAATTCAATGTGCTTTACACAAAGCATACTAAAATGACATTTAGATTCAGTAAATAGAAATGGGGGAAAAAAATAAGTTAAACAGAAAACACATTTGGGACACAACGCAAAGAATGCAATTTAAAATAGCGAGACAAAATAAGTGCTTTGATATACAGGGAGTGATACAGTATGCTCCAGTGATATTAACCCATTCTGACCTGAGATCAGATTCATACGAGGTTTCCACTGGACACACACTGGTCTGATTAACCCATTCTGACCTGAGATCAGATTCAAAAAATGTCAGTCGTTCTTCGATTTTTTCAAAAATAGCAGACCTACAAGCTGCTATGAGCTTGTAGATCTGCTATTTTTCAATAGCTAAAGCATAACATGATGCTAACACCAAAATGGGTGCCCGGTCAGAATGGTTTAAGGACTGGAGCAGCAGCGTTCTGAATCAGCTGCAGTCGGCTGGTTGCTGTTTTTAGGGAGATTTATAAAAACACTTACCTTTACTTTAACTTTAATTTGGACAGGACAATGCATATTAATGAACGTCACATTGGACGTAAATACACTGGATATAGCACAGTTGATAATTTTCATCCGCAGTCCTCACAGGAAAAACAGACAGTCAAACAGTGGAATACATTTACATGACATTACATTAGGGAACACAGCATAAAAAATAAATACACCTAAAATAATCAAATGGTTGCAGCACTGTTACAGACGGTAGTCAAGTCTACTGACAATGCATAATAATGATAATTGTCTTTATTTATATAGCGCCTTTCATACATTATAGAATGCAACTCAAAGTGCTTTACACAGGGGGGAAAAAGACAATAAAAATAAAACCTATAAAAAATAAGAACATGAAGAGGTCAGCATAAAGAAACAAATCAAATGTGCAGAGGGGGAAAAAAGAACAGAAATAAAACCACACAGAATATCTGTCAGATTAATCAATGCGATAAACAAGTCGAAATAAATGTCTTCAGATTAGGTTTAAAAATATCTATTCAGCCATTCTCAGATTGACTGGCAGGGAGTTAGGGCCATAAAACACTAAATGCTGCCTCGCATGCTCTTACTATTTACATTTATTTATTTATTGTTGGAACTTCTTAAAATTCAGTGCCAGAGGATCTCTGGATTCTCTGCAACATACTAGGTTGAACTTCATACCTTTCCATCATATTGAAAGATATGAACCTAGATATACATGCAGTTTTTGTTAAGTCTGTTAACCCGTAATTTATATTTATTTCTTATGTTCTATGTTAATTAGCTCACAATGCGTTGCATTCGGACTTCATTGTTGTGAGCTTGTAGATCAGCAATTTTATCTATTTGTCATACAAACAATATGGTTCTTTCAAACAAAAGCGGTTCCTGGGAAAAAGATTTTTTTCTTTTTTCTGGACGGTCTTCAGCGGTCTCTTTCCATGCGGCTGCTCTCAAATCAGAGTCCAATGATCAGGCTGAACAAGGCCTCTGGGAGAGGGGTGGAAACAGCAGTACGTGTGTCTGTACTCTGGCACAGCCCAGCAGAACAGTAGCACAGCCCAGCAGAACAGTTCTGGCACAGCCCAGCAGAACAGTAGCACAGCCCAGCAGAACAGTTCTGGCACAGCCCAGCAGAACAGTAGCACAGCCCAGCAGAACAGTAGCACAGCCCAGCAGAACAGTGGCACAGCCCAGCAGAACAGTAACACAGCCCAGCAGAACAGTTCTGGCACAGCCCAGCAGAACAGTAGCACAACCCAGCAGAACAGTAGCAGAGCCCAACAGAACAGTTCTGGCACAGCCCAGCAGAACAGTAGCACAGCCTAGCAGAAAAGTAGCACTTGGCTGCTTCTCTATGAAAGGAGTTTGGCCTTGAGGTCTTAAGTCCGTCCGTCTTTGGGAGCTGCTCAGTGGACCCGACATTGCTTCGTGCCCTGTGGCTCTGTCTGCTTATATATATATATATATATATATATATATATATATTCACTGCATATTCACTGCACTGTCATCTGGGGTGAATACAATTTAACACATTTTGACCTGAGATCAGATTCTAAAAATGTTCTTCTACATCCTGACAGTTTTCTGAAAAAGCCATGTTTCTATGTCAGTGGTTCTTCGATTTTTTCAAAAATAGCAGACCTACAAGCTCATAATGCGCCACTCGGTGGCGCGCTATGAGCTTGTAGATCTGCTATTTTTCAATAGCTAAAGCATAACATAATGCTAACACCAAAAGGGGTAAATACATTTAAATAAAAAACGTGGGGATCCCCAACTCCGGTCCCACAGGTTGAGAACCCTCTGAAGTGCAGTATATTTACTGGTATAACTGTCCACCACCACCACAGGTCCCATGCAAGCCCCGGCCCGGCCCAGCCCAATCCGGTTCGGGGATTTCTTTTCTCTTTTCCATGCAGCGCTGACATTTTTATCCCGTTGTTAAAAGTTTTAAAGGGCCATTATCTGAGAGGAAGGAATGCTGCTTTAACCCATTCTTGGCGGGAACCCCTTTTTGGTGTCAGCATCATGTTATGCTTTATAGCTATTGAAAAATAGCAGATCTACAAGCTCATAGCGCGCCACCGAGTGGCGCGCTACGAGCTTGTAGGTCTGCTATTTTTTGAAAAATCGAAGAACGACTGACATAGAAACATAGCTTTTTCAGAAAACTGTCAGGATGTAGAAGAACATTGTTTAGAATCTGATCTCGGGTCAGAATGCTTTAACGGTGTGGTGGCTCCATGCAGGAGAAAGGCCACAGCATCCACTACCAGCTCTAATGCACTGCGTCTCAAGGACCCCCAAATGGATATGTTGGTGGCTGTGGAGACCCCCCCCCACACCCCTCACCTGAAAAGAGTTTTCCAAACATATTTTTTATAAACTTTTGATTGTGATATTCCCCCACCCCCCCACGCCACGGGGTGAACTTTCAGGGTTCAAAGGTTCAAATTGTTTTCCGCCAGTAGTAGTTGCTTTTCAAACTGTTTTGTATCACGGAACCTCTTGGTTTTTAATAGATGCCGTGCCCAGGGACCCCCGCCAGGGACCCCCGTAAGATTGGAAGGATGGAATACAGAATTATATACAGCTTGTCTATAATTCTGAGGTGGAGAAAGTGAAACCGATCATCTGGAACAGTCATTCTTATACGTCCTCTCACTGGGTTCATCGTATATAGCTTCTAGTTAGTGAAATTAAACTGTTCCAGCCATTTGGTTGTGGGCGGGGCCCCCTGGAACTCTCCCATAAGGACGTGTTGAGGTTCCTCGGACACTGGTTTGAGAACCAGTAGATCCATAAGCTCGGGGCTTAATTGCTATACTTACTAAGGTGCGACTGTGGCTCAAGAGGTAGAGCACGTCGTCCAATGATCCGTGGGTCGGCAGTTCGAATCCCGTCTCCTCCTCCTGTCTACATGTCGAAGTGTCCTTGGGCAAGACACTGAACCCCAAATTGCTCCCGATGTGCTGGTTGGTACCTTGCATGGCTTCCCGCTGCAATCGGTGTATGAATGTGTGTGTGAATGTGTGAATGTAATGCACAATCTATGTAAAGCGCCTTGGATAAAGGCGCTATATAAATGCACCATTTACCATTTACCATTTACTATACTCTGAGTAGGCAGGGCGTCAATTTACGAAAAGTTTAAATACAGGCATAATAGGTTTCTTCCCCGACGACCAAGCGAGTTGGCGTCGGTCAGGTGCTGACCATTAGGTTCTCCTTTTCACTGGCTTCGAACACAGACTATAAACCCGCAGCACTGTGGCCTCCATTGTGTGGCTCTGTCCTCAAGCAGGCTGCTTAACCCATTTAGGCCTGTCTCCTAAATCCTGACAGTTTTCTGAAATACTATATGTTTCTAGGCCTCTATATCACTCAATATTTCATTTCAAGGACCCCAAAAAATATCTGTAATATCCAACCCCCATCTGAAAATATGTTGTTCCAGAGACCCTCCCAGAAGCAAAGATTTGAGTTAAAAAGAACGTTCGTTCTGAAAATTATTTGAGGCACATTTTCACGATTTTTCGAAAATAGCAGACCTACAAGCTCGTAGATCTGCTATTTTTCAATAGCTAAAGCATAGCATAACGCTAACACCAAAAAGGGGTTCCCGACCAAAATGGGTTAAAGTTTAAAGAGAACAGTGGTCTCTTCAGGGTGATGCTCTGCGGAGCCGCGCCTGCTTGGCTCTTTTGTTGAAGGACCCCATGGCGTCCACACCGGTAATGACGCCACGCCGAACTCAACAATGTTGTGTAAAGAAAAAAGAAGTCTTAACCCTGCACGGTTATGTTGCAGGTTTATGGTTGTTCTTCTGCGATGAATGCAGATTGTACGAGCGACATTCATGAGGTCTTGACCCCATGTTTTAAATAGCCACTGACCAAATTTGTTCTTCAGGGGAAGTATAAAAACGGTGCCGATCTGTTCAAATCTGTTGATCTTTGCTTGTTTTTTTTTTTGTTTTTGTTCATTTTAGTTCCATTAGTGAGGTTGCAGGTCCACAATAATGGCTGATAGGGGCCATTAATGAGGCTTTTACACTCTTGGGACCCATATCTTCCACCAGGTGCAACACGGCACAAAGCCACGTTGTAACGCAACAAGGCACAGTTCAGTACATCTGCATGTGGGGGTGAGTTGGTCTCAAACTGAGACACGTGGGGGTACAGTATGTTGGTCTCAAACTGAGACACGTGGGGGTGTGTTGGTCTCAAACTGAGACACGTGGGGGTACAGTATGTTGGTCTCAAACTGAGGCACGTGGGGGTGTGTTGGTCTCAAACTGAGGCACGTGGGGGTGTGTTGGTCTCAAACTGAGGCACGTGGGGGTGTGTTGGTCTCAAACTGAGACACGTGGGGGTACAGTATGTTGGTCTCAAACTGAGACACGTGGGGGTGTGTTGGTCTCAAACTGAGACACGTGGGGGTACAGTATGTTGGTCTCAAACTGAGACACGTGGGGGTGTGTTGGTCTCAAACTGAGACACGTGGGGGTGTGTTGGTCTCAAACTGAGACACGTGGGGGTACAGTATGTTGGTCTCAAACTGAGACACGTGGAGGTGTGTTGGTCTCAAACTGAGACACGTGGAGGTGTGTTGGTCTCAAACTGAGACAAGTGGGGGTACAGTGTGTTGGTCTCAAACTGAGACACGTGGAGGTGTGTTGGTCTCAAACTGAGACACGTGGGGGTACAGTATGTTGGTCTCAAACTGAGACACGTGGGGGTGTGTTGGTCTCAAACTGAGACACGTGGGGGTACAGTATGTTGGTCTCAAACTGAGGCACGTGGGGGTGTGTTGGTCTCAAACTGAGGCACGTGGGGGTACAGTATGTTGGTCTCAAACTGAGGCACGTGGGGGTACAGTATGTTGGTCTCAAACTGAGACACGTGGGGGTGTGTTGGTCTCAAACTGAGGCACGTGGGGGTGTGTTGGTCTCAAACTGAGGCACGTGGGGGTGTGTTGGTCTCAAACTGAGGCACGTGGGGGTGTGTTGGTCTCAAACTGAGGCACGTGGGGGTGTGTTGGTCTCAAACTGAGACACGTGGGGGTACAGTATGTTGGTCTCAAACTGAGACACGTGGGGGTGTGTTGGTCTCAAACTGAGACACGTGGGGGTACAGTATGTTGGTCTCAAACTGAGACACGTGGGGGTGTGTTGGTCTCAAACTGAGACACGTGGGGGTACAGTATGTTGGTCTCAAACTGAGGCACGTGGGGGTGTGTTGGTCTCAAACTGAGGCACGTGGGGGTGTGTTGGTCTCAAACTGAGGCACGTGGGGGTGTGTTGGTCTCAAACTGAGACACGTGGAGGTGTGTTGGTCTCAAACTGAGACACGTGGGGGTGTGTTGGTCTCAAACTGAGGCACGTGGGGGTGTGTTGGTCTCAAACTGAGGCACGTGGGGGTGTGTTGGTCTCAAACTGAGACACGTGGGGGTACAGTATGTTGGTCTCAAACTGAGACACGTGGGGGTGTGTTGGTCTCAAACTGAGACACGTGGGGGTACAGTATGTTGGTCTCAAACTGAGGCACGTGGGGGTGTGTTGGTCTCAAACTGAGGCACGTGGGGGTGTGTTGGTCTCAAACTGAGGCACGTGGGGGTGTGTTGGTCTCAAACTGAGACACGTGGAGGTGTGTTGGTGTCAAACTGAGACACGTGGGGGTGTGTTGGTCTCAAACTGAGGCACGTGGGGGTGTGTTGGTCTCAAACTGAGGCACGTGGGGGTGTGTTGGTCTCAAACTGAGACACGTGGAGGTGTGTTGGTCTCAAACTGAGACAAGTGGGGGTACAGTGTGTTGGTCTCAAACTGAGACACGTGGGGGTGTGTTGGTCTCAAACTGAGGCACGTGGGGGTACAGTGTGTTGGTCTCAAACTGAGACACGTGGAGGTGTGTTGGTCTCAAACTGAGACAAGTGGGGGTACAGTGTGTTGGTCTCAAACTGAGACACGTGGGGGTGTGTTGGTCTCAAACTGAGACACGTGGGGGTACAGTGTGTTGGTCTCAAACTGAGACACGTGGAGGTGTGTTGGTCTCAAACTGAGGCACGTGGGGGTACAGTGTGTTGGTCTCAAACTGAGGCACGTGGGGGTGTGTTGGTCTCAAACTGAGACACGTGGGGGTACAGTGTGTTGGTCTCAAACTGAGACACGTGGAGGTGTGTTGGTCTCAAACTGAGGCACGTGGGGGTACAGTGTGTTGGTCTCAAACTGAGGCACGTGGGGGTGTGTTGGTCTCAAACTGAGACACGTGGGGGTACAGTGTGTTGGTCTCAAACTGAGACACGTGGAGGTGTGTTGGTCTCAAACTGAGGCACGTGGGGGTACAGTGTGTTGGTCTCAAACTGAGGCACGTGGGGGTGTGTTGGTCTCAAACTGAGACACGTGGGGGTACAGTGTGTTGGTCTCAAACTGAGGCACGTGGGGGTGTGTTGGTCTCAAACTGAGACACGTGGGGGTACAGTGTGTTGGTCTCAAACTGAGGCACGTGGGGGTGTGTTGGTCTCAAACTGAGACACGTGGGGGTACAGTGTGTTGGTCTCAAACTGAGACACGTGGAGGTGTGTTGGTCTCAAACTGAGACACGTGGGGGTACAGTGTGTTGGTCTCAAACTGAGGCACGTGGGGGTGTGTTGGTCTCAAACTGAGACACGTGGGGGTACAGTGTGTTGGTCTCAAACTGAGACACGTGGAGGTGTGTTGGTCTCAAACTGAGGCACGTGGGGGTACAGTGTGTTGGTCTCAAACTGAGGCACGTGGGGGTGTGTTGGTCTCAAACTGAGGCACGTGGGGGTACAGTGTGTTGGTCTCAAACTGAGGCACGTGGGGGTGTGTTGGTCTCAAACTGAGGCACGTGGGGGTGTGTTGGTCTCAAACTGAGACACGTGGGGCTACAGTGTGTTGGTCTCAAACTGAGGCACGTGGGGGTGTGTTGGTCTCAAACTGAGGCACGTGGGGGTGTGTTGGTCTCAAACTGAGACACGTGGGGGTACAGTGTGTTGGTCTCAAACTGAGGCACGTGGGGGTGTGTTGGTCTCAAACTGAGGCACGTGGGGGTACAGTGTGTTGGTCTCAAACTGAGGCACGTGGGGGTGTGTTGGTCTCAAACTGAGGCACGTGGGGGTGTGTTGGTCTCAAACTGAGACACGTGGGGGTGTGTTGGTCTCAAACTGAGGCACGTGGGGGTACAGTATGTTGGTCTCAAACTGAGACACGTGGGGGTGTGTTGGTCTCAAACTGAGGCACGTGGGGGTGTGTTGGTCTCAAACTGAGGCACGTGGGGGTGTGTTGGTCTCAAACTGAGGCACGTGGGGGTGTGTTGGTCTCAAACTGAGGCACGTGGGGGTGTGTTGGTCTCAAACTGAGGCACGTGGGGGTGTGTTGGTCTCAAACTGAGGCACGTGGGGGTGTGTTGGTCTCAAACTGAGGCACGTGGGGGTACAGTATGTTGGTCTCAAACTGAGACACGTGGGGGTGTGTTGGTCTCAAACTGAGACACGTGGGGGTGTGTTGGTCTCAAACTGAGACACGTGGGGGTACAGTATGTTGGTCTCAAACTGAGGCACGTGGGGGTGTGTTGGTCTCAAACTGAGGCACGTGGGGGTGTGTTGGTCTCAAACTGAGGCACGTGGGGGTACAGTATGTTGGTCTCAAACTGAGTCACGTGGGGGTGTGTTGGTCTCAAACTGAGACACTTGGGGGTACAGTATGTTGGTCTCAAACTGAGGCATGGTCTGGCTGGCGCCATCACGGCACAATGTTATTTTAACTTTCCTGCAGTGCAGGTGGATTTACTGCCTCGCTGGCTTCACAATATTCACATATTCACGAGGCTTCACAATGTGCACGTATTTATTGGAATTGGAAAGCTCACGACGTGTTGCAGCGTGACACTTTCTGAGCTTGTAGATCCAATAGGTTTGGTGCAGCAGGTACACAACCAAGTGTAAACATATATGTGACCAAATTTGACTGAGGGACTGCCATTGGATTTTTTTAATTTTCGTTTTTTCATGGAATCATAGCTTCAAATCGTTCAGTTTGACCCACCAGTTTTGGAGATACAGTTTTATAGAGTAATGTATTGCGGAAAACAGCGAGTTGAGAAAACAGGCTTGAAATGTTCACTTCTGTGGTCTCTATCATTACACATAGCTACATGTTTGAGGATTTATTTCATTATTTACATGTCTTCTGTGGTCTCTATCATTACACATAGCTACATGTTTAAGGATTTATTTCATATTTACATGTCTTCTGTGGTCTCTATCATTACACATAGCTACATGTTTAAGGATTTATTTCATATTTACATGTCGATTTCAGCTCTGACACTTATTTCAGACATCCTCTAGTATGTGAAGAGTCTGCCTGTGCTATTAACTCATTTTGGAAAATGTCTCCTCTGGTGAAAAGCTGGAATTTTCGCGATGGCAGTCTCTCAGTCAAATCTGGAATGTGAATGGATGTAACTAACTCCACGCTGTGCACATTTTGGAGAGCTCAGAGTGTGGAAATGGGGAGAGAGACATCTGAAATAACCTAAGAATGTTGTGAATTGTCCCATTCTTTATATCCACATTGATATTGGGAGATCTGAGGGTGTGCGGACGTAGGCTCTATGCACTGCAGCCATATTGTGAATAAATTGGACCTCTTCCTTACTTTCATCACATGTGTTACCAATGGTACTACTAATGAGAAGTCATTAGTACCATTCCGTTTGTGCATTTGAGACGGTTCTGTTGAAAATCTCCCCTACAAGGTTCAAGCTTTATTATTTGTCTCCCAAGGAAGAAATTTGTCGCTCGAAAATGTCTGTGGCATATTTTAACTCGTATTGATACAATTAGTTTTGACTGTTCAATATCGCACGCACGCGCGCGCACACACACACACACACACACACACACACGCACACACACAAAGAACTACTAACGCTATGGACCAGACCTATGACAGTCCAGGGGTAGTTTTTTGGCAGAACCTGCTATTACTTGAGCTTTTTTCTTTTGGTATTGATTTAGTATAAAATGTTCCCATGCCACAAGAGTAGAGACATTTTAATAGCATGATTAAAATGCCATCATTTTCAGCATTTTGCACTGTAAGCAACTGCAGATGAAATCACAAAAAAATACATAGGATTTTACACATGAGTGAGTTTATTTTAGTGACCATTGTGACTCCAATAACTCACCCAAGTCTACTTGCAGATGAGTAAAACAACATTTTTGTCTGAATCTGGTATTACAAAAGATATTCTATAGGATATTAAATTACTTTCACAGACATGGGACAACTTTTTTTTATTTTACTACGTTCCAGAGATCAGTCAGATTATCGGTCCTGGTCACGTTTTCTTGGATTCACGCTTGAATTCAGTTTTTAAGTTTTTTGTTGTTTCTTGAGCAAGTTGCACAAGAAGAAAGTATTCCAGAGCGTCTGGTCTTGACCACACCTAGACTTTAGTGTCTGGAGTCGGGTGAGAAAAGAGACACTGTGTTTACATTGTGGTTTGGACTGCTTGTTAGAAGGTCGCCTCGGTACCCAGGCTTTGGACTGCTTGTTAGAAGGTCGCCTCGGTACCCAGGCTTTGGACTGCTTGTTAGAAGGTCGCCTCGGTACCCAGGCTTTGGACTGCTTGTTAGAAGGTCGCCTCGGTACCCAGGCTTTGGACTGCTTGTTAGAAGGTCGCCTCGGTACCCAGGCTTTGGACTGCTTGTTAGAAGGTAGCCTCGGTACCCAGGCTTTGGACTGCTTGTTAGAAGGTATAGCCTCGGTACCCAGGCTTTGGACTGCTTGTTAGATGGTCGCCTCGGTACCCAGGCTTTGGACTGCTTGTTAGAAGGTCGCCTCGGTACCCAGGCTTTCATTTTCATCAGCGCAAAAAATGAAAGCATTGGCCGCTCTGGTCTAGAAGTGGGAGTCAACCCTGACCGGTGGGCGTCGCTCCAAATTATGTGACGCATAGAGCGTCGCAGTCCCGCCCCCTTTCATGACGACGCCAGGCCCAGGAAATAATTCCCAATGCATTTTTCCCCATAGACATTTCACAAAGTATTTATTTAAAGACCTTTTAAGCCAACTCGAGTCGTGACAACTCATGACAACAAACACAATATTTTGGACCAAACAAATAATTACAAAGAAGAAAAACAACACTTTCTAATTCTTTGTTTGGCCCGAAATATTGTGTTTGTTGTCATGATTTGTCACGACAAGAGTTGGCTTTGTCCAACGTAAACGTTGGAAAATGAACGGTATTTATTTTCCTGGTCTCTCGAGGGGGGGCGGGACTACGATGCCCTATAGTGCTGCCCTATAGGGGGAGAGGAGGGGCCGGGGCTGATGGACAGATTGGTGGGATCCAATCAGGGAGTGATTAGCGTGATGGTGAAGTTTACCGCAGGAAACCGGGTTCAAATCCAGGCTAGAAGAGGAAAGTTACATACAGTACAGTATGTAGTACAGTAAGTACAGTAGTGCAACTTTAAAATGGTTTTTAACCCATTTTGGCCTGATGTTGATTAAAAAAATCCTAATAGTTTTCTGAAAAACCCATGTTTCTATGTCAGTGGTGCTCAACCTTTTTCATGTCAAGGACCCCCAGAATTATCTCTATTGGGCCACGGACCCCCATCTCAAAATATGTAGTTCCAGGGACCCCCCCAGAAGCCAATATTTTAGTTAAAAATGTTCGCTCTGAAATATATATTCAATGATTTGCGCCACATTTTCACGACTTTTCAAAAATAGCAGACCTATATACAAGCTCGTATGAGCTTGTAGATCTGCTATTTTTCAATAGCTAAAGCATAACATAAATGCGAACACCAAAAGGGGTACCCGCCCAAAATGGGTTAAATAATAACAAAATGGTTTTGGACATAAAAGGTTTCCACCCAACATAGCGACGGTTTTGAAAGACTTCCCTCTCAAACTCCGAGACTTAGGAGCATATATTGCTGCTTCTCTCCTCCACGAAGCACTGGGCCGGCTCTGCCTATAAAGCGGCCTGTGATATTTTTATAGCTTTCTACATATAGAGTTATGTTTTATGGGTCGGCGGCTTGTTTTAGTGGACGAGGGAGAGTGGACGATTCAAGCTTTTTTTTTTCTTTTTTGGCATTGACTTTCCCATTCGTACCTTCTGGTGAAAGGGGAGACTATTATACTTCATTCAGTATAATGATTAAACCATTCTGGGCGGGAACCCCTTTTGGTGTTAGCATCATGTTATGCTTTAGCTATTGAAAAATAGCAGATCTACAAGCTCATAGCGCGCCACCGAGTGGCGCGCTACGAGCTTGTAGGTCTGCTATTTTTTGAAAAATCGAAGAACGACTGACATAGAAACATAGCTTTTTCAGAAAACTGTCAGGATGTAGAAGACATTTTTAGAATCTGATCTCAGGTCAGAATGAAAACTGTCGGGATGTAGAAGACATTTTTAGAATCTGATCTCGGGTCGGAATGAAAACTGTCGGGATGTAGAAGACATTTTTAGAATCTGATCTCAGGTCAGAATGGTTTAAACCTGGAGGCCCTTTGAGCGAGACCGCTTTGGAGGGAATTAGAGAGAGAAAAAGGTTTGAAGGGAGAACTGTAAAGGAAATGGTGATGGCAGAGGGCCTGGTGGATATAGTGGTGGAATGTAACTAAGTACATGTACTCTAAAGTATACTGTACTTTGTGAGTCTTTTTTCTCTCCATACCATACATATATTATATAAGTATAGTCACAGAATATGTATCTTCATTACGATTGATCCCTCGATCACGTTGCCCGGCACCAATTTAAAAAAAAAAAAAAAATCAGTTAGCGAGAATCGTCTATAGCCCACACTTTTTTTTTACTTGTGAGCCGCTTTCAAAATGACCAGCTCAATGAGATCTACCCACCACAAAGATGTTGGTCCCACATTTGTTTAAAAATGTACCTGAGGTGCTTTGGAATAGTTACATACAGTATAAGACATGAGACAAGCACACTTGGAATGGGAAATAGAGGGACATTATTAATTGGTAGGGTTTCTTTTTGTATTATAACTTTGTAATGCTACTGACGTTTGTGTAAAACACTCTAGAAAACAAAGTATTGCATTGTGGGTTTGAGCTGACAGGCCCTTATAAATGTCAGTCAATCAAGTCACCTTAATTCAAGTGGAACATGCACATAGCTGAAGTGTCTTCAGAAGCATTCATAATATTCTAACCGGGCCGTATAGCAAGGTTTTTGTATTGAGTTCCTAACATCGGCGCGTTGTTCAATCCACCTCGATTCTGAGCTGCAGTTCCGAGAGAACCACCTCTAAAGATGTCCGTTCCCATACTATGGGCCGCCAGCTTTGGGGAGGGTTAAAGCACAGCCAGCTGAGCGTTTACGATAATGAATTAATAAAAAAAAGCCCAAATAAACATTAACCCATTCTGACCGGGAACCCGTTTTGGTGTTAGCATCATGTTATGCTTTAGCTATTGAAAAATAGCAGATCTACAAGCTCATAGCGCGCCACCGAGTGGCGCGCTATGAGCTTGTAGGTCTGCTATTTTTGAAAAATCGAAGAACGACTGACATTTTTAGAATCTGATCTCAGGTCAGAATGGGTTAATCAGACCAGTGCTGTTGTGTCCAGTGAAAACCTCGTATGAATCTGATCTCAGGTCAGAATGGGTTAACAGCGTTTTGGCACCATGGGATTTCATGAAAAGCACGTTAATTAAGTCCTCGTACAAAGTAAAAGAAAAATACATTTCTATCAATGCTGTGCAGAGAATAAAAGTGACGCAAAGAGCTTGTAGATTGACTATTTCCTCAATATTTGAAAAGGGGCTTATTTATAAGCGGTTAATTCATAATGTATTTTTTTCCCATCCCTATAGAAATGTAGTGCATTAGTGGTATCAAAAAAGTGCAATATTTGTCTTTGACATAATTTGTGAAAGTCATTATTGAAAAAAATAATACAAATACCCAAGTAAAGTACAGATATACTGTACCGTATGCTGTAAAGTACCTTAAGTATACAGTTCTAAATAGTTTTTTAACACTTCTTGCCTTTTGTATCGCTTTATACGACAGTCTACTTAAATCTGTAACTCTTAACTGTGCTGTCTCTTTATACTGTAAACGTAAGTACTTAAGTATACAGTTCTAAATAGTTTTTACGACAACACTTCTTGTTTTATTTTCTTGCCTTTGTATCGCTTTATACGACAATCTTTAACTCTTAACTGTGCTGCCTCTGGGCAACTGATCCCCCCCCCCCCCTCCCCCTCGGGATCAATAAAGGTATCTATCTGGTACTCAAGTATACAGTAGATCACAGTAGTAGTTCATTAATATCCACCATACTGGCGAGCGGTTGGAAGGAAGGGGAACGGGGAGGAGAAGGGAGGCGGTGTGGGTGATAGCAGCAGTGCCGTGTGTTCAGGAGGAGAGGAGAAAAGGGCCATTGTGTCAGCACTTTGGATTTTATGGGTCCTTGGAGAGACGAGGCCCCGCACTGTGGCCCCGGCTCGACCTGTTACTGACGGATGGGTCTGAGGTATTAGGGGAGAGGGCCCGGGGTCCGAGGGTATTAGGGGAGAGGGGTCCGAGGGTATTAGGGGAGAGGGGTCCGAGGGTATTAGGGGAGAGGGGTCCGGGGGTATTAGGGGAGAGGGAGAGAGGCTCAGAGAGGTAGCATAAAGAGGTGGACAGATTCTCTGGGATCGCAAGAACTGCAACTCACCCCCCCCAGTAACCCACCCCCCCCAGTAAGTAATCTCTGGTCCCCGAGGATTCTCCTAGTCGGAAACTCAATCCTGCTGCTATGTTCACATGCAGTTCACACACACACACACACGCATGTGCAATGCACATGCAACGCACGTGCATGCATGTTCACACACACACACACACACACACACACACACACACACACACACACATCTGTCTGTGATGCCTCCTTCCTCAGACAGAGCCGGAGACATTTGGAAAAGGGACTAGCTTAGTAGTGGATTCCCACCACCAGCCCCCGTATAGCTTCAAGTCCACCGGTGGGACAAAATCAGTGTACTTTATTATGTTATTGTACTCAAGTAAAAGTACCAAGACCACAGTGTTGGTACAGTGGTGGCTCAAATATCCCTCCATATTTGAGCCACGTCCTCATAGGCTGAGTATCAATGTTTAACTGCTTAGACCGCTGTCTTACAAAAACTCTGAACATTATGAAAGACATTATTCCCACCCCGGTCACTCGCTGTTTGAACTGTTGCCATCAGGCAGACGGTACAGAGTGATCAAGTCAGGGACCAACAGATTCAGTAACAGCTTCTATCCCACAGCGGTAGTTGCACTCAATGCTGCTAAAAAATGATCTGTTGCTGCGACACATTTTAGTTTTTCTGCTATCTTTCTTAAGTGCAATAAGGGTTTGATAACAGCTAAAATTACATGTTTGTGCATTAGGGTTGTGCAATAACAAGAAGTCATGTGTGTTTTGTTTTAGCTTGTATGTTTTGTGATATGATGCACTGATTGGTTGGCACTTTTAATTTCGTTGTACACGTTGCAATGACAAATAAAGATCTATCTATCTATCTATCTATCTATCTATCTATCTGAACCCCGGAGGTCGCCGAACCCATCAGATGGCGGGTATAAGGATTATAATGTACAAAAGTACTGTACTCAAGTAGGCTAAATGTACTCTGTTACGTATACTGTTGGTGTAAGTGCAGATATTGTGTCCTTAGTGGAAGGCTGTTTATGTGGTTTTAGTGTCTAGGAAACTTCAGCCCAGCTGACGTGGCTAAGCTACGTGACCTTGTTACATTTCTTAAAGGAAACCGTCTATATAGACTTCAACGCTGCACCATCAAATTGCCTGTTGTCATATTCGTCAGTCCCACAAATATAGACATGTGGAAATGTGCGTTTGACATCTAAGCCCTGTGTGTTTTTTGGGCAGAAACGCGTGGAAATAAAAAGCAGAGGGTGTAATCAAAGAGGAGGCTATGAGAGCAGGTGTTATAAGCATATGAAGAATACATTAAGGATACTTTTCTTTCAGTAGACGAGGAGTCTGCAATGTTTTTAGGCGAAAAATTGCGTGCGTGCGTCAAAGTCATCAAAGTTGTCTGCCTTTGGAAAAAAAGATGTCCAAAGTCAATACTTTGTAAACATTACGGTCATGACCTGTCTGTGTTATTTTCCCCCTCTATACACCAAATGAATAATAGCCAATCACTCAGCTTGCCGATGTGCTATTTCTGAATGGTGCAACCACTCCATTACAGAGCTATGTGTGTCCCTGGGTCTGTCCGAGCACGGAAATAGCGTCGTTGGTTTTCACCATTTCTCAACCGTTTTGGATGCGGGGCGGCTTGCCGGAAAAAGGCCAAGTTGTTAATCTAAGAAATAAAACAAATACATAAAAATAATCGCACAAAGACCACTATAGTAACTCCAAGGACACGCACACACACACGCATGCACGCGCGCGCGCACACACACACACACACACACACACACACACACACACAGTTTGAAAACTTTGCTAATGAAGGTAGACCTCTAAACAGCCTTCATAGTGTCTAGCAGCATCTTAATGAGACATCAATGCAGACGTGAGTGTGTGTGTGTGTGTGTGTGTGTGCGTGTGTGCGTGCATGCGCGTGAAGCAGAGATGTTAGTTTTTAATGAGACACGGGGTGCAGGGTCTGTCACTGCATCAGTAATGTTGACATTGTTTCTCATTGAATTATACCAGCCTTCATTCTTTATTAGGATTACCATTAGCTTCCACAGAGCGGTGCCTACGTCATCCTGGCCAATCATTAGCTTCCACAGAGCAGTGGAGACGTCATCCTGGCCAATCATTAGCTTCCACAGAGCGGTGGAGACGTCATCCTGGCCAATCATTAGCTTCCACAGAGCGGTGGAGACGTCATCCTGGCCAATGGTTGCCGTGCTCGGGAACCACGCACTTGAACTCATGCAACACGGTGTTGAATCAGTGTTGATTTTGACAGCACATTTAGATTTAGTCTTCTTAGTCTTTTGAATACAATTCCATTTAGTTCAGTCATCTGAAAGGTTGTACAGTAGTTTTTTCCTTTTTCCCCCCCCCCTTTTTTCACTCTGGCTTTTTCGGGTTTCCGGGCCTAACATTATGGTAATTCTTAGGGTCGGGCCGAGCCTCGGGTTGTCCCAGTTCGGGTAGGGCAGGGCTGGGCCTTAATTATCAGGCCTGATGAGAACTCCAATAATCACCTTGTTACCAATATTGCTGTCCGTCATTCTGTTTAAGGAAAACCGAACCTCGTGTTGTTCTGTCTTGTTTCTGTACTTTCAAAGGGAAACACTGACTACCCTATACTATCATCACGGCTTTATTTGTGCTAAACAAGCGATCAATATTATGGCTTAATGATTAGATGAAACATATATTTGTGTTTGTCTACGTTTGTAGATTGGCTATTTGATTTTTTATTTATTTTCTAAATAGTAAAAAAAAAAATGTTAAAGGATGAGGCACTGGCAAAAATAGGCTAAAAGGCTAAAAGCAATACAACAAAAAAAAGTCCCATGGAGACTTGTTTGCATTGTGGTCCTAGATTCGATTCATCAACATACCATAGCAAAATGTATACACAATAGTAGCAGGCCTACATGTCATCAACAAATAGCCTTCCGTACAAGACAGTATGTAGAAAGTGCATTAGCATATAGCAGAGAGTGCAGAGTGTGTCATTTTACATAATGAATCACATCAGCCCAGCATGGGATTGTGAGTCAGTTTGTTTAATGTCTTCCTCCTCCATCTATCAATTTTATTACTCAAACTGAAATGATGTGTGTTTGTGTGCCAGCCAGCCAGCGTGCGACTTCAACTATGAATTATGGAAGAAGAGACCTCCTTCCAAAACATTGTTAACATTGTCATTCTTTGTTCCATTTCTTTAAAAGATTGACATGGCGATGATGACTTCATCGCTCGGGACGTTGCTTTTCATCTTGTACTCTACTTAAAGGGCCACTTCACCACTTTTCAACCTATCTTCATATAATTGGTCCTCACTAATGTTCATGATAAAATACCTACTCGCCGGTCTGTCTCAGAGGTCAAGGAGAGAGCTGTGGGCAGTTCAGAAACCCCTCCACCACCAGTGACATCATCGTTAGACGTTAGTCGATTTTTATTATCGTGAGAACAATGGCTTCGTTTTTCCGCATTGCAACTTTTCAGGAATAGAAAGCCTGCGGTTTCTATTAGCTTGGATTCCCCATCGATGATGTCACTGGTGGACGGATTTCTGAACTGCCCACAGCCCTCCAATGAGACACTACTGCTATTTTATCATGATCATTAGTGAGGACCAACTATATGAAGATAGGTTGAAAAGTGGTGAAGTGGTCCTTTAAGTAAAAATAAATATACTTTCACTTCTACTCCACTACATCTCAGAGCCAAATATTATAATTTTACTCCACTACAATTATTTGAAAACTATATAGTTACTTTGTAGATTTAGGTTATTATTACAAAACATACATTACCTATACTTCAGCCCTATATACTGTACATTTAGACCATTTGAAAACCACCACTGTTTTGTCTGTCTGTCTGTTTTCTTTTATGGAGCAGCCTGGTGTTTCTGGTTGTTCCCTTCTGTCTGTGCTTAGAGAGGATTACCTCAAATTAAGATTACAGCTCTGCGGGACCAAGTCCCACAGAGAGCCTTATCCTATTCAGGCTTTTATATAGAGACAAGAGAACGTGTTGCAACAAGTGCTCCACTCGTTGGGGAAAAGGGGCAATGTCAGCTGTGCGGAGGAAGAATGAGTGCTTTTTATTTTTTATTTTTCACTTAACCACTTACAGTACCGTACATTAAACCAGCTCAATAGCCTATATCGTCCTCCCTGAGATTTGGAGGTCGGGGTTCGGTCCCCGGGCCTGGAAATACCAGAAACTAAATGGTACCCAATGCACTCAGCATCAAGGGTCCCTGCAGCAGACTCTAGTCTGACCCAACCCCCGACCTCCTTACTTCATGTCCAGGGGGTATACAGTACTTCATGTCAAAGAATATTGGTTGCCAATTGCCTGAAAATCAAATACTGTAAGGGACACCCGGCCAGGAGCCCTAGAAAAAGATCCAAATCTCACTGTATATTTGTACAGTTGGTGGTATATTATTTTAACAATTTTAGTTTGAACTTCTAAGATGGTTAGTCATTGATTCATTCTCCAAAAACAAGGAGGGACACATCTTTTAGCTTCCAAATAAGAGACGATTCCTTTAGTTCAAGGGACAGTTTGGCAACCCTACCTGGAAGCTATGATCTCATATGTGAAGAATACAGATGTTCTACCAACAGAGAGCCTGGCATTGCACACAATGTAGACAAAACAACCTTAAAATAGCAAGTAAGCTCAGCAGAAGTTATGAGTAATGAGTTTGATTTTTTTTCCATGCCAACGATCATTTTGCTGGGCTACAAAGTTTATATACTGTATACAGTAAAGCCTTAGTTTTTTATTTCGTTTTCCGTCAGTGAAAAAAAGCTAGTCGACGAACTTTTTTCGTCGTAGTTTTAAGTCGACGAAATCAACACTGGTGTGATTGTTGTAAACTAAGTACTGAACCCTCGTCTGGTTTGACAGACAGGTAGTGTGTGTGCCGGCTGGGTGGTGTGTGGTTCTGACAGACAGGTAGTGTGTGTGCCGGCTGGGTGGTGTGTGGTTCTGACAGACAGGTAGTGTGTGTGCCGGCTGGGTGGTGTGTGGTTCTGACAGACAGGTAGTGTGTGTGCCGGCTGGGTGGTGTGTGGTTCTGGGTGGTGTGTGACAATCCGGTTGAAGTATACCTTGGTACGGCGACAGCGGCGGCGGCCCGGGAGAACAATAACGCGACACGAGACAGTATCACGCTAAAGGTTCACAAAGTTTATTATACATACAGGAACATTTATAGAGCTGGATCCCAACTGACGTGACCACAAGATATCAGACATAATAACGTGCCTACTGCAGCAAGGCTGACCTTGCTGTCACCGAGATGTCTCTCGTAGCCCAACTATTAAAGTATGCTACAGTTCAGGCAGTACACAATACATAACAAGTACACGGTGACACAATACATAAGATATCAAGTACACTGTGCTCTCACGTACAAGTACACAGCCATGGGCGATCAGATGATAACAGTGTGCTAAATGTATTGTGTTGTTTGTTTCAGCGCGGTCGGAGGGCTCCAAGGAGGGACCCACGTGCATGGACAAGAACCACGGCTGTGCTCACATCTGCCGGGAGACCCAGAAGGGAGGCATCGCCTGTGAGTGCCGACCCGGCTTCACTCTGACCCGGAACATGAAGGACTGCAAATGTAAGAGATGACACACACGCCCGCACGCACACACACGCACGCACGCGCATATAATTCTATCAATGGCATGTTTACAATAAAAAAAAAAAAAGATTCAACGTAAGCCTAGGCAATTTTTCAGTCTGCGACACCAGCGCACGACGTATGAATCAAATCTTAGCATAACCTCTAAATTCTCGATCCTAACACCGACCCCCAAACCTGATAACTTATATACATATATAATTATATATCTATATATAGTACCAGGAAAATGGTTCCTCACTACTATTGTATACGTGTGGCCACACGCATACACACACACACACACACACACACAGGCATACATGCCCACACAAACACGCACGCACACATACACACACCTTTATGGTCTCCTCATAAAAGCAGTGATTGGTGTTGGAATCAGGCCAATGACAGATTATTGTCCTCATTCCCGACATACCTTCCACACCGTTAGCTTTCATTACAGAGTCATCTTCCACACATCTTCAAAAACTAAGCATTATTGCCAAATAACTTCATAATGTTCGCATAATGGAAACGGATATTCTCTCAACTTTTTTGTCTTGTTACCCGAGTAAAAAAAATTGAAAAATAAATAAAACGGTTTGAGAACCGCTGAGAATCCTGCTTGATGCAGAGCAAGAAAACAGAGCTCATCCTGTCAGGAAGGACGGGAGGGTTATATGGGGGGCTAGCCGGGGCTGGGTTGGTGGGTAACGGGCCTTATGGAGGGTTGGAGGGTTATGGGGGGCTAGCCGGGGTTGGGTTGGTGGGTAACGGGCCTTATGGAGGGTTGGAGGGTTATGGGGGGGTTATGGGGGGGTTATGGGGGGCTAGCCGGGGCTGGGTTGGTGGGTAACGGGCGTTATGGAGGGTTGGAGGGTTATGGGGGGGTTATGGGGGGCTAGCCGGGGCTGGGTTGGGGGGTGACGGGGGATTTGTCTGTGTTTGGATAAGGATCGGAGAGGTGTTATTCTATAGAATGACAGCTCAGGATGAGGGCAAAAGGGTGTTGGGAAGTGGGAGGGGAGGGGTTGTTGGGTGGGGGGGGTGGGGGGTGCAGACAGCAGAAGGCAGGGCTCTGTTTCAGTCTGTCATCACAGGTGTATTTAGACGTTTTAATGTCAGAGAACTCAAACCTGCCCACCCCCCCCCCCTTTCTTAACACTGCACGCAAAAAAAAAACGCACCAATGTCTGCTTGTTGTCGGCCCCTGGAATCTTTGTATCTTCGTATTCTCATTTATTTTAGGTTATGACATGAGTTAATGAATGCCCCCTATGTCAGTGATAAGACAACCTTTTAATTCTATCATCTCAGATCCACGAGCTTTGTCGATCTGCTACACAAAAACAACACAAACCAATTAAAATATAAGAGATAAGAGGCTTTCTGCCTGATAGCAACGACAGGGTTTTGCCTGTTAATATCTCTCCTCTAACACAGAATGGAATCGTGGACAAAATCTTATCCAAACAACAACAAACTATTCAAAGATTTGAGTCTGAGAGGCTAAATCTCTTCAATGGTGGTCCGTGGCTCAGATGCCAAATATTTAATGGACCTTGGAATTGAAAACCACTAATTTAACCCATTTAGACCGGGTAAGCCTATACATTGTCAGGGTATATATATATATATATACCCTAAAGATGCCTTCCCAGATAGAAGGGTATACTATGTTCGTGAATTTGAACCATGAAACGTAACAGTTTTGGACATGAGGTTTCCACAGAGACGATAGGCATTGATGAAAACACATGAAAATAGGTTTTCAATGTAATGAGTCCCGGGATGCAGGGATGGTCTTTTAGATGAGTCCCAGGGACATTTTATGAGTCCCACTTCAACGACGTTAGGAGTCATATTTTGCAATTTTTTACTAATTGCAACATTTAACTCCCATTTCATTTTATATGGTTTTAATGTGGTTATATTCATGTAGAAAACAGAAGAAGAAATTATTATTATAACTAAAGCTAACAAAATAAACTAGAATAAAAGAACAGTAGGCCTACAGTAGTGCATCCTGTGGATGCAGAGGTCGTTGTTTTATTGCGTCCCTTAACCCATTCTGACCGGGAACCCGTTTTGGTGTTAGCATCATGTTATGCTTTAGCTATTGAAAAATAGCAGATCTACAAGCTCATAGCGCGCCACCGAGTGGCGCGCTACGAGCTTGTAGGTCTGCTATTTTTTGAATAATCGAAGAACGACTGACATTTTTAGAATCTGATCTCAGGTCAGAATGGGTTCATCAGACCAGTGTGTGTCCAGTGGAAACCTCGCATGAATCTGATCTCAGGTCAGAATGGGTTAACTATAAACTGCGTTTTGGGATGCAAAATGCACCCTATTTTAATCTCTGCGATAGGTGAGAGCAAAGCGCACGCTTTCAGCTGTCGGCCGTGTGTAACCAACGCCCCCGGGCTTGTCACGAATATTTATGATGATATCTGACTTGTTGTTGATGTCACCTCTTTCCCGCTGACGTTTTTATGTATACCGCCGTCTACATATATGAAAGGAATGCACTTCATTCATAATATGAAAGAAATGTGAAACACACACACACACACACACACAGCCATGAATGTCTGTCTTTGATACGGTCGCACGCAGCACTTTCACAAACACTTAAGTGTACATTCTGAGTCTGGAGGAGTTGGATGAGGCCACAGCACGATAACAAGAATGAAAGGCTTTATTTGTCACATATTCATTCATTCATTCATTCATCTGCTGTCTGGTATAAAAACTGACTGTCTAAATAAATATTAACCTTTCACCTTTTCAAAACAACACAACACTGTCTCATCAAAGTTGATATGGTGACGTTATACATGCTCAGAGACTTGAATATGTCATTATGTTATCATCACTTTACCCAAATTCAGCTCAAGTGGAGTTTGTTTTCTTTTTCTTTTACCATTAATATAGTTGTTTTGTCCGTCAATGATGGACAAAACAAAAACAAACAATGTTATCTATGGCAGGGGTTCTCAACCTTTTTGGCCGGGGACCCCCAGACATGCTTTGGCCATGTCTCTGGACCCCCGCCCCGCCCCGCCCCCTCCCAACCCCCAATATAAATGGACTGCTACAAATTTACAATAACCTTAATAATAGAGACAATACACCATAAATAAAGACTGAAACCAGATATAATCATTAGGGAAGGTGTATGATTGTACTATGTGTACTATATGTAAACTCTTCATTTCCATTTCCCAGCCATTCAGTTGCTGAAATTTATTTGGGGACCCCCCAAAATAATTTGGCGACCCCAAGGGGTCGCGACCCACGGGTTGAGAACCCCTGATCTAGGGCATTCTGTCACTTTTAATTTAATTTCCACATACAATCAGAGGTAGAGCATGTTGGCTTCAACTGAACATTGACGGAAGTCATTCAGTTCATGTTCCTTGTTTTTACCGGTAGTCGTCAAAAAGCTTTATTAGAATGACAGGTGTAGGTTATGTGCCAGTGATTTCATGGACTCATTGGACAGATGACAGACCCAGGCCGTAGTTCTGTAAGGTACACTTCTACCATCAGAGGACACTGGCATGAGTGCCTCGCCTAGAGTAGTAACCTGTGGGGCTGGGTAAATGTACTGTATTTTTTATTTGTATTCTCGTATATGTGATGTACTGTCTTACCTTGTGGGCCACGAGCCTGTAATAAAGTTTATATATAGGAGAATTGATAAGCCAAAACCTTGACTTGACCTTGACTGCTTGTTGTTCTGACAGTGACCTGTAACTATGGTAACGGCGGATGCCAGCACATCTGCGAGGAGACGGACCACGGCCCCAGATGTTCCTGTCACATGAAGTTCGCCCTGCACAGCGACGGAAAGACCTGTGTAGGTGAGTCACCTCATTATTGTTACTGTAAATAATACTGATAAAGACCTGTGTGGGTGAGTTACCTCATTATTGTTACTGTAAATAATACTGATAAGACCTGATAAAGACCTGTGTAGGTGAGTCACCTCATTATTGTTACTGTAAATAATACCGATAAGTATAATCAAGATAATAATAATAATAATAAGAGACCTCTGTGGGGTGAGTCACCTCACCTGGGAAACAACGAAGGGAACGCTCCAAGACATTCTTTTATTACTCATCACCGATGCATTTGAAGCATTATAGGTTTGTTCACACCGAGCACTATAACTAACTTGTTTACATTGTGGTCCATTTGTACTCAATTAATCATCAAGGGATATGCACATACATACCGAAGAGATGTTGTGCATTCATTGTAGGTATACCTATAATGTTCACCGTTGTCTTGGTTAGAGTCATGGTGTGAACTCTTTACAGTTAATGGTATAGTTATGGTGATTGATGTGTGCGGCCGTTAAAGGAGTAGTTCACCCAAAAAATTACACACCCCATGAAGCGTTGAATTCATAGACATTTCTTCTTTTTTTTTTTTGTCGCATTCCTGAGCCAATAATTTGACGATGAAAATAAATCACCATGAATTCACGGCTTCATGGGGTGTGTAATTGATAGAAAATAAGTTATTCTTTGGGTGAACTATACTTCCTTTAAGACATTATAATGCCTGAATTATGCTTCATTGTGAGATGATGTCGTGCACTGAACCGATATACAAGCCCGCACCGAGCCAGGGAGGCAACGCGGCGTGAGCTTGCATATCGGCCATTAACGCTTAATGACATTTCTGTTACAAATGTGACGCAGACCTTTACAGTGAGTACCGTAGCTGGTTATTAAGGTCATTTTATACTTGTGTCTGTCGATGAAAATTACAAATCAACTCTGTTCTATTGATGTCTGTGTTGGTCGTTGAAAGGTCTTTCATATTGGTCGGCAGACCCGGTCACATGAGGACAAAGTATGAATTAGTATAAAGAAAGGAACATGTCTTTTTTCAACATCATCATCATCATATACTGTATGGGCCCTCAGTAATGCTTATTATACGTACAGTATGACACGGTGTCATGTCTGTCTACATGCTCTGTGTCTTTACAGGTGGACTGTGGACTTTTTTTCTTTGTGGGATATTTGTATTGAACAACGCCTTTTTTTTTTGGCTAAAGGGGTTGCATCGCATGCTACCATCCGGCATCTGAATGTTCTTCGGACAGGGCAGGTTAATTATGACAACACAATGTTACATCTGAACGTTCTTCGGACAGGGCAGGTTAATTATGACAACACAATGTTACATCTGAACGTTCTTGGGACAGGGCAGGTTAATTATAACAACACAATGTTAGCCAGGAATCCAGCCTGATTTGCTACGTTTATAGTCTTCTTCTCTCTCTCGCTACTCAGTCTGACCAGGGTCCTGTTTGACTCAGTCTGACCAGGGTCCTATTTGACTCAGTCTGACCAGGGTCCTGTTTGACTCAGTCTGACCAGGGTCACTATTTGACTCAGTCTGACCAGGGTCCTGTTTGACTCAGTCTGACCAGGGTCCTATTTGACTCAGTCTGACCAGGGTCACTATTTGACTCAGTCTGACCAGGGTCCTATTTGACTCAGTCTGACCAGGGTCACTATTTGACTCAGTCTGACCAGGGTCCTATTTGACTCAGTCTGACCAGGGTCCTATTTGACTCAGTCTGACCAGGGTCCTATTTGACTCAGTCTGACCAGGGTCACTATTTGACTCAGTCTGACCAGGGTCACTATTTGACTCAGTCTGACCAGGGTCCTATTTGACTCAGTCTGACCAGGGTCACTATTTGACTCAGTCTGACCAGGGTCACTATTTGACTCAGTCTGACCAGGGTCCTATTTGACTCAGTCTGACCAGGGTCACTATTTGACTCAGTCTGACCAGGGTCCTATTTGACTCAGTCTGACCAGGGTCCTGTTTGACTCAGTCTGACCAGGGTCACTATTTGACTCAGTCTGACCAGGGTCACTATTTGACTCGTATTTCAGTTACGTAGGCGAGTCAGGAAGTGACTCGAGTTTTACATTGGAAAACTCTGGTAAGTGATGTTACCGTTAGGCTGGTCTATGAACTGTCCACAGCCCCACACAGAGTGAGTGGACAGACAGACTGTTAGGCGGGTATAAGAACTGTCCACAGCCCCACACAGAGTGAGTGGACAGACAGACTGTTAGGCGGGTATAAGAACTGTCCACAGCCCCACACAGAGTGAGTGGACAGACAGACTGTTAGGCGGGTATAAGAACTGTCCACAGCCCCACACAGAGTGAGTGGACAGACAGACTGTTAGGTGGGTATAAGAACTGTCCACAGCCCCCCACAGAGTGAGTGGACAGACAGACTGTTAGGTGGGTATAAGAACTGTCCACAGCCCCACACAGAGTGAGTGGACAGACAGACTGTTAGGCGGGTATAAGAACTGTCCACAGCCCCCCACAGAGAGTGAGTGGACAGACAGACAGACAGACAGACAGACTGTTAGGTGGGTATAAGAACTGTCCACAGCCCCCCACAGAGTGAGTGGACAGACAGACTGTTAGGCGGGTATAAGAACTGTCCACAGCCCCCCACAGAGAGTGAGTGGACAGAAATGGTGTCATCTTACTGTATAATAAACATTATAGTGAGAAGACCAATCATATGAAGATGAGGTTGAAAAAGTGTTCCTTTAACCACACCACTTTCTTCATCTGTGACAAAAGGCTCCTCCTCCTTTACTCCAGTGGTTCTCAACCTGGGGCCTGGGGACCCCTGGGGTCCAGGGGGCCCCGATGGGGTTCCAGGGGGCCCCCTGATGATTATTGGTTATAGGTTCCCATTGTACACGATGATGTAACAGTGTAGAATGGAGGTGGGTGGGGGGGTCCATGGGCTGGACTGGTGGTTCCCAAACAGTGGGTCGGGACCCATTTGTGGGCCGTGGACACATTTTTATGGGTCCTACATTTCAAATCATTTAAAAACGAATTCAATATTTTTTTTGCTAGTACCGTAAGTCATGTAGAAATAAAAATAAAAATGTAAGAAGTTAGAAAACAAATATTTAAGAAGTGGTGAAGAAGATGCCCGATCTACAAGCTCACAACAACACGACGCGTTCGTTGCATGCTTGTAGATCTGCTATTTTCACTATAGGGTGCCGGCCGGGCAGAAACTCTCTTTGGAGTCTATCCGCCTGAAACGTCTGGGAACCACCACTGCTTCTAATGCATGTCAAACTAGGGGGTCGATTTAGAAATTAAAAGAAAGGTTTGAGAATCACTGATTGCTGCTTTATCTTTTATCTGTAGCTTTTCTGCTGAGCCTCTTGTGTAACATCTCTGCTCTCGCGTCTCATTTTCCTTGAGAGATACAATTATAAATTGTAATTGTAATCTGTAATCTTCTTCTTGCTTCAATTACTTCACTGGACAGTGGTATCTCTCTCTCTCTCTCTCTCTCTCTCTCTCTCCCTCTCTCTCTCTCCCCTCAGCCATGCAGCCAGACCCTCATGCCTTATCATCCATTAAAAAAATTAATTGGATCATAATTTACAAAAGAATAAAAGCGCATGTCACTCACGGCTGTGTGAGACGGACATAAAAGTTAAAGTAGCGATTGAAAACATAATGTCTTTATGAAAAGGTTTTTTAACTGAGGTAATAAAGCCAACGTGTTAAGTCAGGTCAAGTTTCCATCGACTATGAAGGAATCGGGCCGTTGACTCATTCAAAGTCCTTGACGGTGTACGTGGGCTTTTGGAGAAAACTTTGTCGTCAAAGTATGTCGCTGTAAATGAGAACGGCAGAGTTTCTGTTACTTCCGCATCAGGCTCTCATTCTGAATGGCAAAAAGCTTTAGCGCTTGAGCCATGAGGCAGTTCTCACTATTACAATGATTTAAAAAATTAGCAATAGAATTCAGAAGCATCTCCCATACAGCAGCAATGGGTCTCGTCCTTTCACTCCATGTCACACATTTCAGATCGGGATGACCTGACAAAAAAAGAGTCATCAGTCATCATCACCCCGGGCCGCACGGCTGCAAAAGCCACTTTAAATGAACACAACATGGCGTGTTGACCGTGTGGAAGGCTCTACCTCCACATGCCTGCTCTGACCTTCAGCGTGGCATTTTGTCAGCACTTCGTCTCGGCTGACGTGAGTTGAGCATTATTTGTTCATGAGCCAGTGAGTTAACACCCGTTGAACCCATCGCTGTGTGTGGACGCCCTTTGTTTAGTGAATTATTTAACACCCGCTGAACCTGCTATGAAGGCCACTGAACACAGCAGAGACTTCTATAATATGGGTCCTTAAATTCACTTCCAGTGAGATTATGCAAGATCTATTTTTTAGTTTTTAGTTGCTCGAAAATGCTCGTTGTGAGCTTGATGGTCGTCAGTTTTCTCTATATTCTAATTATGTTAAGCAGGTACACGACATTTTAAAGCACATAACAAACATATACTGTTGAAACTCAGAGTAAAAAATCTAACTCATGGTGGTGCTATAACAGGCCGTTATAGAACATTTGGGGCAGAGGTTCTGAATTGGCATCCAGGGAGTGTGTGTGCAGTGCACAGTTTAGCAGTGACTGGGCCAGTGGTGCTGGAGATTATCTGTACACACAGACGGACGGACGGACGGACGGACGGACACACACAGTGCAAAACATTCTCTCTCGTCCTCATGCCTTTGGCCTGACAATTCACCACTACACCAATTAGAAAGCAATTACAAGTTATTTTGAAGGGCTTTTTTTTCCTCCTCCGTGGAATGGAATTTAGTCTCTTTCAGTTCGGCTGTCCTTGAAGACATACTCACTGATGTGTCTGACAACAAATGCCACAATTGAATGAATAGTTCCACTAGACACTTGTTCAACATTCTCAGCATTAAGAACAACACAGACTGGCAGAATAGCGATAGGAGCCGTGGCTGTGAGATGCATTTCTGAGTGGTTTCACGAGCCATTTCATCACTATGACCAGCCCAGAACACTTTTTGGCTCATCTATTCTTGTCTTTTTTTGCCTGTGTTTTTGCTGAGAGGTTGTTTTTTAAGTGCAGGTGAAATTTCTCTGAAGAAAACCTGCTGCTGTTGCTATAAATCAACCTGTTTGCTGTTAAGCAGCTAGCTGTTTCTAGGCTACGATACAACAACAAGGTTAAGATATGTACTGTGTTTATCGTCTGTGTCGCGGGCGGAAACCTTGTATGTCCAAAACTGTTACTTTTCAGGAAATGGAGAAAAAGAAAACTGTTCCAATGTCCAATGTACTGTAGTTATTATAGTCATGACAAACACTTGTTACTTTTCATTGATTCAATATTTATAAAAACCCACACTTAAAGCTCCACTATGTAACGTTCCTCTTCTACCCCGGATTTGCTGACATTTTTTACTCCGGTGCTGACATTTTTACCATTGAGTTACTAGAGCCGACCTGCTTGCTTAGGGGATACATTTATAAACCATAAGGTCAAAATTGGTGTCTGATCCTGTGTCAAGGTGAGACATGACGTTTGACAGGATCTAAAATGTCTCGATAGAGAAGCAGTGAGACCAATTGCAACCACCTCCCTGACGATATCGCCAGTACAATGTGTTTATTTTATATCGCCAGTACAATGTGTTTATTTTATATCGCCCGTACAATGTGTTTATTTTTGGACCATACAGTAATTATTTTACGAGACAATTCTAAGAGGACGTCCGCTGCCCAGGGGATTCGTTATGCTACACTACTCCACCATGCAGATTTGACAAAATGTAATTTTATTCATAAAAAAGGTTACATGGCTTTAACCCATTTTGGGGCGGGAACCCCTTTTGGTGTTAGCATTATGTTATGCTTTAGCTATTGAAAAATAGCAGACCTACAAGCTCATAGCTACGAGCTTGTAGGTCTGCTATTTTAGAAAAATCGAAGAACGACTGACATAGAAACATATAGCTTTTTCAGAAAACTGTCAGGATGTAGAAGACATTTTTAGAAATCTGATCGCAGGTCAAAATGGGTTAACCATTAACGCTTTCTCTCTAAATTCTCCAAATTCAACACAAAACAACCTCCACACGTGCAGCTTGTAGAGATCTGCAATTGTTGCCGCCGAGACTGTATAATGACAAAGTAATAGTGCATTAATTTACAAAATAAAAACATAAAAAGTTTAAATGCAGTACATACGAGGTTTCTTGCCTGACACAGCGGCGATAGATATATACTGCGAGTGGACTTGGTTACGGTGGTTGGCTGGGTTTATGTGGCTGTTAAGTTTGACGGCCCTGGGTTCGAGGGTTCTATGGTTTTGGGTCATGGCCCGCTTTTTTTTCTACTTCTTCTTTTTCAGCTGGCTAAAAAAAGAAAATACTGAGATAGTCCAAAAATATCAATACCATAGACATACTCTGTTACAAGTATAAAAGTCCTGTGTTCAAAATATTACTTGAGTAAAAGTACAAAAGTATCACAATGAATGTACTACTGAAGAAACACATTATGCGGGGAATGTCCCATTTCACAGTTTTTTCTTTTTTTTTAACGTCTGAAAACGCTTTGCTGAACCCCTCGCTGAAGTGGTTATATAGTCTATGTTTTGTAATTATAATGAACATCTGCCAAGTAACTTAAAGTTTGCAAATAATTGTAGTAGAGTAAAAAGTATAACGATAATATTCGCCCTCTGAGATGTAAAGGGATATACTCCAGTAAAATAAAACATACATCAAAATGGTAACTTAACCCATTTTGACCTGGGAACGATTCTACAAAAAATGTCTTTCTAAATGCTGACAGTTATCTGAAAGAAAAAAAAACATGTTTCCATGTCAGTGGTTCACAAACGGTTTCATGTCAAGAACCCTCAAAAATATATGTAATTGGCCCGCCGACCCCCTTCTGAAAATATGTTGTTCCAGGGACCCCCCCCCCCAGAAACAAAAAAAGATTTGAGTTAAAAACGTTCACTCTGAAAGAATATAATATTCAAAGATTTGCGCCACATTTTCACTACTTTTCAAAAATAGCAGATCTACAAGCGAGTTGACGCGCTATGAGCTTGTAGGTCTGCTATTTTTCAATAGCTAAATTATAACATAATGATTAAAACACCAAAAGGGGTTCCCGTCCAAAATGGGTTAACCCATTCTGACCGGGAACCCGTTTTGGTGTTAGCATCATGTCATGCTTTAGCTATTGAAAAATAGCAGATCTACAAGCTCGGAGCGCACCACCGAGTGGCGCGCTACGAGCTTGTAGGTCTGCTATTTTTTGAAAAATCGAAGAACGACTGACATTTTCTAGAATCTGATCTCAGGTCAGAATGGGTTAATCAGACCAGTGTGTGTGTCCAGTGGAAACGTCGTATGAATCTGATCTCAGGTCAGAATGGGTTAAGTACAGCACAGTACTTGAGTAAGTGTACTTGTATAGTTTCCACCGCTGCGTGTCAAGGTCTGGTCAGCCATCAGGCTGTCATTACCGGGCTGCTACCCACTGACTGCACAGAGCCAAGGGATGCCGCAAGGACTGACTGACCACACTCTAATTAGATGTCTTATATACTTCCAAAGACTGCATGGTGGAAAACTCACAGCCATGGGAGAAGAATTACTTCAAACTCTATTACTTAAAAAAAAGTATTGATTGGTTTGATTTGAACAACAGAACATATTATATAGTACACATACTTTCCAATGGAAAGATGACCGATAGAAATCCTAGGGCTTATGTGAGAACCTGTTTAACCCATTCTGACCCGAGATCAGATTCATACGAGGTTTCCACTGGGACACACACTGGTCTGATGAACCCATTCTGACCTGAGATCAGATTCTAAAAAATGTCAGTCGTTCTTCGATTTTTCAAAAATAGCAGACCTACAAGCTCATAGCGCGCCACTCGGTGGCGCGCTATGAGCTTGTAGATCTGCTATTTTTCAATAGCTAAAGCATAACATGATGCTGACACCAAAACGGGTTCCCGTTCAGAATGGGTTAAAATCCACTTCCTTGCTGGTGCTGGACAGAAGGTAGATACATACAGAGATAGATCAGGTGATAGCACATCACCTGATGAAGGCCCAAACTTTGTGTCACTCCTGAGTTAACCCATTCTGAGCGCGGGAAGCCCTTTTGGTGTTTCAAGCATTATGTTGTACTTTAGCTATTGAATAGCAGATCTACAAGTTCATATAGTGCACCACCGAGTGGCGCGCTACGAGCGAACATTTTTTACTAAAATATTTGTTTTTCTGGGGGGTCCCTGGAACTACATATTTTAACATAACTGTATTTAAGTACAGTAAATGTACTTCACTTGTACTTTTCACTTCTGGAAAATCAACCATAGGTCGCACAGTACGTGTGCCCAGACTCGCTCAGCCAGTGAAAATCTTTTTTCCCTCCTCTGGAGTCTGTGAGGTTGGAGAGGTGGACTTGGAGCCAGTGTGTGGTCGACATTAAGATAATTATACCAATGTCTACCAGCTAGACACTATTATTAGTTAATAAAACCTCAATAAAACAAACAATCTGCCAAATGAGAATCTGACAGGAGAGTGAGTGATGGGTGGAATAAGCACTCCCATCTTTATTTATTTTTAATTTATTTTTTAAATAAATTATTCACCGCATGAGGAATACATGCCTTGGATACATGGAGATTGTTTAGTTTTTGTCGCATTCCTGATCCAATAATCCATTATTTGACTACTGGTAATTGCAGTTAATATGAGACCAATCTTAACAAGAGCACAACTATGTTTACTGACTTACTTTTTGTCAAAGTACAAAAGTATTGGCATGAAAAGAAAATAAGTCAAACATGTTGCATTGTGAGCTTTGTAGATCAGCTGTTTTCCAATAGACAAAGTATAAAATAGGGCTTATCTGGTTGATGTATGTTTCTGTAATACCGTAATAATCTAAATCTGCAAAGATTGCAAAGTTTTCAAATAACTATATAGTGGAATTAGAAAAGCACAATAATATCCAACGAGGTGTAGTTGAGTAGAAGTATAACCTATTGAAAAGTGGAAATGCTTGTATGTTTGCTATTTTTGAAAAATCGTGAAAATGTGGCATAAATCTTTGAATATATATTCTCTCGGAAGACTTTTTATTTATTTCGACGTCAGGCCTCATTTCAGTACTTTTTCCCACCACTGGTAGATAATATTGGTTTGTAAAGTGATATACAGTGTGGAGCTGACAACCGTATATAGTTAGTTATAGGGCTTTATGTCTGTGTTTCAGCAGTGGTTGATGTCTGTCAGAGGGCTGTGCTTCATGTCTGTGTTTCAGCAGTGGTTGATGTCTATATAGAGGGCTGTGCTTCATGTCTGTGTTTCAGCAGTGGTTGATGTCTGTCAGAGGGCTGTGCTGCATGTCTGTGTTTCAGCAGTGGTTGATGTCTGTCAGAGGGCTGTGCTGCATGTCTGTGTTTCAGCAGTGGTTGATGTCTGTCAGAGGGCTGTGCTTCATGTCTGTGTTTCAGCAGTGGTTGATGTCTGTCAGAGGGCTGTGCTTCATGTCTGTGTTTCAGCAGTGGTTGATATCTGTCAGAGGGCTGTGCTTCACGTCTGTGTTTCAGCAGTGGTTGATGTCTGTCAGAGGGCTGTGCTTCACGTCTGTGTTTCAGCAGTGGTTGATGTCTGTCAGAGGGCTGTGCTTCACGTCTGTGTTTCAGCAGTGGTTGATGTCTGTCAGAGGGCTGTGCTTCACGTCTGTGTTTCAGCAGTGGTTGATGTCTGTCAGAGGGCTGTGCTTCACGTCTGTGTTTCAGCAGTGCTTGGTGTCTGTCAGAGCAGGGCTGTGCTTCATGTCTGTGTTTCAGCAGTGCTTGGTGTCTGTCAGAGGATCAGGTTAATTTGGTTAGTTAATCAGTAGTTGTCTTTTTTTCTTTAACAAAAAATACAAAAAATACTCAATGAATAAACAAAACAATCAATTTTTAACTAAAATAAATACTAACATAAAACAAAAGAAAATCCTTTTAATTTGAATAATTCAAATACCTTTGCACACCCCCTCCAAGAATCCCCCAATCAGGAGAGGGGTTAAAGAACTTTTTTAAATACAGACACAAGGGAGCACAGGAAAGCATGGGGACATCTGTAGTGCTCATGTTCTTCCACTAAAGGTGAATGCAATGCCTCAGGCATGTAAATATTCACTTACACATGCTAAAAAAATTAAACAAGAAAATATCCCTTAGCCTTCAAACATTCAGTCATACATTATTTTATTATTTCAGCATCAGAGAATGGCTTCTTGTGCTTACCCAAAACCCACGCCAGTTTCAGTTGTTGTGTCATACATGTAACAATCTTCCTGCTTGAATCTTGATATGACTTTTCTAACTTCTTTATTTCTTTGGTTCTTAGCTCTGAATTAGGAGGAAAGTTCAGTTCAACAGAGCTGTGCTCTGTCACATAATGGCGTTTAACATTTTGACTCTTCACCAGAGCTACTGTCTTTAGGCATATTAGACACATTGGTTTTGGACAGAGGTACAATGAAAGCATAGGTCAGTCCATTCTTCATTGAATCGCCGATTTCCACTGTCCACCTTTCTCTTACTAGCACATTTAGAACAGGCCATGGTCTTTCATTCAACATGTAGTCGTATTCTACTGTTAAACAGCTGCCGAAGTGCCGGTACAAGGGAACAAAACTGCTTCACTTAAACCGAAATGAAACCTCCCGCGAGTGGTAGTTGTATATGTGTGTGTGTGTGTGTGTGTGTGTGTGTGTGTGTGTGTGCGTGCTGCTAGTGGCTGCTCAGCATGTCCTAAACTGAAGCCGTGATCACACAGTCGCGTAGCGCATCGCCGTGCATGTGTGACTCAGAGTCTCCGACCACAGCTAGTAACAGCCAATCAGCGCATCGTTCTCGCTGACATGCCGGTACAGTACAGTGACAGTACAGTACAGTAGAGGGACCCCCACACGGTAACTCTGTCATTTCTCAAACGTTTCGGACGCGGGGCGGCTCGCCGGAAACATGCGCTCCCCCCGCCCCTCCCCCCCCCCCCCCCACCACAGAGTTGCACCACTTACTTCACACGGGTGTGATTTTTCTTCCAACCAGCATGCGACACTGCTGCCGCGCATGGAGGTATGAATCGGAGCCTTTTCAGCTTCACTGCTTCCTGGTTCTTCTCTCTGATGGATGTTTGGTTTTCTTCAGCTGGTATATGTTCATAGTCATGCTTTGTGGGTTTTTCAGCGTTTACTCTTCTGATGGAGAAGCCAGCTCTCTCTGGGCCCTGTGTGTGTGTGTGTGTGTGTGTGTGTGTGTGTGTGTGGAAGGAAGCATCGGTTCTTTCTTCTTTTCATCTGGCTTATCTCTCTACTGTTCATTATTGCCATGCATGCTTAAACGTGGAGAGTCGTTAATCTCACTGTCAGTGCGGAAGCTCACTCACACACGCACTCATACCACACACATGCACACGCCAAGCACAAACACACTTTAACGGATCAAAAGAGAGAAACTGTCTGATTAAGTGTGAGTTTAATCGAATTTGTCAAAACCACTCAAATTGATTTTGATTCAAATTGGAGTTTTGGAGCAAAGAGGCTCCTTGAGATTGGTTTTGTGTCCCCGACTTCTTTTAGATGAGCTTCTCAAAGCGCGGAGCGGGGACCCCAGGGGTCCATGGAGGGGGTTCCAGGGGGTCCTTCTTTTAGATGAGCTTCTCAAAGCGCGGAGCGGGGACCCCAGGTGTCCATGGAGGGGGTTCCAGGGGGTCCTTCTTTTAGATGAGCTTCTCAAAGCGCGGAGCGGGGACCCCAGGGGTCCATGGAGGGGGTTCCAGGGGGTCCTTCTTTTAGATGAGCTTCTCAAAGCGCGGAGCGGGGACCCCAGGGGTCCATGGAGGGGGTTCCAGGGGGTCCTTCTTTTAGATGAGCTTCTCAAAGCGCGGAGCGGGGACCCCAGGGGTCCATGGAGGGGGTTCCAGGGGGTCCTTCTTTTAGATGAGCTTCTCAAAGCGCGGAGCGGGGACCCCAGGGGTCCATGGAGGGGGTTCCAGGGGGTCCTTCTTTTAGATGAGCTTCTCAAAGCGCGGAGCGGGGACCCCAGGGGTCCATGGAGGGGGTTCCAGGGGGTCCTTCTTTTAGATGAGCTTCTCAAAGCGCGGAGCGGGGACCCCAGGGGTCCATGGAGGGGGTTCCAGGGGGTCCTTCTTTTAGATGAGCTTCTCAAAGCACGGAGCGGGGACCCCAGGGGTCCATGGAGGGGGTTCCAGGGGGTCCTTCTTTTAGATGAGCTTCTCAAAGCGCGGAGTGGGGACCCCAGGGGTCCATGGAGGGGGTTCCAGGGGGTCCCCAACAAATCAAAATGAGTTAACCCATTTTGGTTCAAAAAATGTCTTCTACATCCTGACAGTTTTCTGAAAAAGCTGTTTCTATGTCAGTCGTTCTTCGATTTTTCTAAAATAGCAGATCTACAAGCACTATTCTTTTAAAACACAAATCTCTTATTGTATTTTCAGATGAGGGTCCATATTGCCTAAACGTTTGAGAATGACTGTTTTAACGGATCAAAAGAGAAACAATTTGTTTGAAGCTTGCGTTTAATCAAATGAGTCAAAAAACAATCTAATTTGTTTGATTCCAAATTCTAATTTTATTTGCCGAAAACAGCAGATCTACAAGTTTGCATTGTGAGCTTGTAGATCAGCTATTTTCAGGGCGTACAGAGCCAAAGGTCAAGTTCACTAAGTATAAGTTGTTACTGCATGTCTGAGATACACATTGACATACTGTACATTTTCACAACACTGAGGGGGGTCCTTGGCCTGGAATGTTAGTTTCTACTTTTGGGTACTTTATATATTTTGATACCAATAGTTTTGTACTCAAGTCAAGTTTTTTTTTAATATATGTTTATTGGTAGTAGTTTTCAACAATGTAGTACAGTTTGAACATAACCATATTTATTTTTTCTCCCTCACCCCATCCCTCCCCCCCACAGTTATTATCGTCATCATTAAACAATATAGAAAATAACAATTGAGTAATTTCTATATTGTAGTATTGATACTTTTACTTACAGTATGTAAAAACTGTGAATAGTCTACTGTTTCCCACCACTGATCATGTGGAAGTGTTCATTCTGCTATAGCACAGCAGATCATAAACACACACAAACAGCAGGCAGATGCGGACATGCTAAGCAGCAACCATCTGAGGGGCTTGTCACACTATGTCGTACGTGCACGCGTGCACACGCGTGGCCGTATCACTAAACTTGTGAGGACAGTGAGGACATATGATGACGTGATGACATTTTAGGACGGGGTCGAAAGTAGCTGAAAGTAGCTGAAAGTAGCTGTTAGTAGCTGATCCTGATCTACAATTTTTTGACCTGCAGATCAGATTCTGACAGTTTTCTGAAAAAGCTATGTTTCTATGTCGTTCTTCATTTTTTCAAAAATAGCAGACCTACAAGCACGTGTGTGTGCCACTCGGTGGCGCGCTATGAGCTTGTAGATGTGCTATCTTTCAATAGCTAAAGCATAACGTAATGCCAACACCAAAAAGGGGTTAAACTCACAACTGGCCGCACTGAGCTAGTATAACAGTATACTTGTCACCCTTGAACCCTAAAACTATATACTGTATGTCTAATGCTAATAATCCTGAAATTCATATTTTCCTAATTATCTAATTCCCTAATTAGTTTTCCAATAATCCTAATCTACCATTAGTGAAGTTTGTCTGTTACGCAAATTCTACTACACTGATGATGGGCATTTGTACGCACGCACGCACGCTCACGTGTGCGCACAGACAGAGAGAGAGAGAGAGAGAGATTGTTATCTTCTCTTCTCTTCACAAACTCACAGGCATGCAAATAAGTACACAAACATCCGTGGTGTGCACACATGCAGACATGCATGCATGTAAACACAAGTATCCTACATGCACATGCAGCTCACGTAACCCATTCTGAACGGGAACCCGTTTTGGTGTTAGCATCGTGTTGTGCTTTAGCTATTGAAAAATAGCAGATCTACAAGCTCATAGCGCGCCACCGAGTGGCGCGCTACGAGCTTGTAGGTCTGCTATTTTTGAAAAATCGAAGAACGACTGAACATTTTTAGAATCTGATCTCAGGTCAGAATGGGTTAATCAGACCAGTGTGTGTCCAGTGGAAACCTCGTAGTATGAATCTGATCTCAGGTCAGAATGGGATAAACATCCATGGGGTGGTCCATGCATTCACACAGTACATGTGTGCGCTACACTGGTCCTTCTCAAACTCTGTCCAGTCAAGCAAGGACCCCCACATTGATATACAGTACATGTATATTTGGCCACTTTTACTTATCCCCATTACGCCGGCTGGCGCATAGGTCAGCAACAAAGTTCCTCCACTTGCATCTGTCTTTGGCCATCTTCTCTATGGTCCCCCAGCTCTGATGTTGTAGCTGGAGCTCCTTCTCCATCGTCCTACGCCATGTCGTTTTGGGCCTGCCTTTCTTTCGCTTTCCTTCTGGGGTCCAGTGTAATGCGACTCTTGGGATTGCATTGATGTCCATTCTGAGCACATGGCCAATCCAAACATATTTGGCCACGGATCCCCTCATCTGAAAATGTTTTGTGTCGGGGACCGCCATGAAGAGAAGATTTATGTGAAAAGAAGATTATTTCAAAATGACCTTTCTAACATTTTTCAGTAACTCTCGCAGCAAGGCACGGAATGACACGCTGTATGAGCTGTACTATTGTTTTCATATAGGCAACGTATAAGATATTGCTAAAGTGGTTAAAATGCTGCATTGACACATTTAGCTGGGGACCCCCTGACCCTATACCTTGTGAACCACTGCATGGGTATATCTCAGAGTGACTCTGATCTTGTGGTATGGTATGGTGCATGCTGGGATATGGAGTGCTTTAGCTGTGAACGGTGCATTGGTATATCTCAGAGTGACTCTGATCTTGTGGTATGGTATGGTGCATGCTGGGATATGCAGTGCTTTAGCTGTGAACGGTGCATTGGTATATCTCAGAGTGACTCTGATCTTGTGGTATGGTATGGTGCATGCTGGGATATGGAGTGCTTTAGCTGTGAACGGTGCATTGGTATATCTCAGAGTGACTCTGATCTTGTGGTATGGTATGGTGCATGCTGGGATATGGAGTGCTTTAGCTGTGAACGGTGCATTGGTATATCTCAGAGTGACTCTGATCTTGTGGTATGGTATGGTGCATGCTGGGATATGCAGTGCTTTAGCTGTGAACGGTGCATTGGTATATCTCAGAGTGACTCTGATCTTGTGGTATGGTATGGTGCATGCTGGGATATGGAGTGCTTTAGCTGTGAACGGTGCATGCTCTGTGGCCTGCTTACCCAGTGACATGTATAACCCATAACCTGGCGCTGGTCTGATGACTTTCAATGACACTTTATCACCGTCAATACAATACATACACACGGTGTTGTGTCATCAGGGGCGTCCATATAGCTGGTGGGTGGAGCTTGGGGTAAAGCTCAGAGTTCTCCCAGCTGTATAATAAACAGTGGGGTGTTGTTTTGTTCGGTTAATACTCATTTAAAAGTAGGCGTCGTGGCCATTCGATAAGGAACGCTACTTTTTTAGAAAATGAAACAAGCTAGTCCGATTGGAATGCGGCACATGATCCAACACAACACAATGAACTGATATATCAGCCTGGTATACGAGACACTTTTCTATAGATCAATTAAACTTAATAGGCCTTACCCGTTGTGAGATATTGCCCCCCCCCCCCCCCCCCCCGTTTGCGTTTTCGCATTTTTAATTCACTAATAAATTCATTATTAATTTATAATTTATTAAATTGGAAAAAGGGCTTCGTTAAGACCTCCATATTATTATGGTCAAAATGCCTGTGTGAAAAGTGGGAGTGATTGGTGCAGGCAGTGAGGAGCTACGGCAGTCACAGTGACACACAGACACACATTCATTCAGACAGACAGACATTGTCAGAATTATAGTATGATGATGATTACAGTATGATGATTGTCATTTATAAAAAGCCATTAATTCATCAATGATGTTCATAGAACACGTTTTAGTGAATTCCAAGTAGGCTATACCGACACCATTAGTTGGGGTATTATTATGCAGAGTTTATGCGGTTTCAAACCTACAGAAAATACAGTTTAAAATTAAAACATGACGATGAATACGGAGCTAAAGCAGTGTGTAAATCCTGCATAATATTAAATAGTGAACGGCACTTTGCCAAACGATAATGTCTCCTGCTGAAACTCTCTCTAAACGACTTGGAATTCACTAAAACGTGTTCTATACCAAGACGCCTGAGGGCGAGAAGTGGCCTCGCCCTAAAGGACAAGGTCGGGTACACACATCCGCCTGGGTGACAACAGACTGCTGGGTGAGAGCTGGCGCTTTGGCATGGGGGGGGGTCAGATCAACATATGGAATGAATTCTGTACTGGCCATATTGTGTCTTGAGTGTACAGGGTTTGATGAGGTCAGATCAACATATGGAATGAATTCTGTACTGGCCAGATATGGAGCGTGTCTTGAGTGTTTGAGGTCAGATCAACATATGGAATGTCAGAACAGGTCAGTTCTCCTTATATGGAGATATAAGCGTGCCAGCAGGGGCAGTGTCTTGAGTGTACAGGGTTTGATGAAGATCCAGGTAGGGTCGGGCCTTAATTTTTGTGCCTGTTGAGAACTCTGGTTTTCGCCGGCTGCCGGGCGTGGCTGCACTAATAACTTTGGGGCAGACCCGTCTAGAGTTTGAATGGACAGGTATCAGTCAAAAGTAAGCTGCCGGGCGAGCGCTGGCTCTTTGGCATGGGGGGGGGGGTCAGATCAACATATGGAATGAATTCTGTACTGGCCATATATGGAGTTCTATGGGTGGCAGCGGGGGCAGTGTCTTGAGTGTACAGGGTTTGATGAGGGCCGGGTTGGGCCGAGCCTTAATTGTCAGGGCCTGTTGAGAACTCTGGTTTTCTCCGGCTGCCGGGCGAGGGAGGCTGTACTAATAACTTTAGGGCAGGCCCGTCTAGAGTTTAAATGGACAGGTATCAGTCAACAGGCCCGTCTAGAGTTTAAATGGACAGGTGTCAGTCAAAAGGGAGAGAAGGATGGATGGATGTTTTGTAACATGAAGGGAGAGGGAGATCATGATGGAGAGGAAAACAGATCTCCGATCTCGGTGGTGCATCTAAGGACAATCTGACTCTGATTATAAAACCACTTCAACCTCGGCATAAACCAAAAATCTACAATTAAACCCACAACGCGTCGCAACGCGATGCACTGTGAGCTCATTTTGGTAGCCCTGAACTGTTTTACGCATGTTCTCCATTTATCCCTTACGCCTACATAAATGTTCAGCTTTAAAATATAAAGTGCTCACCCCAGGGGCACGGATGCTACAATTCTGATCGAGTGGGTATAAGTACCCGTATATTCCGTATCAGACCTAAATTAACCATTCAACTTCTTGTTTATATAATACCCAAAATGACTGCATGGCTAATTACCTCAAACCATTTTTTCCTCTCTCTCTGTTTCAAGAATAACCAATTTAACATCGAGGGGACCATGCACTCTTCTGAAGACCTGAAGCTATGGCATGGATTCCTCCAATCCTGGCCAGCAAATTGAATCGAGTATTTATATATTTTCTGGGCAGTTTTTTTGTTTTTATTTAACGACAGGAATTTGAGGGCAGAGAGGCCGGGGCACAGGACATGCACCACCGGTCAGAGAGGCGGAATCGAACCGGGGGCGTTGTTGCAATTATGTGGTCGGCACTCTATCCTGTCAGGTTTCCGTCACCTCCCAAAACCTTTTTTGAGTGGAGCGTTGTACTTCTGGTCAAACTCTTAGGACTTCTTCTTATATGTGACTAAATTTGACTGAGGGACTGCCATTGGATTTTTTAGAATTTTCGTTTTGTCATGTCATATGAAAGCAGGGAATCATATAGCTTCAACTTGACATATTGGTTGTTCAGTTTGACCCACCAGTTTTGGAGATATGGCTTATAGTGTAATGTCTTGCAGAAAACAGCGAGTTGAGAAAACAGGCTTGAAAGGTTCACTTCTGTGGTCTCTAACATTACACCTAGCTACATGTTTGGGCATTTATTTCATATTTACATCATATTTACAGCTCTGGCACTTCTTTCAGACATGCTCTAGTATGTGACGAGTCTGCCTGTGCTATTAACTCATTTTGAAAAAAAGAAGAAAAATGTGTTTTTCTCCCCTTGGTGAAAAGCTGTAATTTGCGCGATGTCTCTCAATCAAATCTGGTCACATATGTTACTCTTCTGGTATTGGTTTCATATGAACGGTAGAACAGTCTCTGGACTTTATTAAAGGATACCCTTTAGCTATACTGACCAAAACAAAGACTGATTGAATGCAAAACAATTGATTTTTGTATGAACTACTGCTTTAAGGAGAAGTTAATTTTCATGAAACAGTCATTCGTATACTGGAAACGACAAAAACAATGCTGACTCCAATTAGTTCTATATAGTCCCCAAAAGGCCTTCCAAAGAGCCTTTTGTCCGTTGCCAGGCTGTCAGTATTAATATACTTGTCCTCATAACCGGTTGAACACGAATAGAAATAAAGAAATATGTTTTTCTTAAAAAGTTATAGAACAAAGTTAATGTTTCTTTGGCAACGACATTATAGTTGTGGAAACATGTGTTTTATGACATCATGTTCAAGATCTGTCATGCTTATTATGACATCACGACTTATCTTTGATGGCCGGAAGAAGATCTGACTGGAATGTTTATGCCTTTATTATCGCTGACACTATTATATTATTTAATTACGATTATCATTATTTATGTATTCTCCTGACACTATTAAAGCCACATCTGTCACCTCCCGCTGAACTCAATGTAGTTCCGGGCCTCGGTTGCCATCCAGGACTGTGGAGGGGGGGGGGGGGAGAGACAGGCTTAAAGTTGTATATTTTTTACTTATGTTTTACATTATGTTTTCCAATATCTATCTAGGTCAATAATCATCACAACAAATATTGTGACACGTTGTGAACTTATAGTGTTGGGCGGGAGGAGCTACGTCCTCCCGGTGAGGGCTCCTCACTGCCAGGTGAGCCAATAGGAGGGCTCCTCACTGCCAGGTGAGCCAATAGGATACAACAGCAGTGAAATGAAGAAAATGCCAGCACTCATTGTATGTCCTTTTCATATTAATTTATTTACCTCTGACGTTGATAACGAACACGTTTCGGCCTTCGTGTGGCCTTCGTCAGCGTTATATTTAAGCAAATATTACACGAGAGGGTGTGGTTTAACGTGATTATTGCCACGACAGTGATGCGGTCAGGAACGAGACGTAGTCGAGTTCCGCGAGCATTTCTTCATTTCAACTTGTATATTCGAGCCTTGCACAGTAAGGACTTTATTCTGACCTGGAGTGTTGCGGGTTGTCTGCTGTACTTTCTTACAGCAGTGACAAAACAGAAATGTGTGTGGGGACTGGGAATAAACTAATAATAAATTGCGGTATAAACAGAGATAAAAAAAACTAAAGCATTTCACCACTACACGACACCACACGACATTCACAGGAACAAGTCAAGGCCTCACAGTTTGAACATGAGCAATGTTGGAAGTTGGAACACGCTGTATAATTCCCAAGCCACTTCGCGGCGTGTCACTCCCCGTTTCCTGTCACTCGTCTCCACTGTGCTATCCCAACAAAGGTCCAAAAGCCGCACAAATAATATATGGTGTCGGGTGGAAACTGACTGTTACCCTTCAGGATTCAAATTCAAAAGTAGTCAAAGTATAGCAGATCTGCAAGCTCAAAACGAACTTGCAGATCTGCTATACTTTTGATGCTGCTTTGTGACGACGCCTGTAGTGTGATCAAGTAGAAAAAAACTAAAAAAGTTAAAATATGGAGATAAGAGGTTTCTGTCTGACAGCAATTATATACAGCACACGGTATGTTTGTGTATGTATATATATATATATATATATATATATATATATATATATATATATATGCTACATACATACACACACCCCAGTCTTGGATGGTGACACTAAGCGACCCCGAGTCCCAGAGCTCCACTGAGGAGCGGAGGTGACAGATGGTGACAGCGTGACACATCTGGCTGTCTCTCTCTCTCTCTTAAACACCACTAACCACTTGGCTTCGTCTGTCAACACAGTGTTGGCGTGAACTTTAAACTACTATACATCTGAAGCCTACTTTATGCTCTGTATAGTGCGGCGGTGTCGCCTTCTCCAAGCGACACTGTCATGCTGCTGGGTTATAAATTCAACTCAACACTTTCTCTGCATTAGAGTAATCTGCATGTTTTAATGTGCTATACTTCTGCCTTGAGATGTCACTCTTTTCACCCTTAAAAGGACCACTTCATGCATTTCCAACCGTTATCTAAGTGACTCATTATGACATGGCACCATTTCCATCTGCTCACTCTGTGTCTCATTGGTGGACAGTTCAGACACCTGCCTACAGAAATACAGAATTTATCTTACAGGAAAGTTATCATGATGAAATAGAAGTAAAGTTTCTTGCATTAATAAAACAACTAAAAAAGAAGTTTAAAATCACCAAACCTGCCTATAGCGATGATGTCACTGGTAGGCAGGTTTCTGAAGTCCACAGCCAACCAATGAGGCACAGAGTGAGCAGACATGGTTCCACCTTATAATGAGCGTTAATTAGTGAGGACCGATTACATGAAGATCAGCTAGAAGATTTGTTGAAATGGTCCTTTAAACTAATTTATGCTGACCTACAAGCACATACTGTATAGCCGAGCTTGTAGATCGGCTATTCTCTGCTGTATACGCGGCCAAGTGTCAATCAGGCTTACAGATGAGCGTGTCACGGAGACTCTGCTTGTTAAGGAAAAGTTTCAGACGGTAATAGAGTTAGTTAGAGTTTTACACCTTGGTGTCAGGCTGTCTTGTTTCTGTCTCCCCCCCGGGGCGAAACAGATCAATAAGGTTGTTGTGCCGATCCCGTGGGCATCGATTGCTTGTTTGTTTATTTGTTCGTTTCATTGAGTGGAGAGACTAATCTGTTTCCTCTGTACAATAAAACAGACAGTTGGACGCGGTTCAGTCAGCCATTTGGATAGCTGACAGCCTACATCACACACAAACTCTGTTTTTTTTGTTTGTTTTTTTTTACTATTTGTGAGCGTGCGTGCGTGTGTGCTTGTATCACTATACTTGTGAGGACCGAATGTCCCCACAACTATAGTAGGATGTGAGAAATCGACATTGTGAGGACCATTTTCTTGGTGTGTGTGTGTGCGTGTGCGCGTGTGCGTACGTGTCTGTGCGTGTGTGTGTGTGTGTGTGTGTGTGTGTGTGTGTGTGTGTGTGTGTGCAGGAGAGAGGAGTGTCCAAACCTTGGCAGCGCCCCAGCTGTTTCCCAATGGTAAATATGTACGCCTCCCCCCTCCTCTGTTCGGGGGTCTTCTTGTCTGAGTCATGGCGGTGGTATGGAGGGTTAGAAAAAGTCCACCTTAACCTCCCTCTCTCTCTCTCTCTCTCTCTCCCTCTCCCTCTGTGGCCTTTGACCTCTGACTGCACTCCTGTACCTTCCTCCTTCCTACTGTGAATGCCCTTCCAATAACAGCGGTGACTGTCCGCCATGTCAGAGAGCCATGCCTTGGCCAAACACAGCTGCAGGCCAGCCCTCTTCTGATGAGCAGCACACTCTGCACTGCATTAGCAACACTTAATCTGCATTTTACTTTATGTTTTTTCACCGGGAATCACTTTTATATTGTCACGTCACAGGTTTACGACAGTGGATATAATAACCACTGCACTCGCTGACTGCTCTGGTTGCGTTTGTCCTCTTATTATAACATAAACATTTGATACGAGAGAAGAGTGGCACTCAGAGGGACGAGATAAGACCGTTCCCGCCTTGCAGGAAAACAGACGTTTCAGCTATAGCACAGCCGTTGTTCGTTAAAGCGTTTGTTTTCTTGCGAGGAAAAGGTAAATAAAGAACGGACTCATCTCGTCACTTTGAGTGCGACTCTTCTCTCAGTGTCAGAAAGTTGTTTTTGTGCAACAAGCTCCATCGTTTTCTTGTTGTTTCCAGAAAGAGAGAGAACAAAAACAAGAAGAGGGGTGGACAGGGTGAAAAGAAAGGAAAAATCAAAAACAAAAGGTATCTACATATTTACACATAGCATCTCCATCCATACTGTATGTACATGAGGTTTATACGTACGGTGCATTAGCGTAGCAGCTGGTAGGCCTACAGTATACTGAATACTGTTCATGATATAAACATTGAGCCTTTAAAACCGGGAATGCATCTGTCATTTTATATTTTAATCACTTTAGCTTCTATTCTTATACTTCCTTTGGATATTCAAAAATGGCAGATATACAAGCTCATAGTGTGTCACTTCGTGCCGCACTATGAGCTTGTAGATTGCATTTTTTCATGAATATTTGAGCAAATCTTTGAATACATATTTTTAAAGCAAACATTTTTTACTCAAATCCTTGCCAACTGGAACCATATTTTGAGATGGGGGGGATTCTATACCACACAGATGGGTCACAAATTGTTCTATTGACACGTAAAAGAACACAATCTGTTTATCCTGCAGCTCCTGAATCAAATTCTTTTTTTCAACTTAAATTTTATTCATTTTTCATGAACAGAAATGACATACAAGGACATACAGAAAGCAAAAAGACAAACAATCGAACATTACAATATGTGTTGCCAACTCAGTAAATAAAAAGTAAAAACAGTAGATAAATGCTTGAAGGAGATCACACACAGACAGGTTGATAATAAAATGAAAATATGTTAGCGTACGCGTGCGTACACACACACACACACACACACACACACACACACACACACACACACACACACGCTTACATCCCCACACACCCTCACAATCATACATACACCCACATACAATAATATTGGACAGTAAAATACTGTATATAAAGAAAATAAATAACATTGGTTACCATCCCATCTATGGGGTCACCTTCTAGAAATATAAGCATATCGTAAACATGAGTACCGTATTTGTGTCAAGGATTGTGTCAAGGATGTTTACATTCAGAGAAAAAATTAAAAACAAAGCAAAAAATAAAGGCCAAACATTCTGGTTCCTAGCTCACCTGTTGTTCATTAGTATAATCAAACCATTTTTCCCATTTGTTTTCAAAAGACTCTCTCTTCAATCTCAAATTAGCAGTCATTCCTCCTGAATCAAATTCATTGGAATAAGAAGTCTCCAATCAGCCAAACTGAATCATTGCAGAATATAAAACAAAATAGTCAACAGTCAAAATAGTCCCAACAATCTGAACTGCACACACTGGCTGCAGAACCTCCAAACTGACAGTATATTGTATACATGAATAACGAACCAAAAAATAAAGCAACAGTCTCTGACCTTTTGGAGGCGGCCTATAGTCTCTCAAGACAGACCAACGTCAAATGTCAAGGAAAAGATGGTGCTGTTTTTCCTTCATTTGCCGATGGGTTCTCAGATTGGCGGAAGCCTCAAAGTCAAAGTCATACGATTTGTCACACACGTTACCGCAGTGACATTTGTTCTCCGCATTTGACCCATCTGTTGGAGCGGTGAGCTGCAGCGTGCGCCGCGCTCGGGAATAATTTGATTAGTAGATTTGACTCCCCAATCCAACCCTTTGATGCTGAGTGTCAAGCAGGGAGGCATTGGGTCCCATTTTTTTTTGCCCATGGAAAGTTTACAGTGGACATTAACCCATTCTGACCGGGAACCCATTTTGGTGTCAGCATCATGTTATGCTTTAGCTATTGAAAAATAGCAGATCTACAAGCTCATAGCGCGCCACCGAGTGGCGCGCTACGAGCTTGTAGGTCTGCTATTTTTTTTTAAATCAAAGAGCGACTGACATTTTTAGAATCTGATCTCAGGCCAGAATGGGTTAATCAGACCAGTGTGTGTCCAGTGGAAACCTCGTATGAATCTGATCTCAGGTCAGAATGGGTTAATATACTAGGCATCTTTGACAGACAAGAATGCAAAATAATACAGATACATAACATACATGTCTCTGTCATGTTCTGCCACTCTTTCTTTCTATCTCTGTTGTTGTTTGGAGTGACGGACGGTCGCATGTACGCTACAGTACGTCATAACCGCGCGCAGGCTAACGGAACAGATCTACAAGCTACAACGCATCTCTGTTTTTACCTGTTGATAGCTTGTAGATCTGTTCTATTTTTGCATGCCATGCGACAACTTGCTACTATGAGTGCATAGCAGGATGAATGAACAAAAACAATGACGCTCATTTGTAACGAGTAAGTAACGCAGCGTGATTTGGCGGAGTAAATAGCTATTATATATTATAACTATTACTACTCGTTACTGGGAAAAGTAATAATATTACAGTAATATATTACTAGTAACTTGTTACTGCCCAACACTGGTCTTGAGTTCAGTTCAGTTCAGTGTGTGAACAGTTGGTCTGGTGGATAGATGTCTTAGTGTATAGGAGCAGATTTATAATGGTTACAGCAGCATCCAATTAGTCGGACAGCTTTTCTACTGTAAGGCCATGAGGTCCACAGTCTGCAGGTCTGTTTGTGGTCTTGATACGAGCCACTGTGAGGTGCAGTGCAGCCACATTCACTGTACTGTACTGTACTGTATTAGTGGTGTGGGAGGAAAGCCAACAGTCTGAGCATCACTCTAACACTAAAACTAACAAAATAACTACCTTAATTTCCGGGCTATAAGCCGCTACTTTTTCCCCACGCTTTAAACCCTGCGGCCTATACAACGGTGCGGCTAATCTATGGATTTTTACAGCTAACGGCCACTAGGGGACCTTCTAGATCGATCTCTATGGCCACCTGCGGCTTATAGTCCAGTACGGCTTGTATATCTGTACACATTTGTTTTTTTCTCTACATTTAGCTGGTGCAGCTTATATTCAAGTGGGCTTTATAGTCCGGAAATTACGCTACACCTAGGAAAACAAACTAAAAAAATATATTTTTTTAGTTAACAGAGGTTATGCGCGTGACATCATCATCAAACCCAGAAGTTATGCAGGAATGCCTACTGAAGTGTAACATTGCAATTATACAACAATTACCCTTAAAAGTAAGAAAATCCCTGAAAAAACCTAATTCTTTAATGAGAGATGTAGCCACTACTACGACCACACATGTCCCAAGAAACTAGCCTATAGCCACCGAGTATGCTGCAATCTGGTAGAACAGAGCAGCTGAATTATTTGTTTTGATTAGCTGTTCCATGATGCTGGTTTGAAGCACGGCTAACTTATACAATTGGGGTGGTTGTATTTAGTTTCCCTGCACCTATACACAGGATCTGACACTTATTTTGTCCTGATGGTCAACATTCAATATATCCCCTAAACAAGCAGACGGGCTCTAGTAGTTCAATGGTAAAACATTTCAGCACTTGCACAAGAAACCGGAGGACAGTTACATAGTGCTGCTTTCATACACGCATTCACATCTGATGCAACACCATCACATGTGGGTGTATCCGATTATCTTGAAAGCATTACTGAAAAGTTTGTTTCTGTTAGGCATGGACAGTATGGTGTAGAAACATTTTGGTGGCATATTAGTAGAATGAGAATTGTCCAATGTTTGATCTAATATGGTCCATGTAAAAATAAAAATAATAGTCCTATTCCACAAAGCTTTGCCAGTCCCCTTAGGGGTCCCAGAACCCCACGATGAAGACCCATGGCCTAAAGGAATTTGGCTTTACATCACACAACTTAAAAGGAAATGTGTTTTGATGCTGACATGAGACGAACATTCTTCCGTTTTGAAATATGACTACCCGACAAATCTGAATAATTCAGATAATGACCTCCATTTCCTGGATAAATGACGGCGTTATGGATATAACAAAGATGATGCCGTACAGGGGGGAAATAAAGCCATAAATCTGTGATGAGTTATCAGACCCCCCCCCCACACGTCAGGGAGATTTATGAAGCCATTACAATACTATAGAAACATCTAGATCGAGGTTAATAAATATGGAGCACAGCAGACGCGCTTTCACTGTATGAAATGTAATGTCTGATTAATGATTATATCAACCGAAGTTGGACAGAAACCATATTTTAACTTTTTTGTGCCCTTTTTTTTGTAGATTACTTGATCATACTACAGCGTCACAGAAAATCAATAGCAGATCTACAAGCTGGAAAACGCGCCGCGAAGCAACACATTTTGCGCTTGTCGATCTACTTTTTGTACTTTTGAATTTAAATCCTGAAAGGTTTTCGACTCCCGACAGAGACGATATAACTACAAGGTTATTTTAGTTGCCTAAAACGAATGAAATAAAAAATAATACAATTATTTTATTAAATGTCCAACTTCACCCATTTTCAACCTATCTTTATATAATTTGTCCTCACTAATGCTCATTATAATATTATGATTTTGCATACTCGGTCTGGTTTGATTGATTGATTGAAATATTTATTAACAGTTTGCAGAATTACAGTACATTTCAAGCACAAACTCAACTCAGAGGAGTGCTATGCACAGTTCAGAAACCCACCTACCAGTGACATCATCGGTAGGCAGGTTTGGTAATTTCCAACAAGATTCCCCCTTTTTTTTTTGTATTATTATTATTATTAATGCGGTGGCAATGGCTTCTATAGCCTTCTATTATAGCATGATAAACTTTCCGGGAATAGCAAGCCTGCACTTTCTATTAGCTTTGATTTCCCCCTTTCGAAAAGGTTCATGCCAAAACCTTCAGTTAACCCCAAATAGACGTTTTATACCATTTCATGCCAATCCTTTTTGCGCCGTGTTTGATTTATCAACATACAGAGTCCCCATTATGGCCACAGTTTAATCATCTGGCCCCCGGGCTCCTTGCCGTCGTCCTATAATTCAGCCCTCAGGTTAACCCATTCTGAACGGGAACCCATTTTGGTGTTAGCATCATGTCGTGCTTTAGCTATTGAAAAAATAGCAGATCTACAAGCTCGTAGCGCGCCACCGAGTGGCGCGCTACGAGCTTGTAGGTCTTTTGCTTGTAGGTTTTTTTAAATCTGATCTCAGGTCAGAATGGGTTCATCAGACCAGTGTGTGTCCTAGTGGAAACCTCGTATGAATCTGATCTCAGGTCAGAATGGGTTAAGCGGCTATTTCCCTGCCGTACTCCGTCTTCACCTCGCCGTATGTAACCTATACTGTATTATTATATACACATACTAAGTATATTATAATATCGTCTCTGTCGGGTGGAGAAACCTCATATGACCAACTCTGAACGATTCAAATTTGTACGCATTAAAAGTATAACAGATCTGCAAGCTCGAGCCTGTGGATCTGCTGCAGAAGTATATGATCAACTAGAGGTGTTCATTTATGAATCAACACAAAAGGTCAGAATATGGAGATAAGAGGTTTCTGCCCGACAGCAACGATTATACACAGTAGTATGTATATTATCCCATTCTGACCTGAGATCAGATTCATACGAGGTTTCCACTGGACACACACTGGTCTGATTATAACCCATTCTGACCTGAGATCAGATTCTAAAAAATGTCAGTCGTTCGATTTAAAAAAAAATAGCTAAAGCATAACATGATGCTAACACCGAAATGGGTTCCCGTTCAGAATGGGATATTATGATAAAATATTCCTGGGCTCAGCAGCGCTACAGCCCAAACACACTACATCACGGAACCGGTTTATATCGGGGAGGGGGGATTTACAAAAGTCTGCCCAATTGCAGGTCTCATTGGTATAGGCTACACAAGTGGCCTACTGAACATATAAGTAACATTTGGAGTGCACATTTGTATACGATACTACTTTTGTATTTCACTACAATTAAAACTTTCGTTTTTTTTATTATGACAACATTTACATTAACCAATTTAGCCTTGGCTGATTCTAAAAACACCATCTAAAACCTTAGCCTAATGTTTCTGAAAATCTTCCAATTTCTTATTTGTTTTTTAATAATAATTATTATGTTGCTACATGTATAGCAACAAATAATGGCACGGGTAGCTCCCGGATTCAAAGGTACAACGATGGATAGATTGCAACAGGTTATAGGTTAATGCGGGTTAATCCTAATCTATATAAATCCGATCTACAAGCTCACAACGCGTTACGATGCAACTTTTTCTAGTTTTCGAAGATTTTAGCACTAAATATAATGGCTATACTTTTCGTTTTGGTTTTTGATGCCAATACTTTTGTATTTTTACATAACATTTTTTAATTCAGGCCCTTTACTTGTAACAGAGTATATTTGTGGTGGTGTATATATATATAAGTAAAATATCTGAGTACTTCGTCCAACCACTGAAACATTACACATTTCTGATTCATCAGGGAGTATTTACTCAAATCTGGTCCACTGATGTTAAATGTGGTTCTGTCAATCCCAATACGCTGTAGTCTATATGGTCTGGTTCTGTCAATCCCAATACGCTGCAGTCTATATGGTCTGGTTCTGTCAATCCCAATACGCTGTAGTCTATATGGTCTGGTTCTGTCGATCCCAATACGCTGTAGTCTATATGGTCTGGTTCTGTCAACCCCAATACGCTGTAGTCTATATGGTCTGGTTCTGTCCCCAATACGCTGTAGTCTATATGGTCTGGTTCTGTCAATCCCAATACGCTGTAGTCTATATGGTCTGGTTCTGTCAATCCCAATACGCTGTAGTCTATATGGTCTGGTTCTGTCAATCCCAATACGCTGTAGTCTATATGGTCTGGTTCTGTCAATCCCAATACGCTGTAGTCTATATGGTCTGGTTCTGTCAATCCCAATACGCTGTAGTCTATATGGTCTGGTTCTGTCAATCCCAATACGCTGTAGTCTATATGGTCTGGTTCTGTCAATCCCAATACGCTGTAGTCTATATGGTCTGGTTCTGTCAATCCCAATACGCTGCAGTCTATGTGGTCTGGTTCTGTCAATCCCAATACGCTGCAGTCTATGGTCTGCGTCCAACACTCACAACCCACAGACATTCCACAAGTTTAGAATCACTTATTTTTAGCGTTTCACTTAGTGAAATGTCATAAATATTTATCTCGCCCTCGTTTAGCACATAATCGTTACAGTTTGGTGTATAGGATGTCTGTCTGTCTGTCTGTCTGTCTGTCTGTCTGTCTGTCTGTCTGTCTGTCTGTCTGTCTGTCTGTCTGTCTGTCTGTCTGTCTGTCTGTCTGTCTGTCTGTCTGTCTGTCTGTCTGTCTGTCTGTCTGTCTGTCTGTCTGACTGTCTGTCTGACTGACTGACTAAGCGTTTCTCAGACATGTCCTGACACACTGTCCGTCTCCTCCCTCTGTCTGCCACATCTCTCTCTGCCTCCCACTTGGTAATTATGGGAACCCACACAGTAGCACACACTCATACTGTACGTGCATGCAAGCACACGGACGGGTGCAGTACTCAGTTTAGACAGTTTTTGGTTTGGACTAGTCATGGACGCACGCACAGATGAGCAGACGTATGCCCACAGACACACGCGGACGTGCATACACATGTGCGCGTGCACACACACACAGTCACACACACACACGGGCATACACGAGTAAGCACATGCATTTGTACCCGCACACACACACACACACACACACAGAGGACTGTTTGTCCTATAGGAAAGTACTTTTGGAAAATGAAATGAAGAATGCTTATTGTTTATTAAGTGGGTGAACACAATGGTACTTAAAATTAAGAGTGATATTGAAATATCAAATATTGTGTCGATATTGATATATTTGGCATACATATTGAGATATGAAATGTAGTGTTAAAGTCGAGTCCGCCTAAAGCGAGATGGAGACTGACGGGAGGCGAGACCGAGATCAGATTTTGTTGACTCGTGACCCAAGTGGACTCGGTGGGGGGAGAGCTAGTGCAATGGTCCGAGACCGAGTCAAGTCCAAGTCAAATTCAGGGCGAGCCGAGATGAGACAGAGTGAATTAAATTGTGGACTCTAGACTGGACTCCAGACGAGTCAAGGACTCGCGTACTACAACACTATTTATTTTAGTGGTTTTTTTCCAGTTGCTGTTGGTAGTCACCAGTTCCCACCTGATGCTCCAGACCGTACTGAATAACTGCTAGTTATGCATGTCATCTTTAGATGTACTGATATCAGTGTGTGATACAGTAATCCTCCAAAGAGGATGATACCATCTCCCACCATGCCACGGCCCATCTTTTCCCCTCGGGCTCCGTATTGAATTTCCACAGAACATTGAACATCTGGTCCGAGTTTACAGCACCATATATCGTACGTAATACAGTCTCTGTGTTGTAGTTAAAGGCTGAATGACGGCAGGGTTCAGGTGGGTTCGGTCAGGAGTTATTGGTCTCGGTGTCAAACACTCTGATGTCGTATAATAGTACTCAACCCCACTGGTGCCCTCTCCGCCCCCCAAATACTGACATCTTTGTCCCGATGATGGTGGCAGAGTGACCTTCTGAAGCAGGTGAGGCTGTAGTGGTGTTAATTAAAGACCAGACCGTTGTGGAGGAGGTTTCCAACCTGTAGATGTCATTAGTGTGTCTAATCAGCTCACCGGATCCGCCATGTATATGTATGACCTGCCCCAAGACATAGGCTGAGTGGCAGAGTGTCCCCTCTGACAGTGTGTTCAGCTACACAGCAGACAGTGACAGTGTGTTCAGCTACACAGCAGACAGTGACAGTGTGTTCAGCGGCAGAAATAAAGAAAAAGACAATCTCAAATGAACTATAGGGCTAGTAAATTGGCTGTGTCTGCAATGTTTGAAAAACAAAAATGTTGTTGAATGTATTAAATTTATAGGCGATTTTACTTCCGGTTCATTCGGGGTGAATCTTCAGGGTTTTCAAATGAACACATCCTGTGCATCCTGTCGACGGTGCCATATAGTTCAATGGTGGCATTGACAACAGGACAGCATTAGTTAGGCATGACAAAAACATGACGGATACAGTACGGGTAAGAGCAGACATAATGTGTGTAATATTGAATGTGACAGGCAGTGAGAATGTCTCACTATAGTGCTGTAACGCAGTGGTATTAGTGGTTGTGGGCGGGTACGTGCAGGGCCGTGTGCATTTATTTTAATGATGAATCAATCCATCTGGGCGCTGGATCAACGGAACTAACATAGTATACTTTTATGTTCCTGTCTAAAAGTACACTAAACTAAACTAAAAACCTGGTTTAAAGAACAAATGAAAAGTAAACTGAAATCAAAGTCTAGACAAACAAACAAATAATTTCACACGACGATAACAACCGGTTGGTTTTGAAGCCCATCTGCAAAATGGAACAAACAGTATATTTTTTATGTTCCAGTTTAAAACTTAAAACTTAACTAAACGAAACAAACCAGATAACAACCGGTTGGTTTTGAAGCCCATCTGCAAATGGAACAAACAGTATATTTTTTATGTTCCAGTTTAAAACTTAACTAAACGAAACAAACCAGATAACAACCTTTTGGTTTGGCAGCCCATCTGCCAGAGTCCATACCGTTGGGGACATCAGTCACTGTGAGCCATGCGGGGACACATCGTCCCCGTAGAGCTCTTTCAAAGAGAAAGTGGACGGGGAATTTGTCAAATAGATGGAACTCCAGTTATCCTTTCCTGACCGAATATCCTATATCTTTTTTTTTCTCCCTTCTCTTTCAAATCAATCCGTCCAGCAGCCCAGCAGCACGTCGACACAGGGCTACTGTAGCTGAAATTGCTTTTCTTTTTTCATGTCCAAAAAGCTGTCTTCAAAAGGTTTTAACCCATTCTGAACGGGAACCCCTTTTGGTGTTGGCATCATGTTATGCTTTAGCTATTGAAAAATAGCAGATCTACAAGCTCGTAGCGCGCCACCGAGTGGCGCGCTACGAGCTTGTAGGTCTGCTATTTTTTGAAAAATCGAAGAACGACTGACATTTTTAGAATCTGATCTCAGGTCAGAATTGGTTAAAAGAGAAAAATGGCTGGTTTTGATCTGTCTAGAAGTGGATGTTCACCGTGCGGGCGGGAGGGGGGGGTGTACCTACCGCACTGGATCTCAACATGTGGTCCCCGGACCCCCGCAGGGTGTCCTTGAGTAGGGCGTTCCAGGGGGGGGGGATTGAGAATTAGGAACCAAATGGGACCCTTATGGATCTATAACTCTGAGAGTGTACTGCACATGGAACCAAATGGACCTGTACGTACGTGTATACACTCTCAGAGTTAAATTAACCCTGACGATTCTATAATGTAGATTTGGAAGTCGTGAAAATAGCAGATCTACAAGCTCACACCGTGGCACGTTGGGAGCTTGTAGATTGGCTATTTTCACTATAGTTTGGGTCTCGCGGGGAGACGATCACATTCATCCTTTTGGGTCGCTAGCTTAAATCATTTGGGAACCGACCGGTCTTAACGCACGTCAGAGTGAAATGAAATGACAAAAAGACTGAGAACCATATTTGGCTGAGAAGTTTTCAAGATCACAAATTCCATTTTCCAAAGAGAAATAAAACACGCAAGCCATAAATGCAACATTACACACACAGACAACAAAGTATTGACAAGCATGGGAACCCTATTTCTGGTTACTTGAAGTCTTAATCTTTTCCTATTTACTTTATCTTCTCTCTTCTGCTCATTTTATGCTCCTATACCAGCCTCTTCTAACTGCTTCTTGTTAATATTTAATAACATCCTAAGTTTCTAACTAACCCTTTTCTTTCTCTATGTGCAGGTTGATTTGTTTATTTCCGTCTCTGTTTTTCTGCAGTATTTACGTATAGGAACGACCAGGGAGTGTGTAACTTGCTTCTCCTTCTCCTCCTCCCCTGGTGCATGCTTAATGCCTCCGGTGGAAATGTCAGCCTGGATAGATGAGGAGGGCTCCCTGTTCAGTCTGGATGTCGTTTATATGCATGCATACAGATTAGATACCCACCGCACTGTGGACCAATAAGGCAACAATTAAAGGGGTATAGCTCACCCCCGGAAAGGCATTTTTCCCCCCCGATAATTACTCACCAACCCACGAAGACTTGAATTCGTGGAGATTGTTTAGTTTGTGTCACATTCCTGTATCAAAGTCCAATATTTTTTGATTAATTGAAGTACATTGGCGGTTTCAAACATTCCCTTGTGTTAGAGTCGTAGTCCAACCCTCACATGATTACAATGTGAGGGTTGTTTTGGAGTTCATAAATCAAATATTTTATAAATATTTATAAAGTTTTTTGTTGTTTTACCATGGCCTCCTATTTGCTTCAGTTAATCAAATATTACAATATTGGATCAGGAATGAGACCAAAACGAATCTCCTTGAATTCCAGACTTCAGTAACAGGGTGAGTAATATTAGACACGTTCAGAAACGGGTCTCATGGTCGCAGCTTACGTATTTCCTGTAGGCGGAGCCGACATAACTGCGGGGTAAACCTGCCTCTTAAAAAAACCTCTTCTACTAAGGTGAATGGTAGAGTGATTGATGTACAGTCTGCCTCAAACGTTACTATTTTACCTGCTTTTTACTAACACTAACATTACAAAGATGCCCAGAACATTGGGATGAACCTGTGTAGTTTATGGCTGCTCCAACAGTAGTTTTATGAACACAATACTGCTGTACTTTATACCTCATACTTTAAATGCTTAGTATGAGGTATAAAATACAGCAGCCTTGTGTTCATAAAACACTGAAAGATTGGGTAAGACTGACGTTATGTATCTTTCAGGACCTTTCACTGCTTTGTCTCAACCATTACTCTATTGCTCGGCTCTCAGCCACCGTGGTGGATATTTTTACATTTCGTTTTTTTTTTATGTTGCCACTACTGTTGGAGCAGCCATACACTACACGGGTTCATTCCGATGTTCTGGGCATCTTTGTAATGTTAGTGTTAGTAAAAAGCAGGTCAAAGAGTACCGTTTGAGGCAGTCACTCTACCATTCACCGTAGTAGAAGAGGTTTTTTAAGAGGCATGTTTACCCCGCTGTTATGTCGGCTCCGCCTACAGGAAATACGTAAGCTGCAACCATGAGACCCGTTTCTGAATTTGTCTATAGGCTCTATATGCACACAGAATAACTCTTCCTACTTCCGGGCCCCTTACCTATAGTTTCTTTACAGCTGTTAATTTAGTCTACAGTGGCTCTCAAACATTAAAATTTCAAGGACCCCCATAACTTTGAGAGAGTATACAAATGGATCTATTTGTACACTCTCAGAGTTATACACACCTGTACACCTGTACACCATTTGGAACCCACTCAAGGACCCACTTTGAGACCCACTGGTGGTAGCAGTGAGCCTTCATTAGTATCATTAGCACTTACTCCGTTTGACCAGAATGGAACAGAGCCTTCATTAGTATCATTAACACTGACTGATCTGGACCTGACCAGAATGAAACAGAGCCTTCATTAGTATCATTAACACTGACTCTGGACCTGACCAGAATGGAACAGAGCCTTCATTAGTATCATTAACACTGACTCTGGACCTGACCAGAATGAAACAGAGCCTTCATTAGTATCATTAACACTGACCTCTGTTTGACCAGAATGGAACAGAGCCTTCATTAGTATCATTAACACTGACTCTGGACCTGACCAGAATGGAACAGAGCCTTCATTAGTATCATTAACACTGACTCTGGACCTGACCAGAATGGAACAGAGCCTTCATTAGTATCATTAACACTGACTCTGGACCTGACCAGAATGGAACAGAGCCTTCATTAGTATCATTAACACTGACTCTGGACCTGACCAGAATGGAACAGAGCCTTCATTAGTATCATTAACACTGACTCTGGACCTGACCAGAATGGAACAGAGCCTTCATTAGTATCATTAACACTGACTCTGGACCTGACCAGAATGGAACAGAGCCTTCATTAGTATCATTAACACTGACTCTGGACCTGACCAGAATGGAACAGAGCCTTCATTAGTATCATTAACACTGACTCTGGACCTGACCAGAATGGAACAGAGCCTTCATTAGTATCATTAACACTGACTCTGGACCTGACCAGAATGGAACAGAGCCTTCATTAGTATCATTAACACTGACTCCGTTTGACCAGAATGGAACAGAGCCTTCATTAGTATCATTAACACTGACTCTGGACCTGACCAGAATGAAACAGAGCCTTCATTAGTATCATTAACACTGACCTCTGTTTGACCAGAATGGAACAGAGCCTTCATTAGTATCATTAACACTGACTCTGGACCTGACCAGAATGGAACAGAGCCTTCATTAGTATCATTAACACTGACTCTGGACCTGACCAGAATGGAACAGAGCCTTCATTAGTATCATTAACACTGACTCTGGACCTGACCAGAATGGAACAGAGCCTTCATTAGTATCATTAACACTGACTCTGGACCTGACCAGAATGGAACAGAGCCTTCATTAGTATCATTAACACTGACTCTGGACCTGACCAGAATGGAACAGAGCCTTCATTAGTATCATTAACACTGACTCTGGACCTGACCAGAATGGAACAGAGCCTTCATTAGTATCATTAACACTGACTCTGGACCTGACCAGAATGGAACAGAGCCTTCATTAGTATCATTAACACTGACTCTGGACCTGACCAGAATGGAACAGAGCCTTCATTAGTATCATCGGTAACACCTGTGAAGGAAGTATAGGGAAGGGGCCCAACTTTTTTCCAAAATGGCAAATGCATATTTGAGTCCATTCAAGGCTTCAACGGAGTGAGTTTCTCTCCCGGATTTGGGAGGGAAAAGATGATATTTGAAGTGTACTTATTCCCCCTTTCTAGGAGTGTGACTGCCAGTGTGTGGTTTCTCTCTGCAGAGACTCTTTCTAGGAGTGTGACTGCCAGTGTGTTGTTTCTCTGCAGAGACGTGTTTTCTAGGAGTGTGACTGCCAGTGTGTTGTTTCTCTGCAGAGACTCTTTCTAGGAGTGTGACTGCCAGTGTGTTGTTTCCCTCTGCAGATACTCTTTCTAGGAGTGTGACTGTCAGTGTGTTGTTTCTCTCTGCAGAGACTCTTTCTAGGAGTGTGACTGTCAGTGTGTTGTTTCTCTGCAGAGACTCTTTCTAGGAGTGTGACTGTCAGTGTGTTGTTTCTCTCTGCAGAGACTCTTTCTAGGAGTGTGACTGCCAGTGTGTTGTTTCTCTCTGCAGAGACTCTTTCTAGCAGTGTGACTGCCAGTGTGTTGTTTCTCTCTGCAGAGACTCTTTCTAGGAGTGTGACTGCCAGTGTGTTGTTTCTCTCTGCAGAGACTCTTTCTAGGAGTGTGACTGCCAGTGTGTTGTTTCCCTCTGCAGAGACTCTTTCTAGGAGTGTGACTGCCAGTGTGTTGTTTCTCTCTGCAGAGACGTGTTTTCTAGGAGTGTGACTGCCAGTGTGTTGTTTCTCTGCAGAGACTCTTTCTAGGAGTGTGACTGCCAGTGTGTTGTTTCTCTCTGCAGAGACTCTTTCTAGGAGTGTGACTGCCAGTGTGTTGTTTCTCTCTGCAGAGACTCTTTCTAGGAGTGTGACTGTCAGTGTGTTGTTTCTCTGCAGAGACTCTTTCTAGGAGTGTGACTGCCAGTGTGTTGTTTCTCTCTGCAGAGACTCTTTCTAGGAGTGTGACTGTCAGTGTGTTGTTTCTCTGCAGAGACTCTTTCTAGGAGTGTGACTGTCAGTGTGTTGTTTCTCTGCAGAGACTCTTTCTAGGAGTGTGACTGCCAGTGTGTTGTTTCTCTGCAGAGACTCTTTCTAGGAGTGTGACTGCCAGTGTGTTGTTTCTCTCTGCAGAGACTCTTTCTAGGAGTGTGACTGTCAGTGTGTTGTTTCTCTCTGCAGAGACTCTTTCTAGGAGTGTGACTGCCAGTGTGTTGTTTCTCTCTGCAGAGACTCTTTCTAGGAGTGTGACTGCCAGTGTGTTGTTTCTCTCTGCAGAGACTCTTTCTAGGAGTGTGACTGCCTGTGTGTTGTTTCTCTCTGCAGAGACTCTTTCTAGGAGTGTGACTGTCAGTGTGTTGTTTCTCTCTGCAGAGACTCTTTCTAGGAGTGTGACTGCCAGTGTGTTGTTTCTCTCTGCAGAGACTCTTTCTAGGAGTGTGACTGCCTGTGTGTTGTTTCTCTCTGCAGAGACTCTTTCTAGGAGTGTGACTGCCAGTGTGTTGTTTCTCTCTGCAGAGACTCTTTCTAGGAGTGTGACTGCCAGTGTGTTGTTTCTCTCTGCAGAGACTCTTTCTAGGAGTGTGACTGCCAGTGTGTTGTTTCTCTGCAGAGACTCTTTCTAGGAGTGTGACTGCCAGTGTGTTGTTTCTCTCTGCAGAGACTCTTTCTAGGAGTGTGACTGTCAGTGTGTTGTTTCTCTCTGCAGAGACTCTTTCTAGGAGTGTGACTGCCAGTGTGTTGTTTCTCTCTGCAGAGACTCTTTCTAGGAGTGTGACTGCCAGTGTGTTGTTTCTCTCTGCAGAGACTCTTTCTAGGAGTGTGACTGCCTGTGTGTTGTTTCTCTCTGCAGAGACTCTTTCTAGGAGTGTGACTGTCAGTGTGTTGTTTCTCTCTGCAGAGACTCTTTCTAGGAGTGTGACTGCCAGTGTGTTGTTTCTCTCTGCAGAGACTCTTTCTAGGAGTGTGACTGCCTGTGTGTTGTTTCTCTCTGCAGAGACTCTTTCTAGGAGTGTGACTGCCAGTGTGTTGTTTCTCTCTGCAGAGACTCTTTCTAGGAGTGTGACTGCCAGTGTGTTGTTTCTCTCTGCAGAGACTCTTTCTAGGAGTGTGACTGCCAGTGTGTTGTTTCTCTGCAGAGACTCTTTCTAGGAGTGTGACTGCCAGTGTGTTTCTCTCTGCAGAGACTCTTTCTAGGAGTGTGACTGTCAGTGTGTTGTTTCTCTCTGCAGAGACTCTTTCTAGGAGTGTGACTGCCAGTGTGTTGTTTCTCTCTGCAGAGACTCTTTCTAGGAGTGTGACTGCCAGTGTGTTGTTTCTCTCTGCAGAGACTCTTTCTAGGAGTGTGACTGCCTGTGTGTTGTTTCTCTCTGCAGAGACTCTTTCTAGGAGTGTGACTGTCAGTGTGTTGTTTCTCTCTGCAGAGACTCTTTCTAGGAGTGTGACTGCCAGTGTGTTGTTTCTCTCTGCAGAGACTCTTTCTAGGAGTGTGACTGCCTGTGTGTTGTTTCTCTCTGCAGAGACTCTTTCTAGGAGTGTGACTGCCAGTGTGTTGTTTCTCTCTGCAGAGACTCTTTCTAGGAGTGTGACTGCCAGTGTGTTGTTTCTCTCTGCAGAGACTCTTTCTAGGAGTGTGACTGCCAGTGTGTTGTTTCTCTCTGCAGAGACTCTTTCTAGGAGTGTGACTGCCAGTGTGTTGTTTCTCTCTGCAGAGACTCTTTCTAGGAGTGTGACTGTCAGTGTGTTGTTTCTCTCTGCAGAGACTCTTTCTAGGAGTGTGACTGCCAGTGTGTTGTTTCCCTCCTCAGAGACGTGTGCGGTGAACAACGGAGGCTGTGACAGCACGTGTCACGATGCGGTGACGGGGGTCCGCTGCAGCTGCCCCGTGGGCTTCACCCTGCAGCCCGACCGCAAGACCTGCAAAGGTAACGATTCAAATACAAACCATTAAGCCTTATTTCAGGAAGGTGAAAAATAGCCAATATAATGTTAAAAAGTTGTACCAAAATTGGCACACCAGGTTGAAAGGGATTAATTATGGATCAATGGATGTGGGGTGGAGAATGAGATCATAGACTGTAATGACATTTAAATGACCGGTACTCAGATTGATCTGGTTCGATAAACCCATGAATACAAACTTTTAAAACGTACACGATACATTAACCCTAGAACACTAAACACGGGTGATTTTCACCTGCGTTTATATAATTTACTGATATATTTTATATTTTTGTAATTTTCATAATGTTGCTGATGTCTGAAGTGGGTGGTTCTCTCTGTACCTTCAGTGATTCACCTTGCCTTCAATATATTTTGATGAGAAATATTTTACATTTTACATACATTGGGTAAAGTATACCCGTGTTACGGAGGGTGTAACAACAAAATGATGTTTAGTGTTCTATAGGGTTAAAATATACAAAATGGCTTTACTCATACAACAGGAGATTAAAACTCATCCAGTGCCACCAGTTGGATACCAGTGTTGGCCCTCGTTGCCACCGAAGCCCATTATAAATAAAAGAAAGAAAATGTCATTCTATTGTGCATGTCATGTGCATGTCATCACCGCACGGGGGGGCACTGCAGCTAAAATGCTGCAGTGCCCCCTGCATGCGTGCGTGCAAATCAGGGTGGGGGGTGTGTCACTTACTATGAGACCTAGCAGATCATGTCTGTCCGTGCGTCCGTGTGTCTGTGTGTCCCCCCTTTGTGCCCATATATGGAGCTGAGTGATTTGTTTGTGATTGATGCAACACACTCCATATTTGGACGTATAGCTGCTTTGGGGACTCCTTATATGGTTATGGCTAAGTTAAAAACTTAACTTAAAAGAATAACTTAAAAAAAAATCTTAAAAAAACCCCCAAATATGTACGAGCTGCGTTCGCTTCCCGCGTTTGCGTGTCTTACTGGTCTGATGCAGTCAGAATAAACTCTCTTCCATACAGTCCAAAAGACCTCCATTATGTTTCAATGGAAGCCTACAGCGACATGCAGATACAAAAATTCATCCAACATCTGTAGCTAAACAGTTCAGCTGGTTTCAGCTTCAGCGAGCTACAAATATTCTGTGCAGCTTTGTATCTTTGTATCTTTTTGTACAGTGTGAACGCAGCATTACTCTCAATGCATTGTGGTATTAATGTCCATAAATCTGAGTATTTCTTCCTCCTGAGATGCGTGGTGGTTCCAGGTCGCTATCAGACTACGTCTCTCTCTCTCTCTCCTGTGACTCAGCTCATCTCTCCACTCAGTCAATGTTGTCAGTCCTGTCAGAGCCCTTCTCTTTATCTGTCTGTCACAGGCCTTATCTCTGCCCCTTCAGCCCGCTCCACACTTCATCCCTCACACAAACTCTCTCTCATTTGTCTTGTCAATCGATCTATACCTCCGTCTAAGTACTAGAGTACTAGCCAGTGGCCACCGCCTCCTCCTGTAATTATCTAAGTAGACTTGCTGCACTTCTTCTGATGAAACACTTCGACTGCCACCATTAAACTCGGTGTCCCTTCACTGCCGTTCAAAATGTTACTTAAATACAACAGCATTGGCATGAAAATATACACCAAAGTAAAGGTACGCATAAGACATATTTACAAAATAGCAGATCTCAGAGCTCAATCGGCTATTTGTGAAAAGCTGAAAGAGTATAAAATAGGGTTAATGTATGTTTTGTATTAATAATGTATATCGGCAAAGGAACTAGTTTTCAAATAATTGTAGTGGAGTAAGAAGTACGCCATTTGCCTCTGAAATAGTGGGGTAGAAGACAAGTATATACATTATCGAAAGATGCAAATTCTCAAGTAAAGTAAAAGTACCTAAACAATTGACTTAAGTATACAGTACTTGAGTAAATGTACTTAGTTACTTTCTACTGAGTCATTCTTTCTTTGGTGTCTCTGTTTGCCCATTAAACCCTCCTCTATCTCCTGTTACCCTCTGCCTCTCTTCTCTGCCTCTTCTCCTCTGCTTCTCTTCTCTGCCTCTCCCTCTGCCTCTCTTCCCAGCAGCAGCATAATATTTCCACCAAACATTTTCTAATGCCATTAGTTTGTTATTTTCCCAGACAGCCTATCTTTCTTCCACATTAGCATAATATTCATGTTTTTTTTCTTCTTTCCGCTGCGTGCTTCCCTCATCCTCCAGCTACCTGTGCTGTCAAACACAGTTTATACATAATGTCCCAATAAGAAGCAGAAACATCCCAGTCAAGTGGAAAGAATTATATTCAAAAAATTATGAAACAAAAAGGAGAAAGAAAAGATGTTGTATTGTTGCTGTCAGAAAGATCTCTGCATATTTAAACGTTTTATGTTTTGTTCATAGATTAATGCCCTATATCGAGAAGAAAAAAAAGTGCTACACTTGTGCTGTGAGCCAGGGACGGATTAACCCCCACGAGGGCCCCTGGGCCGCTAATCTTGTTGGGGCCCCCATAGCACGTGTGCGCACTAATTTAGTGTTTTTATCATCTTTTTTACCCAAATTTAACAAAATCAACAGCCAATAAAGAGCCAGAGGCGCTACCATCAGAGACTAGCTGCTGAGCAGAATCTGCAACCTCGACCCATATGTCCATATATGGAGATCCTTGACTGTGATCAATATTAAGCCCATGTATGGGATTGCCAATAATATATGATCATATTGTGACAGTCTCATGATAACCACTGTGGTTGCTGCAAAGGTCACAGTTAACTATGGAATCATGCATTTCCCGTCACTCAAAATCCCCATATATGGGCAAAGCCCCATATAATGGTGCCCAGATCTCATGCCCGGGTCTTGTGACATTGCACGCTTCTCGCCTACTGGTAATATTGAATTATATTGAATATAAGACTACTTTTTTTTTTCTTCCAATGGAAATATCTTAAAAAACAGGGTCGTATTATTGGAGACTAGACTTTTGGACATTCAATGTTCTTTTTCCACAAATGAGTCTTGAAAAATGAGGGTCGTCTTATAAATATTCGGCACAATACGGTAATAAGAACTATACACAATACAGATTATGTTCCTGAAAAGTAACCGTGTGGGACATACAAGGTTTCCACCCACCCAGAGAGAGAGAGAGAGAGAGGGAGAGAGACACCCACCCAGACAGAGGGGGAAGGAGAGAGAGAGATGGAACAGAAAGCTATCTGAAAGCCTGGGGGCCTGAGCTGGCGTTCCCTAACAGGAAAGGGAATCTGTTTCCCGTGTAAGGGCTCATAACGTTATACTAACAACTCTGATAAAAAAAAGTACGTTGGCTTTTATTAGTTTGGGCCTTTTTTAGAGAGGAAACAAAAAGAGCAAAACAAACCCAGACAGGCTGGCTGGCACGAGAAGACTCAGAAGTTCTCGCTTCGCTCGCTTTGTGCGTTCGCTCGCTCGCTGGCGGGGCCAGAACCCTCGGAGGAGGAGCGGGTTAGACGGAGACGCAGGAGGCAGGGGAGGGGAGGCGGATTTATTTGATTCCATTTTCTGATGCGTTTATTTCAACCAGATGATGCAGACTTCCTCCCAGAAGGCCACGAGGACACCTCGTTTATTATTCAGGGTTTTATTATTTTATTAACCCCTTTTGGGCGGGAACACCCTTTTGGTGTTATGTTATAATTTAACTATTGGAAAAATAGCAGATCTACAAGCTCATAGCGCGCCACTCGGTGGCTTGTAGGTCTGCTATTTTTGAAAAATCGTTCAAATGTGCCTCAAATCTCATGATTTAGAAGTTTTTTTTTTTTTAATTTCGACGTCGGGTCTAAATGGGTTAATCAGAACCACCGTTCTGTCCCGGTGCTGCCAAAGCCACACGGTCCGGTGTTCAAAGCCCGGTATATCAGAGGATGATGTGTTATACTGGACAAAGTATATCTCCCTCCCCTCAGTATACTTGAGTCATTGTTGTCGGGCTAGAAATCTCTTATCTCCATATTTGAACATCCATATTTGTGGGCGCCCCCTCCCCCCCCCAGCGCGGCGGGAATTAAACTCGGGACCTTCTAGCTGTGAGGCGACATGCAGTACTACCGACTGCGTCATATTTCAGCACCCTCTCTAACCCAGCAGCCCGCCCAGAGTAGGTACAGATATTGGCTCGGGCCGTTCATCTTGGCTCGCTGCGGAGGATAACCTTGGCAACTTGAGACCTATATAGCATCACTCTTCTGGTGGCTTGACATTTGCGCTGTGAGCTTTGAGATCGGCTATAGTGGAGCGCAAGAAAAGGAGCGGCCCCCGGGAGCCTCAGAAGAGCCTCAGGGCCTCAGGAGACGACACTCAACTAAGTATTCAACTGGTTAAGTGTATATGTACACTTAACCAGTTGCAAGTACTCCTATTAGGAGCACTTGTAAGGTTCATTTTATAAGTCAAAAGTGCAATATTTGTCTTTAAAACACAGTGGAGTGAAAGTCAAGTATTCTTAAAAAAAGAATACTCAAGCTAAGTACCGATACTCAAAAAAAGTACTCAGTTAATGTGTCCACCACTGGAATAACGCAGAGAGGAAGATGGGCTGTGATGAGATGCGATGCTTTATTGTGTGATGAGGACTGGGTCTGATTACACACACACACACACACACACACACACACACACACACACAGTCACACACACACACACACACACACACACACACACAGACACACACACACACACCAATCGACACTCTTTGACTCCCTCTCATCATCATCATCTGAGAGCCGAGAAGGGAAATCCCTGAAGCCCATTCTCTGAGCGGCAGCCAAGCCACGCATGCACATAGCAGACATCTTCTTCTCCCCAAAGACTAATCCATAACTTCATAACTTCACAGCATGCTCGCCCTGCTGTCCAACATTAAAACAATCTTTCCCCCGACCGAGTGCCGTAGGGAACGCGGCCCCGCTCGCACGACATAACCATAAATCGAGCTCTGCGTCAATCCGAGGCGAGAACGGTGATGTCCCGTTAATGTTTGTGTTTGTGTGTAATGAACAACGACATGTTCTAACGTGTTCATCTGCATGTTCTGTGTTTGTGTAAATTAACAATGACATGTTCTAACGTGTTCCTCGTCATGTTTCCCCCCCCCCCCCCCCTCCCTCCTCCGCCAGACATTGACGAGTGTCGCCTGAACAACGGCGGCTGCGACCACGTGTGTCGCAACACGGTGGGGAGCTTCGAGTGCAGCTGCAAGAAGGGCTACAAGCTGCTGACCAATGAGAGGACCTGTCAAGGTAAGGGCTACAAGCTGCTGACCAATGAGAGGACCTGTCAAGGTAAGGGCTACAAGCTGCTGACCAATGAGAGGACCTGTCAAGGTAAGGAGGCGTGGTTAATTAGCTCTTCTTCCGACGTCTCTCTTTCTTTCTCTAAAAGAAAAATAGAAAGAAAGCCTGGTGACGCGATGTAACTTAATCACTGGTTTCTTTCAAAACCTGCCTGAAAAAGAGTGTCAGAAAACTCCAAGTGATGATAGATATTAGATATTAGATCTCACTATTGATCCTGTTGGTACTTTATATTGGTACTGTATAGAGCACCGAAGTCCTGACGTCACTGTCAGTAGAGGGCGTCAGTCCCCAGGTTCATGTATTTTTTATTTGCATTATAATCCCCATGGGGGGATTTTAGATCTCTTCATATAAGAACTGCGTTTGAAAAATAAACCGATCATCCCGGCCTTTTCACTCATATGGATATGAAGCATCGACTGAAGGTGGAAATGTGCAAATATACCCAAAGAGTAACAAAATAAGTGTTAGAAACGAGTCAAATAACCCAGAGACTACATTTCCGGGTAGGCGGGAACATAAACTGAATGTTAATTACGTTTATTTGTATTTTTATTTTATTGATATTTAATGTTTCGTGGTTAGTACGAATTGAGTCACCACCAGCTGAGCATATGTCAGCGAGGAATCTCAGGAACGCAATGTGTTGACGGCTGGGCGTGACGTATATTAGCAGCGACATTGCCTTCATGTGTAGTTTCAAGGCTTTTGCGGCCACATTAGTTCCATTTTCTCCAGAAACTGGCTGTATCAAATATTAATGAACATCATTAACGACACACAGCCACCCCCCTGACCGAAAGGCCGGGATAATCGGTTTATTTTTCAAACACAGTTCTTATATGAACGATCTAAAATCCCCATATGGCGATTTCAATGCAACTAAAAAAATACATGAACCTGGGGACTGACGCCCTCTACTGACAGTGACGTCAGACTTTATTGGTGCTCTATATTGGTGCTAATGTGAGGATACTCGATCACTGTCATTTCTGCAGACAATCAATGGTAGAGCACGTTGGTTGGCTTCAACTGAAGCAACATTGAAGCATGCAACATGCAGGCCATTCAATTCACCTTCCTTGTTTTTTTACCTGTAGTCGGCAGCCAATTTAACAGAGCCAAAAGCTTTATTTATTTGTGCCAGTGATTTGATTCCAATGACATGACTCTCATCTCTCTGGACAAGAAGTCACCTCAGTTCCTGCTAAAATCGATAAGAGAGCTGATAAGCCCAAAATCGTATTGATTTGCTGGTTCTCAATAACTTTGCGATCGATTCCATTAGGATTCCTGAGCCCATTTCCCAGTAATGAGGAGGATGTAGCAGCATGGATACAGATAAAGAGTTTTGCCACGTCTAAAAAGCACAGGTGTGGGGAATTAACCGTCAGATCTCTCAAGACGTCCCTTAAGGTTTTGGATAAATCTAAAGCCTCTCTTGTACGTAATCCACAAACATCTGGTGAGAGAAGACATGCAAAGCCGGCTAGAGGAATGAATGGAAAGCCAGATGACATGCCTCTGAGATTGTCTTTGTGTTACTGATGTGGTCAAATCAATAGTCTGACTGAGCCAGCCTGGTACACATCACAGGCACAAGAGGCACAGCATTACAATGTAGTCCGCCAGGCGTAAACATCATTATGTCTAAAATATGTTACTTTCCAGGATTACAATTTAAAAAACAGCAAAAGTAGCAGATCGGCAAGCTGAAAATGCAACACTTTGTGTCATGTTTCGAGCATGTAGATCTGCTAATGATGATGCATTTTGTGCAACACTGTAGTATGATCATAGGTGACCGGGTCTTCTGCTGTACAGCTCCATGTCTGTGCAATGGGTGCTGTTTTTCCTTTGTTTTGCCAATGGGTACCCAGATGGCCAGATTGGTGCATTTCAGTCCCCAAACACCTGAGAGCACCACAGTGCATTGGTGCTTTTATAAATTGACTACCACACTAATAATAATATCTATTATTATTATTATTAGTAGTAGTAGTAGTAGTAGTTAACTAAGATAAACCTTGCATTACTAATTCACGAATAGATTTACCGTATTTAAGACGACTCTGATTATAAGACAACCCCCATTTTTCAAGACTCATTTGAGGCCCTTGAGTCCTACAGTATATTTGTATGTCAGCCTTTACAGGCCCATTTGGTTCCATTTGTACACGCTTACAGTATATCCCCGTAAGGGGCCATTTAACCCCCTCAAAAATCCATGAGGGTCCCTAGGCTGGACCCACCGGTGTAGCCCGGTGGGCCAACATGCACACTATCAGCACCCTGACTCTATTTGACCACAATGGAACAGATGCAGGCATCATTGGCAACACATTGGACATTTCTTTCAAATATGGCTGCTGCGCATAGAGCGCTATTACTATAGGAGGGGGGAGATGGAGTCATTTTGTGGGTGAACTATCCCTTTAAAGTTTAAACCCCATAAACGTGGGAGCGTCGACATGGGAATGTCGACCACAGCTTCTAGTCCTCTGTGCCGTCCCGTCATCACCTCAGCCACGCGGCGGCCTGGCGGCAGCGCTCTCTCTCTCCATGTTGCTTTGAAACACTGTAGTTGTTGGTTTGTAGTCGTTGACAGTACACTAGCTTGTTTCGTAGTCGTAAGAAGACACACTGTAGTTTGTTTTGCAGTCTTTTGACACACTATACATAGCTTGTTTAGTATAGCGTTGTGTAGTTTTGACAGCCTAGCTGGTTGTGTTTTAGCGTGGTGTTTCTTTGACACACTGTAGCATGTTTTGTGTATAGCGCCGTGTTTTGTCTTCAGTTGAAGGGGTTTTGGCTAACGCCGCGGCGTTGAGTGAGGCGGTGTCAGGAGTAACACGCTCTGGTGCGCCGCACCTCACCGCTTATCCACAACCCCCCACACACACACACACACACACACACACTGCACTGACTCACCTGCAGTGGTGGAAGTTTACTTAAGTAAAAGTAAATGTAGAAATACTCTGTCAGAAGTTAAAGGCCTGTATTCAACATTTGACCTGAGTAGAGGTATTGGAATCAATATATACTGTACATGGCAGTACCAAATTAAAAGTACTCAACTTTTCTAATATAATTACTCTTTCGAAAATAGCAGATCTACACTAGAGGCTCATGATGTTGCCTATACATTGTGAGATTGTAGATCCGTTATTTTCAAAGTATAACCTATAGTAGTTATAATCTTAATCTACATACAGTAACTGAAGTTTTAATAAACTACTCCTCTCTCTCTCTCTCTCTCTCTCTCTCTCTCTCACACACACACACATTCACATCATACCTCGCCCGCCCCGTGCTCTCTCCTGCACTGAAATGACAGACAGGCCAAGTGGGAGCGAGAGCAACACGCCCCGACAATAAAAGTCCAAATTCCTCTCAATTAATGGTGTTTCTGTAGAGTCGTCCCTGTCTGCAGTAGGTGTGTCTCTATCACTGACATAATTACTTTAATCATAGTAATAATGACTGCAGCGCTTTGGGGGGGTTGTTGTTGCAAGAGCAACACACACAATAGAACATTGCGTAAAGGTGCCGTTAGCGAGAGTTAGTGTTAAATACCCACTGAGCAATAGCCCGCTATAAAAATCTAAAAATTAAAGTTTTTTTAGACGTCGTTGTTTAAACGTCTAAACCACTAATCAACGTTTAATCTAAGAATAATCTTAGAATAAAAGATAGTCTGAAAAACTTTCATTGTTAGACGTTTTTTATCGCATTTTTAGATGTCCCTTTAGACGAATATTAGTACTTGAGTTGGTACTTGGTCTGCTCTTTTGTTTCCCCTTCCAAGCCAAACCTCTTTGCCGATCTACATGCTGACAGTGGGTGAAGATGCAGAAGACATTACAATTTGCACCTCATAACTTCTGATTGAGGAGACCATTACGAAAGGGGTTTGAGAGAGAGTTCAAGAGGTTAATGTGCAAAAACAAAAATAAAGTACCTATCATACTCTGAGTAAGGGCCCCTCACGGTTCCTTGGTTATAGTCTGTAACTCTGAGTGTGGAACCAAATGGAACCAAATGGAACCTTAACACGTCCAATTCGGTTCCACGTGTTGCACTCTCACAGTAACGGTGGTTCATTGAAATTATTTCTGTAACGCTTTGAGAACCATTGCCCTAAAGGGGTCCCAGGACCCCCTGTCAAAGACCCCAAGGGTCTCAGAATGCTTGTCATACGTTGCCATCTATACAGTGAAAACACAAGTCTATAGTGTCAGGGGAATATGATCATAAAATGATATCCAAAACAGAAACAGTGGCAGATATACAAGCTCAAAATGTGTCGATTTATTGCACTCCGTTTCGAGCTTGTAGATCTGCCACTTTTTATATAATTTCCGTGACTCTGTAGTATGAACAAGTAGGGCGTTATATTAACAAACAAAAACAAAAAACGTAAAATATGGACATAAGAGGTTTCCTGGGCCGACAGCAAACAAGTTATTATAACCCGCGTGGAATTTGCAACCTCAGCCTTTTCATCTTCGACATGAGATTGCTTCGGGGTTTATATTATCGGCGGCTGGCGTCAGCCCTCTGCCAAAAGAACAGAACAACATGTAAACTACTGTCTGTGTACATTAGTTTTGGAACTGTTCTTCCACTGCAGGGTGCATGTGAGGTGTCTGTGTGTGTGTGTGTGTATGCAGGGTGCATGTGAGGTGTCAGTGTGTGTGTGTGTGTGTATGCAGGGTGCATGTGAGGTGTCAGGCTGTGTGTGTGTGTGTGTGTGTGTGTGTGTGTGTGCAGGGTGCATGTGAGGTGTGTGTGTGTGTGTGTGTGTGTGTGTGTGTGTGTGTGTGTGTGTGTGTGTGTGTGTGTGTGTGTGTGTGTGTGTGTGTGTGTGTGTGTGTGTGTGTGTGTGTGTGTGTGTGTGTGTGTGTGTGTATGCAGGGTGCATGTGAGGTGTCAGGCTGTGTGTGTGTGTGTGTGTGTGTGTGTGCAGGGTGCATGTGAGGTATCTCTGTGTGTGTGTGTGTGTGTGTATGCAGGGTGCATGTGAGGTGTCAGGGTGTGTGTGTGTGTGTATCTGGGTTTGAACAGTCATGGTGTTTCCCCTGGCTTTGTCAGCACAGCCCCACGGCCCGTCAGCCTAGTCGAGGACGGGATGGGACCGGGCACGTCTGGGCCCGGCCCGGTGTGAAGGTAGCGCCTCGCAGCATTCCTCACCCCCCCCCCCCTCACCTCACAGTGGTGGAAAGTAACTAAGTACATGAACTCAAGTACTGTACTGTACTGTACTGTACTGTACTGTACTGTACTGTACTGTACTGTACTGTACTGTACTGTACTGTACTGTACTTAACCCATTTAGGCCTGACGTCAAAATTTAAAAATAAATCTTCTAAATTCTGACAGGTTTCTGAAATACCTATGTTTTCTGTATTAGTGGTGCTCAATATTTCATGTCAAGGACCCCAAAATTATATGTAATTGTCCTCCGACCCCCATCTGAAAATATGTTGTTCCAGGGACTCCCCCCCTCCCCAGAAGCAAAGATTTGAGTTAAAAAAAATATATATATTCCTAATGTGTGTCACATTTTCACGATTTTTCAAAAATAGCAGACCTACAAGCTTGTAGATCTGCTATTTTTCAATAGCTAATTATAACCAGTTGAAAACACCAAAAGGGGTCCCCGCCCAAAATGGGTTAATGCGGCACTATATGTAACCTTTTTAATGAATGAATAACATGTAATTTTGTCCAATCTGTATGGTGGTCGGTAGACTACGTTAATATAACTTTTACAATTATTGGGGAGGTTGCATTTTGTCTCCCTTGCTCTTCTATTGAGACATGACCTTTGACACGATCCTCTTCTATTGAGACATGACCTTTGACACGATCCTCTTCTATTGAGACATGACCTTTGACACGCTCCTCTTCTATTGAGACATGACCTTTGACACGATCCTCTTCTATTGAGACATGACCTTTGACACGATCCTCTTCTATTGAGACATGACCTTTGACACGCTCCTCTTCTATTGAGACATGACCTTTGACACGATCCTCTTCTATTGAGACATGACCTTTGACACGATGCTCTTCTATTGAGACATGACCTTTGACACGATGCTCTTCTATTGAGACATGACCTTTGACACGCTCCTCTTCTATTGAGACATGACCTTTGACACGATCCTCTTCTATTGAGACATGACCTTTGACACCATCCTCTTCTATTGAGACATGACCTTTGACACCATCCTCTTCTATTGAGACATGACCTTTGACACGCTCCTCTTCTAATGAGACATGACCTTTGACACGACCCTCTTCTATTGAGACATGACCTTTGACACGATCCTCTTCTATTGAGACATGACCTTTGACACGATCCTCTTCTATTGAGACATGACCTTTGACACGATCCTCTTCTATTGAGACGTGACCTTTGACACGATCCTCTTCTATTGAGACATGACCTTTGACACGATCCTCTTCTATTGAGACATGACCTTTGACACGATCCTCTTCTATTGAGACATGACCTTTGACACGATCCTCTTCTATTGAGACGTGACCTTTGACACGATCCTCTTCTATTGAGACGTGACCTTTGACACGATCCTCTTCTGTTGAGACATGACCTTTGACACGATCCTCTTCTATTGAGACATGACCTTTGACACGCTCCTCTTCTGTTGAGACGTGACCTTTGACACGATCCTCTTCTATTGAGACATGACCTTTGACACGATCCTCTTCTATTGAGACATGACCTTTGACACGATCCTCTTCTATTGAGACATGACCTTTGACACGATCCTCTTCTATTGAGACATGACCTTTGACACGATCCTCTTCTATTGAGACATGACCTTTGACACGATCCTCTTCTATTGAGACATGACCTTTGACACGATCCTCTTCTATTGAGACATGACCTTTGACACGATCCTCTTCTATTGAGACATGACCTTTGACACGATGCTGTTTCTGGTTTGACACAAATGTTGACCATGAACGTCGAGATTGACTGTATCCCCTGAGCAAGAAAATATTGAAAAATAATAATAGCCTAATAATAATCAGCGCTTGGCAAGATATATGGGTTCAAAGCGTGGGTAAGAGGAAAGTTAAATGTATTTAGTTTACTTTACTTTTACAATTTTTAATTACAATTTCCAGTAGTTTTTTTTAAATAGTAAAATATGGTAAGGGGTACATTTAGCTCCCTATACTTGTGTACTTGTACTCATGTCTAATCTCTCATGAGGGCATTCATTGTGTGGGAGTTTCCCCCCTTATCAAGATCCTTAAGTCGTCTTCTCTCTTCCAGAATAAGCGCGGCGGCAGCAGCAATCTGAGATGATAAAAAGGCTCTTATCTCTTCAGTGTAAACAGTACATTGGTAAACAGAGACAGTCATTGGTAAACAGTCATTGTTCTTCATTGTCTCAGTTGGTCTGTCGTTAAAAAACCTTATTTAACGTTTTTCTCCCTGATTGTTATTTTGCATAAGGAGTGGTGCTGCTGTTAGGTTGTGAAATAAGGCCTGGAATTGGTGAGTAAGCAACAGTAAGCAAAACGCCCATCCATCCAGCCTGTCTGTTTGATAGCATCACTGTCAGACTAGAAAGCTTGTATCTATACCATTTTGACCTGGGAAGGATTCTACAAATGTCTTCTAAATCCTTAAAAAAAACCTATGTTTCTATGTCATTGCTGCTCAACCTTTTTCATGTCAAGGACCCCCAAAAATTATATGAATTTGGCCGCCGACCCTGTTGCGTCTGAAAATATGTTGTTCCAGGGGCCTCCCCCCAGTAGCAAAGATTTGAGTTAAAAACGTTCGCTCTGAAAGAATATATATTCAAAGATTTGCGCCACATTTTCAAGATAAAAAGAAAATAGCAGACCTACAAGCTCGCTATGCGCTTGTAGATCTGCTATTTTTCAATAGCTAAATGATAACATAATGTTTAAAACACCAAAAGGGGTTCCTGCCCAAAATGGGTTAATGTCCCTAAAGTGTTGATTTCGTCGACTAAAACAATGATGATAAATGTTCGTCCACTACCTTTTTTCACTGATGAAAATATACAGTATAATAAATAGAGGTGTGCATTGGCACTGCCCTCGCAATTCAATTTGATTACGATTCACCAGGTAACGATTCGATTCCATTCTACGATGCATTGCAATCTGTGCAATTTGTGCTTGCGTACTATGAGTAGATAGAACTGGTCTGGTATACCATAATATGGTATAATATTATTATAATGAGGATTAGTGAAGAGCTAGTCTCGTGTAGGCAGACAACTATTCCATTCTCCGAATGCTATACTGTATATAGAGTCTGGAAATACATAATGCCGAGAGCAGAGAAAAGGAAGCTGTCAAAATATATTTTTAAAATATCTTTACATTTTATTTCTGAATTTCCATTGCTGATAAGCAGCGAGCTAAATAGTATAATATGCTCCGGTTTTTATTTTATTTTAATTGCGACAAATTTGAGTGACTGTAAAGACGAAACGGAAGTGGAAGGAGGACGCTCATGTGCTTTACCCCCGGATATGATATGATATGATATGATATGATATGATATGATATGATATGATATAGTACTTTATTGTCAGTTCACACTGAAATTTGTCTTGCGACACAGCAGCCAAGTATGCAGAACACATATACACACATTTTACATACATAAAGACATGAAGACAAGAGCAATATCCACCGCTTAGATTACCCCGTGGCTACTACAACTCCTGATTAAGGTGGACAAAGGACCTCTTTAGTCTGACCTTATTGTATGCTGGTACACCACATCTCCTTCCTGAAGGTAGCAACCTATATTCTCCATAAAACACATGCTTCATTGCTTAGTATTAGAGGTGATATTCCTTGCAAACCTTAGGATGCTGTTGTCATACGTGGATGTATAAAGTTTCTGAAGTTGTTGTCCAACAATCTTTGAACAAATGTTCAGTTGTTGCAGCAGTTGAACAGTTGGATCATTTTCAGAGCTTCCGTATTGCTCCATGAAACAACATACGAGGTTTCAGCCTGACGCGGATGATATCCATCCTAACAGGGTGACATATCATCACAGATGATCATAGCAGTGACAGAGCAGCTCATAACTGTACTTGGAGAGATCAGATCAGATGTTCCGATAGAGTGAGGCAGTATAACAACAGCGCTACTGTGTGTCTGCTCCTCCAGCCATGGACACGCTGCACGTATACATCGTCCTAGAGCACCTAGAGCCGCGGGTAAATAAGGGCTCACAAACTTTTGACCTCAGATCTATCTGTCGGTGAACAGAAGCCTGTCGTGTTTGGTCTTCATGGAATATGTGAATGACCCGCGCGGACGGACACCCACCTGAAAAGTGTAGCACAGTCGGTGGTTCTCAAGCTTTTTAATTTCAAGAACCCCCCATCCGTATACAGTGTATACGGATGGAACCACTCGGTTATGGGGGTTCTTGATGCCGGGTACACTCTCGGAGTCACACACCCAGCATCATTTGGAACCCTCCTCATGGAACCATGCATTTCCCTGGACCACACTTCGAGACCCACTGGAGTGTTTCCAGTGAGCCAAAACATGCACGATATCGGCATCCGAATCTGTTTGACTGTTTTGGAACAGAGACTTCATTGGTCAACCAACACCTGCCCAATGTCTTCCCGCTGTGCATATAGAGCCTATTGTTTTATTCACCGTTTGCTCTACATTCTGAATATTACATTCACTTTGTACAGTATGCAACCCACTGTGCTGCTGCCTTTGTGAACGAGGCTTAAACAGAGCTTTACAAAAACACTGTTGCTGTGCGTGTGTGTGAGCGTGCGTGTGTGTGTGTGTGTGTGTGTGTGTGTGTGTGTGTGTGTGCGCGTGTGTGTTTGTGTGTGTGTGTGTGCGCGTGTGCGTGTGTGTTTGTGTGTGTGTGTGTGTGTGTGTGTGTGTGTGTGTGTGTGTGTGTGTGTGTGTGCGTGTGCGTGTGTGTTTGTGTGTGTGTACTGTGTACTGTGAGTGTGCTGTTGTCATGGTGAGTAATGGACTCCTGTGCTTGGTATTGACCTCTGAATATTGAACGGTTTGAACCGATGTGTCAGACTCCCAAAAAAGCATATTTTATGTTTGAAACCATTCAGCCCCCCCCCCCCCCCACATAGAGAGCGATATCAGGCCGCATTTTAAAGCCTGTAATATTTCTTATTAAAAAGAAATTGAAGACAGCCAGTTGAATCACCTCCACATTACCTTGATCAATGAAACTCTGCCGTCTCCACTTTTCGCCAGATTGCTGCAATAAAACAATTTAGGAGCTTTTTTATTCAAAGCCATTGGGCGTCATGCCGTACGGCTCCTGGTCTAAATGTCCAGGACGTTCCGTCCGCCTCTCTGAGAGCTGATAGTCGCTCTTGTGAAAGAGAGCGGTAAAGCATTGAAGTGAAAAGGTTAAATTTTCTGCGTTCTGCAGTAGGTCAACTCTTAGGGCCGATTCATACTCCTATTTTAGAGCCGAATAAAAGTGTGTTCGGCTCTGTAGAGCCTACACTGTGACGTCATTTGAGGTTCGGGAGGGGGGGGTGGGGTTACCGTCCTAAAGTTGACTCTTCTGACGAGCCGAAATCATTTCGGCACTACAGCGGTAAAATAGGAGTATGAATCGGCCCTTTGCCTGACATAAACTAACTGTTAGTCAATGTCACACTACACTATGTCACTCTGCGTACGTACGTCGTACGTGCGTGGTGTGTGTGTGTGTGTGTGTGCGTGGTACATCTGGATAACCGACTGGCCGATCGTCGGGCCGACCGACTTCAAACTCAGCGTGCAGATAACCCATCGCCGTGTCATTATCCCGACAGCGTGTTGGTCCGACTCGCGCCGCATGTCGAAGTCACGTAGTCGGAATAATGGGAGGTCGGCATAATAATAATAATAATAACTGCACTGGATCCATTTTTTCCATTTCCTGAAACGTATACTGTTCTGGATATGAGAATATACATTATACAGTAATAATATTTGTAAGGCGGTGAACAGGGGAAGTGACTGACAGCGTCTTGCAGCAGGTCCATTCAGAGCTTGAGCAGAGCAGAGCAGAGCGGAGTCTTTCTTTCCAAAGTCCTCGTTCGCTGCATTGAAATGGAAAAGTGCACCGGTGGATAAGACATCAATAATGTCTATTCTACCCAGGGGTGTACTCGACACACATTAATACGTGTCATCAACAGATCCAAATAGCTATATTTACAGAGGAGAAAATGGGAAAACAGTAGCAGTGTATGGATGGACACTCATTTCAAGGGGAGTAAATATCTTCCTCCACAGATGCTTTTTGAAAGAAGCCTTCACATCCAGTAATGGATGGTGTCAGGACATATTCCTCATTTTGGTCAATAGAACGAAAGTATTTGTGCTAAATTTTGGCGTTACCAGATCGTATTAAGTGCTCCCACTGGTTGTTAGACCGGTATGAGGGCACTGTCTCTCTTGAGTATCTTAAATACCAATGCCTTTGGTATTTGCTTAACCCTGTCTTCTATCCTGACCCATCCCAAACTAGCAATGTGTGTTGGAATTTGATGGGTCCTGCAAGGCTTCAACTCTAAATCATCACTTCATAACACTGCTATTTGAACTGAGAAGTAGGCCTGCTATACCTAAATTCAAGAAAAGTGAAACTTGTAGTGGAGTAATATTGTCTCTCTCTCTCTCTCTCTCTCTCTCTCTCTCTCTCTCTCTCTCTCTCTCTCTCTCTCTCTCTCTCCAGACATCGACGAGTGCTCGTTCGACCGTGCCTGTGACCACTCCTGTGTGAACTCAGCGGGCAGCTTCCAGTGTCTGTGTCACAAAGGCTACGTGCTGTACGGCCTGGCCCACTGCGGAGGTAAGGCACTGGACACACACACACACACACACACACACACACACACACACACACACACACATGCACACCTACAGTACAGCGCTAGTTTAACACATTGCGCTAGGCGATAATTGTCGTCGCTAAAATGGGGCCCTCAGTGTTAATTGAACTCTGAGAGTCCCTGGAGGACCTGAGAACTAGTTACACTGGACTCCTTTAACCCATTTAGACCTGAGGCTGATCTAAAAAACACTTTCTAAATCCCAACCTAAGGTTTTGGAGGGGGAAAAAAAGATGGGAGCCCTAATAGTGAATCAGGGTCATACATATTGTGAAGAAAACCTGTTTGTTTGTTTGTTTATCTCACATACAAAAGTATTTCGGAAATGATACACAAGGTCAATAAAAATGTGAAGGGGCTTGCAAGTGGCTTCTCCAGGCATGTTTATACATTCATAGTTGTTTTTGTTTGTTTAAAGAAAAAACAATCATATTGACAGTGAGAGGACCTGGAGACTTGACTTGACCTGGAGACTTGACATCCAGTAATTGGGTCTTATGATCAAGATAAGAACATTATAATGCTGTGTAATAAAATCTTTGCCATGGACACATTTTGTCTGTGTATACGGACATATTGATGTAGCCTGGCTAAAGCCAGACCGAATCAGCCAGGCAGACGACAGTGTGATTTGAGATTGATGAGCCCTGATCTAAATCTATACGGGGTCATGATCGGAGGCCCGTTGGGTCTCCTGTCTCGCTACTTGTTCTGTCTAAATATAGCAACACACAAAAAACACTGCAGAGAAAGAATAATGGCTTCAGGAATAATCTCCTGCACTGTGACAGTCTGTATGGATGACACAGAAAAGCAGACATTAACATACAGCTCTGTGGACTAGAGGGAACAGCATCACTGATGTATGAGTCCTTCTTCCTAGTCTGGAATGCAATGTCTGATTTTTGTGCCGTGGACCGTGTGTCCATGGAAAGTGCTTTTGTTATTATTATTAACCCATTCTGAACGGGAACCCATTTTGGTGTCAGCATCATGTCATGCTTTAGCTATTGAAAAATAGCAGATCTACAAGCTCATAGCGCGCCACCGAGTGGCGCGCTACAAGCTTGTAGGTCTGCTATTTTTGAAAAATCGAAGAACTACTGACATTTTTTTAAAATCTGATCTCAGGTCAGACTGGGTTAATCAGACCAGTGGGTGTCCAGTGGAAACCTCGTATGAATCTGATCTCAGGTCAGAATGGGTTAAGGGACCAAGCCAGTCCCGAAGGGACCGTGGTCCCTTATTGTTTGTGTCCGTTTTTTTTCCTCCTTCTCCTCCACCAAAAATAGCAGTTCTGGCTGAACCGTGCAGTCGGTTTTCGCAAAACTCGGCAATATGGTATAGGGCCATCAGGCCATGCCAAACAGGATGCCAAGCCCACGACCAATATGGTTATAGGGCCATCAGGCCATGCCAAACAGGATGCCAAGCCCACGACCAATATGGTTATAGGGCCATCAGGCCATGCCAAACAATATGGTTATAGGGCCATCAGGCCATGCCAAACAGGATGGTACAATATGGTTATAGGGCCATCAGGCCATGCCAAACAGGATGCCAAGCCCACGACCATTGGCCAAAGGGTAGCGCTATTTTGCACTCAATTGAAAATGCAAACTTCAGAAACTAGTAGATTTGTATTATTATTACAGAACCTCTTCAAATATATACTTTGGCAATTTAAAAATAGCCGATGTGAGCTTGTAGATCATCTGCTATTTTGTATACCTACTTGAGTAAATGTACTGTATCCAACGGTACTTTCCTCACTCTGTATCTGTGACACTAACTGCTGTGCTGCCTCTTGGTGACTCAGTGATTTCCCCCCCGCGGGATCAAATAAAGACCTAGACTATCTATAGATCTAGACACTAAAAAAGATCTTCTATTGGGCTCGGATCCAGAAGAGGCTGAGAACCACTGTGCATAACTGCTGTGGCTGTGGGATAGACATCATAGCTCAGCCCTCCGGCTATACGGAAATCATTTATGACTTCTGTACCGATGTTTGATTTACCATCTTCATTTGTTTTTTGATGTCGGAGAATGTTTTTAATGCTTTTAAAACTGGCACGCCGAGCGTATCTGTAGGCTAAAAGCACACACGCAGAATATGTACACAAAGCAATTCAAAGTCCTTTACACATTTTTTTGTCTGGTTCCCAGGCATAAAAAAGGCACTGGAAAAGCATATAAGAATACTTAAAAATAAATAAAATAGAGAAATAAAGATAAATAAATAAAAGAGCACGGGTCAAAGTGAAGTCATTCTCTTCACTATCATCAGTAAACATGTATTCAACAGGAGTGTCATATTTTGTATATTTTGTCCTTGATTCCAAACAATATTCTGCTAGATTAGAGTTTCAAGCTGCACTATGTAAATGTAAAAGTACTGACCCTTTTGCCATTGAGCTAATAGATACAACCACTCCAATTGTATAAGTTATATTGTAATAACATACAGATTGGACACATTTTATTCATGAGAACAACACTACACGCAGTGCTGCTTTAATTACTGAGAGCCATCGAGTAGGGGAGGGCGATTTAATTGGCAAAACAGGAATTATAGGTTTTCTTTTTAAGTCGATAAGGAACCTGGCCATGATAATATACAGACACACGCACACACACACACACATAACACACGCGCGCGCATGCGTAGTTACTTTACGCCACTAGATTTGAAGTATTGTCGTTTCTACCAATTCAAACGCACCCTTGAGCCCCTTTTTCCCATGAAATACAGAATAATGATGAGCTCCTGGACAAAGAATCATTTAATTGCCCTTTGTAAAACTGACAAAGAAATCAATGTTCTCTTTGATTCAGTAGTTTTAGAGCAGTGTTCTGGGGACCACCAGTGGTCCTTGAGGGGGTTCCAGGTGGTCCCCATGCTAAATGATGGAGGGTAGGTAACCAAATGGACCCTTGAGAGTGTAACCTGAAAACAAATGGACCTGTAATATTATGCTCTCAAGAGTTAAATTATTGTTAAACATCTGCCTTACTGAATTCAAAAGAAGTCTTCACAATAATTTAGTAGAAGAATTGTTATTTTGATCAACGTTTGACTGTTATCTCTCCTATGGTACAACATTAATACAGCATGGAATCGTGGATAAAATCTAATCCAAAATATTCTATGTTTTGGGTCTGAGAGGCTAAATCTCACCAAAATGCCAAATAAATAATGGACCTGATATGAAAAAGAGTGATGCAATGTATCTTCTGCATGCATGGATCATGTATTATTTTCTGTAAAAATCTACACTACAGTATATCGTCACTTCAGGGTGGAAACCTTGTATGTCCAATATAGTTACTTGTCAGGCTATGTAAAAACAGAAAAATAACCTGTGCTCCAATGAAGAAATGATGTAATCACAAGCTCTTGATATTCCCACAGTAAAATAAAAGACACAGAAAAAAGGAATATGCCAATATATGAGCTGGTTGGTTGGCTGTTTTTGCACGTTTGTGTGATGCTGTAGTATGATGAAGTAGGGCATTAATACAACAAAATAAAAATAAAGACAATGTTTGTGCCTGTGAGTACCACAAACACTGCGTGAAAAGAGGAGCTAACAGGCTATTATGGGCACTAGATTTGCCCGTAAACCTCAAGTTTAGCAGCATATACACTAATATACGGTAATATACAGGTGTGACGTTACAATTCGAGAGTTTACCGGAGTTTGTTGGAAAGTTTAACGGGAGTCTCCTGTAATATACACATCCCTATTCCATGCTGTAACGCTGTGAGTAACAATATTGCTGACCCCAGGCGTCTGTACTTTTATCTGTACCAAATCCCTTCACTGAAAATAGTCAATCTAATGTACCGGCAGCAATGTGTCAGACTGTGTACTTGTTATCTCTCCAGATTCCAGAAAGCACCCAAAACTATTTTTTTGTTCAGGCCTAGAAGTCAGAATGAAGTCAGTTTGTGCTGAGCTCAGCGCTAACTGCTTACATCGGGGGTTGTTGTTATCTATGAGCGGTATAACTCCAGTAGGAGTTGCATCATTATGACCAATACATTACTCTGTGAAAGATCGGATACTTGTTGACAAAATGTTTCTGAAGTGATAGCAACTCTGCTTTGTCAGCAGTTTGTACTGTAGTAACTATAATGATGACATCTCTGACTCTGACTCATCTAGACCAGTGGTTCTCAAACTTTTCCGTGTCACGGTCGGACCCCCCATTTGAAAACATGTGCCAGTGACCTCGATAAGGGAAGATTTTTTACGGCTCTAGCAGCGATTTTCACACGCATTAGGCTACGGACGGACCCCCGATTTAATGGCATTTCTACCTCCGGTACCCCAATTTATATTGTAAAACCACTGTTAATTGAACTCTGAGAGTGTACAAATGGAACCAAAGGGACCCGTTGGTTCCATTTATACACTCTCAGAGTTACAGACCCATAATGGTCCATTTGGTTCCAAACTATCATTTAGCTGGGGACCCCCTGGAACTCCCTCAGGTACCCCTGGGGGTCCCCGGACCCCACTTTGGGAACTGCTGATCTAGACCAGTGGTTCTCAAACTTCCGTTCAATAACTTCTTCATCCATGAATCACATCGTTACTTTATAGTTCCTTACATCATTTGTGTCATATTATGGCATGTTGTAATTGTAAATATTTGACCCTAAGATACAGTATGTCACGAGGAAAACTTGAGACAATAACCGTTTCCTTTGGGACAGATGGGGGAAAAGCTATTTTTGACGAAGATATGTATTATATTTAAAAATAACTCATGCAGGTCCGTTTCACTATAGCTGGTGAAACTGAAGTGATATTAATAATAATAATAGCTCAAATTTATATAGCGCTTTATTAAATACCCAAAGCGCTTTACATAAGAACACTAGGAACAGATTTGAATAAGAGAAAAACAAAGCAAAACATAACAGATACAACAACAGTACAGGGTTAAAAAGATAAAAGGACAAACTCCAAATATTATCAACATTTGCACCCACTTTGAGAAACCTTCACCTAGACACATCTCTGTGCTTCACGAGTATGCTTGACGTAGCAGTAGCAGACATAGCAGTTGACGTAGCATCAAGGATGGCAATTAAGGCAACACAGTTGGGCAGAGTTTAACAATGTTTATTTTCCCCAAGTGCAGAATAAGTGACAAAACAAAGGAGACCAAATATCTCCTCAGAGACTGACAACTTCCTCGACCAGCACCAGACAGCAGCAGACAGCAGACTCTATGGGGAGATAACGAAGGCTTTGTTCCATTTAGTGTATCACAGACGTTTTCTCAAACGTCATTTTTGTAGTTATTATTATTTAGGGGAGCTAGCCGGCCCTTCCAATGTCTGCCTTTTGAAATTATGTCACATGGCAGCCAAGTCTATGGACTTTTATTATTTAGGGCACTGTTAAACAAACATTGACCAACATAAATACATCTTGTGACTGCATGGTTTTGTTTTAAACAATAACACACTGCATTCATGTCTGAGTAAATTTGTATTGCGTTTTATTTCAAGGACCCCCATAACTCTTGTTGAGAGTATACACTTTCAGAGTTACACACCTGTACGGGTGGAGGGCCCTCAAGGAACCATGAGGGTCCCTGAACCACACTTTGAGACCACTGGTGTCGCAGAGTGAATATAATATCAGCACCCTGACTCTGACCAGAATGGAACACAACCTTAATTAGCATCCTTGGTAAACATCTGTGACGGAAAGTAAGGAAGATCATCCCGATTTCTTTCCAATACTGGCTGCTGTGCATGCATACAGCTTATTATACCTTGCTAGGGTTCATGTGGTTACCGTATCTAGGCCACTAGTACTACTATATTTACTATATTTCCCCTCACCTACCTGGAAGCAGCAGCCTGCAGACACTCCACCCAGCTGAATCCATTATGTTAATATGTGCTAGATGTCGTCTTGAGTCTGGTTCCCCCTCCTCCCTCCCTCTCTCTGTCTTTTAGCTTCCTGTCTTGGTTTGTTCTCTGTTACAAAGTATATACAAGACAAAGAGACACCGTTTTGACAGCTCCGGTTTGGAGGCTTTGTTTACATGTCAGCTAAATGTTGGGTGCGCCGGCTGAAGAAGTCCCTGCAAAACCATATAGTCTGCCTGGCCGGCCTATTTCCTGTGTTCCGATATCTTCATTATCCAGCTGTGTGTCTGCGTTTTAAACGGAGTGCTCTGTCTGTGAGGTCACACCATTCAGACTCCCATGCAGCGCGACAGGCATCTCGGCGCGGCATCATGGGAGCATCTCTGCTTCGCGTAAATCTATACTTGAGTACTAAATTAAATAGAAACAGTGGTTTGCTGTTTGTTGTAACTGTTGGAACAGTTACGTTAGGCCCTAGTGTCTCCAGGGCCGCTGGGTGTAGCACTAGCAGCGCGTCGCCGGCTCTATGGAACACAACAAGATGAAGTCATCATCTTCACGTGGGGGGGGGGGGGGGGGGGGGGGGGCTCATAGGCGCGTGCGGCGCTGCTGTGTCTTATTTGTGGTGAATAATTGAAGGAGACGTGGGGGGGGGGGGGGGGGGGCTTGGCCTATCAGCAGGCCACATCAATCACTGCCTGCATCTCTGCATGTCTCTCTCTCTCTCTATTCTGTCCCGTCCCGGCCACTTATCCCCGGCCTGACGCGTCCCCCCCCCCCAATCCTCTCCCCGCCATCTCCCCCCCCCCCTCCCCCCCCAACTAGAGTAATGTTCTGTCTGGCATCCAAAAAGACAGACAAGACAGGCCCGCATACTATGGCTCCTGGACGGTTTGTGTGTGTGTGTGTGTGTGTGTGTGTGTGTGTGTGTGTGTGTGTGTGTGTGTGTGTGTGTGTGTGTGTGTGTGTGTGTGTGTGTGTGTGTGTGTGTGTGTGTGTGTGTGTGTGTGTGTGTGTGTGTGTGTGTGTGTGTGTGTGTGTGTGTGTGTGTGTGTGTGTGTGTGTGTGAAGGGGGAGGGGGGAGGGGGGATGTGTTTGGGTTCTGCTTGTGTGCTAAAAAGTGATTACAATCATGGCACTTGCCGCAAGTCTGTCCAAGTTCTCCTCGCCGTCCCATTGGTGGAGAGCTAGAGGAAGTGAAATGAGCGATCACTTGTGTTTACGAGCGTACAGCATTCATCTTCCCCACTGTCTGATATCATCATTCATCTTCCCCACTGTCTGATATCCGACAGCACGCTTTTGAACTGACCTGGTAGGAACTTGTCTCTGTCGGTTGTAAATATGTCCTAAACTGGGTAACAGGTACGCTCGCCCCTTTTCCATCTCGCCCCACTACTCTACCTAGCTGTAAATAACAAACATAATTCATGTTGTATAAAGGGTATTATCATATTAATTTATCATTAAGTTCACTCTGTATATCCACGGGCATATAATAGCATGATGATGCCATTACAAAACATGGGCGATTCATAAAACGATTCATAATTAACTGCTAGGTGTTCATAAATTAACTTAATTAAGCAGTCACCGTCTCTGTGACATGTTGTTCTTTCTAAATTTGACAGAGTATAGAGATTACTATGCAGAGACTACTATGCAATCAAATAAATCTGTGTACAAGATAATTTCAGATTTCAGAGAGGGTTAACTACATTTAACCCATTCTGAACGGGAACCCGTTTTGGTGTCAGCATCATGTTATGCTTTAGCTATTGAAAAATAGCAGATCTACAAGCTTATAGCGCGCCACCGAGTGGCGCGCTACAAGCTTGTAGGTCTGCTATTTTTGAAAAATCGAAGAACGACTGACATTTTTAGAATCTGATCTCAGGTCAGAATGGGTTCATCAGACCAGTGTGTGTCCATAGTGGAAACCTCGTATGAATCTGATCTCAGGTCAGAATGGGTTAAAGAAATCACGGGGGCGAGTCGGTAAAGGGGCGAGCAGTCTCGTATTCCTAAACCGTTACAAAAAAAAAGTAGCAGATGTACAAGCTCTGATTGTGTGGATCTGCAATACTTTTGATGCTTTTGTAGCAATTACAGACATTTTGATCAATCACAATTGCCGGTGGCAATAAGGAAATCTGCGTTCAGTTCATTGCAGCCGCATCATGTTAAATGCTTGTCTCGTTCATTGCAGCTAAATTGACTGCAGCTCTTCCTCCCTTTTTGCAGGTCATTCTTGCTTCATTTTGGTCAGTGCATTTTTTGTAGTCTAGTGGTCTTCAACATGGGGTCTGGGACCACTACAGTAAACACTAAGGTAGCCTACAGATTCTAGTGGTCAAGTTTACTAAGTATTCAGGGTTTAAGGTTATATGTCAGAAAGTCTGCATGAATCTCAAAGTTTAAACAAAATATATTTGTGTGATTTGTGTGATATTTGTGATATCGATAGTCCATTTAGGTTTAGGTAGGTGATTGTTTTATTTATTTATTTATTTATTTGGTAAAAAATAAATGGTAAAAAGGAATCTTCATTTGGGGATACCAATTGTATCCAATCAGGAGAGAGTTCACACAGGACACACAATAAGAAGTGATGACACAAAGAAGTGACGACACACAAGCTGATAAACGTATTAGCCTATTGTTCTTTTTAATAAAGGGCAGGAGAGATGGGGCGACCCCTGTTACAGAACAAACAGTCATAGCATGATTATACTATCACAATATAGAGTAAAATATTCTGAAATATCAGATATACAAGCTCACACAGCATGTCACTTCATGCCGCGCTGCAGAACTCGTTCATCTGCTGTTTTGGAACGTTTCTGAAAAATGACCAACATTCGAAAAACGGTGAAAGTGTGAGACTTATACTAGGCCTACTACTACTATAAAGGCATTTGTAGAATCGGCCTCAGGTCTCACAGGTTATTAAACCACAACATTTGGCTCACTGTACACTTAACCTTTGCATGTGTTCTTGTGGACAGATATAGACGAGTGCAGCATCAACCGCGGCGGGTGTAAGTACGGCTGCATCAACACTCTGGGCAGCTACGAGTGCACCTGTCCGCCCGGATACAAGCTCCACTGGAACAAGAAGGACTGCATGGGTATGTAGCAACACTGCCCCCCGGTGGTCACAGCACACACTCGCACTCACAGTCTGTGACACTATACAGTTTTTAGAGTCATGCTTCCATTAATTAGAGCAGTTGTTCTCGGTGTGGGGACCCAGGGTTCCTTGAGGGGGTTTCCAAATGGACTCTCATTATAAATGTAGGTCTATAACCCGTATTTGTACGCTCAGAGTTGTGTGTGCGCGTGTGTGCCAGTGATTCAGTGTGTGTGTGTTCTCTCGTCCCCCAGAGCTGGTGAAGTGTCTTGCTGGGACCGTGGCTCCCAAAGCCACTCTGACCTGCAGCAAGACGGGCAAGAAGGAGAGCTGTTCCCTCACCTGTGCCTCGAAAGCCCACTATCTGTCAGGTAGGATACTGCTTCTAAAGCCTACTATCTGTCAGGTAGGATACTGCTTCTAAAGCCTACTATCTGTCAGGTAGGATACTGCTTCTAAAGCCTACTATCTGTCAGGTAGGATACTGCTTCTAAAGCCCACTATCTGTCAGGTAGGATACTGCTTCTAAAGCCTACTATCTGTCAGGTAAGATAGGGGGTACTAGAACCGCTCTGTGACCTCAGACATTGTGTTCACCGGAGTTCATTCGGTTAATGTGTGTGTGTGTGTGTGTGCGTGTGTGTGTGTGTGTGTGTGTGTGTGTGTGTGTGTGTGTGTGTGTGTGTGTGTGTGTGTGTGTGTGTGTGCGTGTGCGTGTGCGTGTGCGTGTGCGTGCATTCTCTCCTGTAGAGTCTGACAACAGCTACTCGGTGAGCTGTGGGATCCCCATCCTACGAGGGAAGTCCCCCTCCTCACGCCTCAACACCAGCAGCAGTCACAGCTGCTTAGGTCTGCTACTACCCACCCTCTACATCATAACACACATGCACACGTACTGTATGCACGCGTGCGTGCGTGCGTGCGTAATGTCCACTGTGTTACTTTCTTTCATTATTGTTTACTTACTTTTATTTACAGCCCTTTGGGACGTGGGACACGTTTTGTGACACTGGGCTGTAATACAGGTTGAACTTGAGTGTTTCTGTGGTGACAACATTCCAGTGTGTTGGTTGTAGAGACTATGACTGCTCCAGTGAAGCAGACGGCCTCTTTCAAGATCAAAGATGCCAAGTGTCACCTCCATCCCAAGGTCACCGGCAGGACGGAGGACAGGGGTCGGACGCTAGGCCCAGGTAAATACTAAATTAATCAGGAAATGAGGGGTCCATGACCTCATGCAGTGGTTCTCATGCCAGTTGCCCCATCGGAAAATATGTTGTGCCATAGACACCCATACGATATGCATATTGTCAATTATATTTGATTCTTGCATCACGTTTTATTTCCCAATAGCCAATGTCATTTATATAGAGGTTAAAGTGGTTAAATTGATTTTGATGGTATATTGAAGGAGAATTCCATGCTAGAAGGCTTTCTTACCTTTATTACCTGTATTTGTAGTCGTTACGTTACAAAGAGGTCCAGGTGTTTTTTTGTGAAAAATCTCCTTATTGGCTTATTGGCCCCTACCATAAGTCCTCAATGAATTGCATTGAATTGAATGGGAATTGAATTGGTCTATGGGGTGTTGTGCTAAATCGCTTATTTCCATCGAAATAAGTAGTAAAGTGTGCCGCTTGGGATATTATTTACATTATGAAGAGAGGATATATACAACAAAATAATATTGTTGAGCGATGGAAATAAGCGAATTGGCTTAATTATAGTATGATTATCATCTTTACTCTGTCCAGGAGGGGGCGGGCAGCCCTGCAGCAGCTGCCTGGTGACCTTCATTATAGTATGATTATCATCTTTACTCTGTCCAGGAGGGGGCGGGCAGCCCTGCAGCAGCTGCCTGGTGACCTTCATTATAGTATGATTATCATCTTTACTCTGTCCAGGAGGGGGCGGGCAGCCCTGCAGCAGCTGCCTGGTGACCTTCATTATAGTATGATTATCATCTTTACTCTGTCCAGGAGGGGGCGGGCAGCCCTGCAGCAGCTGCCTGGTGACCTTCATTATAGTATGATTATCATCTTTACTCTGTCCAGGAGGGGGCGGGCAGCCCTGCAGCAGCTGCCTGGTGACCTTCATTATAGTATGATTATCATCTTTACTCTGTCCAGGAGGGGGCGGGCAGCCCTGCAGCAGCTGCCTGGTGACCTTCATTATAGTATGATTATCATCTTTACTCTGTCCAGGAGGGGGCGGGCAGCCCTGCAGCAGCTGCCTGGTGACCTTCATTATAGTATGATTATCATCTTTACTCTGTCCAGGAGGGGGCGGGCAGCCCTGCAGCAGCTGCCTGGTGACCTTCATTATAGTATGATTATCATCTTTACTCTGTCCAGGAGGGGGCGGGCAGCCCTGCAGCAGCTGCCTGGTGACCTTCATTATAGTATGATTATCATCTTTACTCTGTCCAGGAGGGGGCGGGCAGCCCTGCAGCAGCTGCCTGGTGACCTTCATTATAGTATGATTATCATCTTTACTCTGTCCAGGAGGGGGCGGGCAGCCCTGCAGCAGCTGCCTGGTGACCTTCATTATAGTATGATTATCATCTTTACTCTGTCCAGGAGGGGGCGGGCAGCCCTGCAGCAGCTGCCTGGTGACCTTCATTATAGTATGATTATCATCTTTACTCTGTCCAGGAGGGGGCGGGCAGCCCTGCAGCAGCTGCCTGGTGACCTTCATTATAGTATGATTATCATCTTTACTCTGTCCAGGAGGGGGCGGGCAGCCCTGCAGCAGCTGCCTGGTGACCTTCATTATAGTATGATTATCATCTTTACTCTGTCCAGGAGGGGGCGGGCAGCCCTGCAGCAGCTGCCTGGTGACCTTCATTATAGTATGATTATCATCTTTACTCTGTCCAGGAGGGGGCGGGCAGCCCTGCAGCAGCTGCCTGGTGACCTTCATTATAGTATGATTATCATCTTTACTCTGTCCAGGAGGGGGCGGGCAGCCCTGCAGCAGCTGCCTGGTGACCTTCGTCAACCTGAAATGTGACTCCTCCAAGAAGGCCAAGGGGCGTCGTGCTCGCAACCCCAGCAACAAGGAGGTGACGCGCATCACCTTGGAGCTGGAGGCTGAGGTCAAACCTGGAGACACCACAGGTAGGTCCATCACCTTGGAGCTGGAGGCTGAGGTCAAACCTGGAGACACCACAGGTAGGTCCATCACCTTGGAGCTGGAGGCTGAGGTCAAACCTGGAGACACCACAGGTAGGTCCATCACCTTGGAGCTGGAGGCTGAGGTCAAACCTGGAGACACCACAGGTAGGTCCATCACCTTGGAGCTGGAGGCTGAGGTCAAACCTGGAGACACCACAGGTAGGTCCATCACCTTGGAGCTGGAGGCTGAGGTCAAACCTGGAGACACCACAGGTAGGTCCATCACCTTGGAGCTGGAGGCTGAGGTCAAACCTGGAGACACCACAGGTAGGTCCATCACCTTGGAGCTGGAGGCTGAGGTCAAACCTGGAGACACCACAGGTAGGTCCATCACCTTGGAGCTGGAGGCTGAGGTCAAACCTGGAGACACCACAGGTAGGTCCATCACCTTGGAGCTGGAGGCTGAGGTCAAACCTGGAGACACCACAGGTAGGTCCATCACCTTGGAGCTGGAGGCCGAGGTCAAACCTGGAGACACCACAGGTAGGTCCATCACCTTGGAGCTGGAGGCTGAGGTCAAACCTGGAGACACCACAGGTAGGTCATCACCTTGGAGCTGGAGGCCGAGGTCAAACCTGGAGACACCACAGGTAGGTCCATCACCTTGGAGCTGGAGGCCGAGGTCAAACCTGGAGACACCACAGGTAGGTCATCACCTTGGAGCTGGAGGCCGAGGTCAAACCTGGAGACACCACAGGTAGGTCATCACCTTGGAGCTGGAGGCTGAGGTCAAACCTGGAGACACCACAGGTAGGTCATCACCTTGGAGCTGGAGGCTGAGGTCAAACCTGGAGACACCACAGGTAGGTCCATCACCTTGGAGCTGGAGGCCGAGGTCAAACCTGGAGACACCACAGGTAGGTCCATCACCTTGGAGCTGGAGGCTGAGGTCAAACCTGGAGACACCACAGGTAGGTCCATCACCTTGGAGCTGGAGGCTGAGGTCAAACCTGGAGACACCACAGGTAGGTCCATCACCTTGGAGCTGGAGGCCGAGGTCAAACCTGGAGACACCACAGGTAGGTCCATCACCTTGGAGCTGGAGGCCGAGGTCAAACCTGGAGACACCACAGGTAGGTCCATCACCTTGGAGCTGGAGGCTGAGGTCAAACCTGGAGACACCACAGGTAGGTCATCACCTTGGAGCTGGAGGCCGAGGTCAAACCTGGAGACACCACAGGTAGGTCCATCACCTTGGAGCTGGAGGCCGAGGTCAAACCTGGAGACACCACAGGTAGGTCATCACCTTGGAGCTGGAGGCCGAGGTCAAACCTGGAGACACCACAGGTAGGTCATCACCTTGGAGCTGGAGGCTGAGGTCAAACCTGGAGACACCACAGGTAGGTCATCACCTTGGAGCTGGAGGCTGAGGTCAAACCTGGAGACACCACAGGTAGCTTTCACCTTGAAACACTGTTTTGGGGGGTCATTTTAACATCTCATTTTTGTTTTTAAGTTTACAAATGAAGCTTTCGTGAGCCTATGAATATTGCAGTTTTATGAAAATTATTCTTCTGCCCATAATACATACATGCAGATCGAGTCACATGTTTATGAAACTTTACAGTATAGTAGAGGATAGTGACAAATGGCAATGAAACCAGTCTTACTCCAATTGGCTAAAGGAGGCTCTATAGCAATGTTTTGAATCAAGGCAGTTGTAATCTGATCTGTTTTGAACCTAGGCAGTTATAATTTGAGTTGTTTTGAACCTAGGCAGTTATAATTTGAGTTGTTTTGAACCTAGGCAGTTATAATTTGAGTTGTTTTGAACCTAGGCAGTTATAATTTGAGTTGTTTTGAACCTAGGCAGTTATAATTTGAGTTGTTTTGAACCTAGGCAGTTATAATTTGAGTTGTTTTGAACCTAGGCAGTTATAATTTGAGTTGTTTTGAACCTAGGCAGTTATAATTTGAGTTGTTTTGAACCTAGGCAGTTATAATTTGAGTTGTTTTGAACCTAGGCAGTTATAATTTGAGCTGTTTTGAACCCATGTCCAGGCAGTTATCATCTGAGCTGTTTTGAACCCATGTCCAGGCAGTTGTAATCTGAGCTGTTTTGAACCCATGTCCAGGCAGTTGTAATCTGAGCTGTTTTGAACCCATGTCCAGGCAGTTGTAACCTGAGCTGTTTTGAACCCATGTCCAGGCAGTTGTAATCTGAGCTGTGTTTTGAACCCATGTCCAGGCAGTTGTAATCTGAGCTGTGTTTTGAACCCATGTCCAGGCAGTTGTAACCTGAGCTGCCTGCGGCAGCGTATGGAGAAGCAGGTGAAGACGTACATCAAAGCTCTGAAGAAGTCCATCAACCAGGAACGCTTCCTGATCCGCGTGGCCGGCCTGGAGTACGAGGTGGCCCAGAAGCTGCAGCAGGGCTCGGCCTCCAACCACGAGAACTGTGGGCCCGGCCGCGAGAAGGACAGCGGCCGCTGTGGTAAGATCCGAGGGGGAACTGACCGGGAACGTAGGAAGTGTTTGTCTTGAAGTGCATCCCACACAGCCCCGGTGCCGTGTCATTAGTCTGACGGTTCATTGTTCCGCGTTGGTCCGACTCGCACATTACTATCCCTAACCTTAACCTTAACCCTAACCACACGCAGGTTAGTCTTAACCGGCCAACGGGTGAAGCCATCGTTCTCACAATATTAAAAAAACGCAATATATATATTTTGTGAATATTATATGTGAATATCGGTTCATGTCCGCACAAACTCTCGACGCATGCAGTGCCACGCCATACAATACAAGTGGAATAAATTCTGAAAATAAACACGAGCTAGTGCATAATAAATATATCATAATAAATAAACATGAGCTATAGTTCCAGCCATGTGCTCCCTCTAACCTCTGACCCTGGTGTTCTCTCAGTCAGATGCTTGCCGGGGTCGTATTACCACGGGGAGCATGAGCGCTGTGTCCAGTGCCCCCCGGGCACCTTCCAGGAGAGGGAGGGGCAGCTGGCCTGTGACCTTTGCCCCGGTAGCGACGGCCACGGACCCTCCGGAGCACGCAACATCTCGTCCTGTGCAGGTCAGTGTTAATGTTTTCATTCTTTATAACAAAAAACGTATGGCAGGATGGTCTCTCACACCGTTGTCGTGCACAGTATGTTATTTGAGCCGCTGCGTACAGTATGTAAATTCGGCAGACTTTTATGGGAATAACCAACAATTATGGGATGTTTGGGGCGGGTCATCCAAGCATGGATTAATTGTGTTAAATTTTTCAATCAGATTAATTTCACAATTTCATTAACTCAGTTAACTCACAGGGTATGCGTGTGACATCATCAAACCAGGAAGTGTCAAAAAACTACTTTCTGGCCTTGACAGCCCATACATCAGACAGAAAAGTCATATCTGATTGCATTAAACAACATTAAACAATGTTAAACTCACTTTGCATGTTGCTTTGCCACTCGATTTGCCACTCGATGTGCCATTCACTTTAAGCATGCGCATACCCTCTATATGACTAATAAGGAATTTCATTAAAAAAGATATGATTAAAACTACATAAACCAACACTGCTCCACAGGCCAGTGTCCCACAGGCTACTCCTCCAGTGACGGGTTCAAGCCCTGCCAGCCGTGCCCACAGGGCAGCTACCAGCCGGACCTGGGACGCACCCTGTGCTTCCCCTGTGGAGGAGGCCTCGGCACCAAGCGAGAGGGCTCCAGCTCCTTCCACGACTGTGAAGTTAAAGGTGACACATTCATGTTCATGCATTTATTTCACCACATTCCTTTAGTTTGCCTGGGTTTAACCAGTGTGTTTGTGTTATAGTCCAGTGTTCTCCAGGACATTACTACAACACTACGGTCCACCGGTGTATCCGCTGTGTTGGTTTAACCAGTGTTGTTTTGTGTTACACTCCAGTGTTCTCCAGGACATTACTACTGTGTTGGTTTAACCAGTGTGTTTTGTGTTACAGTCCAGTGTTCTCCAGGACATTACTACTGTGTGGGTTTAACCAGTGTTGTTTTGTGTTACAGTCCAGTGTTCTCCAGGACATTACTACAACACTACGGTCCACCGGTGTATCCGCTGCCCACTGGGGACGTACCAGACTGAGTTCAGACAGAACTACTGCATCTCCTGTCCGGGGAACACCACCACCGACTTTGACGGGGCCACCAGCGTCTCCCAGTGCAAGAGTGAGTCATTACATTACTTTATCCATATTTATATAATAATTATTATAATATATAAACTTTATTACAAGCTCGTGGCCCACAAGGTAAGACAGCACATCACATAATACATATACGAGAATACAAATAAATTAAAATACAGTACATTTACCCAGCCCCACAGGTTACTACTCTAGGCGAGGCACTCGGTCATGCCAGTGTCCTCTGATGGTAACTAGAAAACAATCGTGAGTACATGCCTCATGACAAACACCAGGATTGAGGGTCTCTTTTAACGCGGCAGGTCAAACAAAATACAAAATAACCCCCCCTCCCCTCTCAAAGAAATGTATTATTTTGTTTGTCTTTATTTATTGTCTCCAAGTCCAAATTCTCAAAATAAAAAGCTGGGGCAACATTTTGTTAGTCACTTAAATGGATATTTCACTGAGGGTCTCAGGTATTCAATATTAAATTTAAACCAAAAAAAAAACAGTATAATTAAGTGGTTCTCAAAGTGGGGTTCAGTGGAAACACTCTTCAACCCTGGTGGAAAAGGGGCCTGAGGATGTGCAAAGGTCGGGCCTCTGAGTTATGGGGTTCCTTTAACTAAAGCGAAGAGAAGGTTTGCTCCAATGGTGTTTTCTTTTCATTCAATGATCTGAAACGGCCGAAACGTTGTCTTATTTATGGTGTTTTGAATAAAAAGAAAACACCTTGGAGAAAACCTGTGCGCGGACTCTCTTCTCTTCACTTACCTTAGTCCAGCACCAGACAGGAACTGGATGTGTGCTATCCACCTGCCTTTTATACTAATTCCTTTAACTAAATACATAAAGGTTTGAGAACCACCCGGTACAATCCCTGCTGTCCTTGTGTTTGTCCTTGTTGTGTCTGCGTAGACCGAGAGTGTGGTGGAGAGATGGGAGAATTCACGGGCTACATCGAGTCACCCAACTACCCTGGGAACTACCCTGCCAATGTGGAGTGCATTTGGAACATCAACCCGCCCAGCAAGCGCAAGATCCTCATCGTGGTGCCCGAAATCTTCCTGCCCTCCGAGGATGAGTGTGGAGATGTACTGGTCATGAGGAAGAACTGTGAGTAGAACTGAGTACAGATACATACACTGTGTGTACTCATCTTCTTATGTTGTCAGCCGAATTCTTTCAAACATTCAAGGAATGCTTACAGGATATACAATAAGGAGAGGTTTGTTTTGAAACCCAAATTAGTCAGCGTTGGTTTTATAAGGTGTTTTCCCCCCCCCCACAGGGTCCGCTACATCCATCACCACCTACGAAACGTGTCAGACGTACGAGCGACCCATCGCTTTCACGGCACGCTCCAGAAGACTGTGGATCAACTTCAAGTCCAACGAGGCCAACAGCGCCCGAGGCTTCCAGATCCCCTATGTCACGTATGATGGTACATATAGTCCAAACGTTCCCCTTTATTTGTATAGCACCTTTCATGACATGGAATGCAGCTCAAAGTGCTTTACAGAACAATGGAGAATAAATAATATAGCCCCTATGTCACTTATGATGATACATATAGCCCCCTATGTCACTTATGATGATACATATAGCCCCCTATGTCACTTATGATGATACATATAGCCCCCTATGTCACTTATGATGATACATATAGCCCCCTATGTCACTTATGATGATACATATAGCCCCCTATGTCACTTATGATGATACATATAGCCCCCTATGTCACTTATTCACCATATAGTAAGTAAATAAGTACATTTTATTTATAGAGCTGTACAGTAAAAACAACAATATAAACAATCACGTTAAAACAAGGCACAAAGGAGCAAACGCAACAAAGAATAAGAGCAGAAACATAAATTGACAACAATGATGGTCAAAATAAAAGTTTACAAGATAAAATGTAACCTAAATAAGTGAGTTTTTAACAAGACCTTGAAACCTTCAACAGACTCTGCATTTTTAATTGATATTAGGGTAGGGCGTTCCACAGTGTGGGAGCAACCACTGCAAAGGCCCGGTCCCCCTTGGTTTTCAGTTTTGTCACAGGAATATTAGATATATAGAGGGGGCCCCTTCCCGTCTTCCTTCACAGGTGTTACTGATGATCCATTCTGGTCAAACAGAGCTGCTATTGTGCATGTGGGCTCACTGGAAGCACTCTCTCTCCTACACCATGTGATTCTCAAAGTGTCATTGAGTGTGTTCCAAATGGCCCTCATGTACAGGTGTGACCCTTATGGGTCTAATTTATGGGCCTAATTTGACCCTTATGGGTCCATTTGTTTCAATTTGTACACTCTCAGAGTTGTGGGGGTCAGGAACACAGCCTTAACTAGAAATGAACAATGAACAAAAAATGTTAACTAAAAACAAGTTCTCTGACCTAGAACAATGTTGTGTTGCCTAAGGCAACCACACTAATTAGTATCATCGGTAACGCAATGAAGGAAGTAGGACGAGTCCTCTCCAAACGGGCAGCTGTGCATACAGGTATACCCTATTGTCATTAACCTGTATAATACAGTAAATGCAGGTACACTCTGTTGTCATTGATGCCAGCTGCTTGTTTCTGGAGACAGGATGGTGCTGATTTGTCAAATCGGTCGCTCTTCAAAACTGATGTGCCTGTGTTGTGGTGTGTTGTGTTGTGTTGTGTTGTGTTGTGTTGTGGTGTGGTGTGGTGTGGTGTGGTGTGGTGTGGTGTGGTGTTGTGTTGTGTTGCTGTGACTTCACAGAGGACTATGAACAGCTTGTAGAAGACATCGTAAGGGACGGAAGACTCTACGCATCGGAAAACCATCAAGAAATCCTTAAGGTTAGGACCTACCTGTAACAAAAAATGAAAGGTTTGGGCAGGTACATCTCGATTAATCAATTATTTTAATTGATTTACAAAAAATAAAACAATAAAAAAACAGGGGATGAGCGAGTGACGCCAGGAGGACTTCGGTAGTCCTCCTGACGACAGAAGGGCAGATTTATTTTTTTAATAGAGCTTTCAGTAACAGTTTCCCCACTAATGGGTTTTATTAATAATTCAGCTGTGACATGAACCCTTGAAATATCATTACATTAATTTATTTGCTCAATCTACAGAAAAGCAGGTGATGTTGCGGTGGTGGCTCAGGGGTAGAGTGGCCGGATGGTAACCGCAAGGTTGCCAGTTCGAACCCGGGCTCCCCCAGAGTTGGTGTCGAAGTGTCCTTGAGCAAGACGCTGAACCCCCTAATTGCTCCTGATGTGCTGGTTGGTGCCTTGCATGGTTTCCTCCCGCCATTGGTGTATGAATGGGTCGTAAAGCACCTTGGATATAGGTGCTATATAAATGCACCATTTATATAAACCCATTTTGGGCGGGAACCCCTTTTGGTGTTAGCATTATGTTATGCTTTAGCTATTGAAACATAGCAGATCTACAAGCTCGTACTGTAGGTCTGTGTTTCTTCGGGTTTTCATTTTTGAAAACCCGAAGAACGATCGACATAGAAACATAGCTTTTTCAGAAAACTGTCAGGACGTAGAAGACATTTTTAGAATCTGATATCTGATGGAGGGGAAAGGAACTGGTTGGAATAACGTGTTCCTACCACGCGCTACGTCCAACCAGGGAAACTCCCCCCTGTCAGGTGTAAAGGAGCAACTTGGACACTCAGGCATGAAGGAAGCATGAGTTCAAGTCCGTTGCTCTCCCCAGGTTGGCGGAGGGTGTGTAGAGCCCAGGATCACAGTACATGGGGCGAAAAATGGGTTACAAAATCGTGGGATAAAAAATATATTAAGAAAAAAAAAGAAAAATAATCTGATCTCAGGTCAAAGTGGGTTTACGAAAGATTATAAAATTAAATTAAAATCATGACAAATAATGCGTGGATAGTAAAGAATTGCCCCTCTCTCTCCAACAGGATAAAAAGCTGATCAAGACTCTCTTTGATGTTCTCGCCCACCCCAACAACTACTTCAAATACACGACTCGAGAGTCCCACGAGATGCTCCCTCGCTCCTTCATCCGCCTCATAAGCAGCAAAGTGTCTGCCTTCCTGCGACCATACAAGTAACGAACTGACTCCAGGTCAGATTATAACCTATAACCCCCGTTCCTCCTGCGACCATACAAGTAACGAACTGACTACAGATCAGATTATAACGCCCGGTTCCTCCGAGTAAGTAATGACCAAACCACCTGTGGAGCAGACTCCAGATCCCTCCCCCCCCACACACACACACACACACGCGTGCGCACGCACACACACACACACACACACACACACACACACACACACACACACACACACACACGACACAGACTTCCAACAAATAAAACAAACTACAGTATAGGTATTGTTGTTGGGCAGAAACCTCTTATCTCCATAATTATTTGAGCTGGCTGGGTTGTTCTACCGTAAACGAACGCCCTACTTGATCAAACTACAGCGCGACACAAAAGCATCAACAGTACAGTTACAGTAGCTTGTCCATCTGCTGCTTTTGATTTTGAATGCTGAAAAGTAACAGTTTTGGACACATGAGGTTTCCACCCGACAGAGACCATATATACCGGTATGTATGTATATATATATATTTCATGGGCTTTTTGACAAAGACAATTTCACTATGCAGACTTTATTATGGACGTTGAACTTGCACCTGTGTTTCTGGTTCTTTCTGGTTTTGCAGTCCCTCACTCCAGTTGTACTGTATAATACCAGGGGTCTTCAGCAGGGGGGGGGCTGGGACCCCTAGGAGGGTCCCCAGAGTTACTGAGGGGGGGGGGGGGGGGGGGCTGGGACCCCTAGGAGGGTCCCCAGAGTTTCTGAGGGAGGGGGGGGGCTGCCAAATCTTTGAGTGATACAAACTTTTTTTTTATTTAATTTGTTTTACAAACCACTTGAACCCTATAGCATCAATATTCTGGAGGGGAGCATTAGCTGAACATAGCAGATCTACAAGCTCACAGTGGTTTGGTATAGAGGGGGAAACAAAGGATAAGCTCAAGTCCGGGGGGAAAAAACAAACATTGAAGACCCCTGCTTTATACTGCAAGTGTGGCTCTGATTTTCTCTTTTCCTGTGTTGAAACTCGTGATGCACAATATTGTTCGTCGTCATTGGCTGATTCATTATGTGCAGGTTGAATGGTTCATCGTCATTGGCTGATTCATTATGTGCAGGTTGAATGGTTCATCGTCATTGGCTGATTCATTATGTGCAGTTTGAACGCGTTCTGACATTACAAGTCATTGACTCTGCAACGTTGTGTGAACTGATTTGAGCTAATCTCCTTCAGCACAAACACAATTAATACATAATTACAATTAATAAATAATATGTATTATTATTATTATTACTATTATATTGGTGTTGAGATAAACACTACTGGAAACTTCTTGCAATATCGGTATTAATCGGTTATCTTAATCCATGTACCAAAATTCCAATATGGTGCGTCCCTAGTCGAAGCCACAGAAATGGATAGAATCTCATTTTGATTGAACATTAAACATGAACTCTGGTCAACAAACAAGGTAAATATAGTCACATAGGAAACTGTCTGCCGTGGTAGACGAGATATTTGATATGATTCTCTTTCCTGGGGGTTTAATGTGGTTAATGTCTCACTCCATCCGTTTGTGAACTCCCTTCACACCATCGCTCAGATCCACTTCATTCCATTCAACGTTGTTCTCTGTTTGAGCTCTTAGAGCTATATAATTTACTAAAGGTTATTACTGTTAAAACAGTTAATCCACCGTTTTCTCTTCTGTCCAGATTGTACTTTTGTTTACTTTGTACTTTTTTTCCCCACGTATACACCGGTACCGTCGTCATAATCATTTATTCCTGACTATTTGACAGGAATGTTAATACTCTGAGAGACACAGACAGAGATGGGAGAGAATCTGTGGGTCGTCTCCTCAGAGAGAGACAGAGAAAAACAATGTCTTTGAGGGACATTTATGTTTGCTGCTTCTTTTTTTTTTTTTTTTTTAAAGGTCACTTTAATTATTCAATCTCCTGTCTTTTCTGATGTGTCCTGTCTGTGTGCTATACGATGTTAGCTTTAGGTTTAACAGAACAAGACATGAAATACTTTACCGACAGCTCTTTATATATACAGGAAGTTGATCAACTCACAATTTACCGTTGCTATGGACGGACAGACGGACGGTTTTGTTTTGTTCTGTATTTCTTTGTAAATAATGAAAATACAAGTAGACGAGGGTTGAATAGTTTAATCCTAATTTTAGCTGGAGAAGAACTCCAAAATTCCTTTTAGGCCCGCGATACCATGATACCATGTTTCTTGTCCAAAGACCCCTGAGCCCCTTTTGTTGCATAGTTAAATATAGTATAGTTCACTCCCAACATGCCTTTCCCCCCCTATCATTTACTCACTTGATGGAGATTTCATTTTAATTTTTGTTGTTGATCCAATATTCCAATATTTAATTAATTTAGGAGTGAATAGGAACCCATTTTGACCTGAGATCAGATTTGAAAAATGTCTTCTACAGATCCTGACAGTTTTCTGAAAAAGCGTCAGTTTTTCACAAAATTTTCACAAATTGCAGACCTACAAGCTCGTAGCGCGCCACTCGGTGGCGCGCTATGAGCTTGTAGATCTGCTATTTTTCAATAGCTAAAGCATGACATGATGCTAACACCAAAAGGGGTTCCTGCCCAAAATGGGTCAAAGCAGTATGACTTATTAATTTCCTTTTCTTTAAATTAATCAAATCAAATTATGGTTCAGAATTGTTGAGTGACAAAAACTAAAACACGAATTTGAGGCTTCATGAGGGGATCAATTATATCGGGGGGGGGGGATATTATTTTGGGAGGACGTGAACTATATCCATTTATGTGTTAATGTAACCCAGGAGTTTTACAAATGGAACCAAATGGATTTGGTTCCATTTGCACAGCCTTTCAGAGTTACAGAACGCCTATAGGATTTCCTGTGTGTTTAAATGCCCCAGTTACATTCTGTCCCAGCTCTTCCAAAGACCGTCCCTCAGGACAGGCCGACAGTCTTATAGTGCACTATAGATGTAGAGCCTGTCACTTCCACCTTCCTCATACAAGTGCAATGAATTCATGGAACATTCCTTCATCTCTGTTATTGTGTGTGTTTGTGTGTTTGTGTGTGTGTGTGTGTGTGTGTGTGTGTGTGGGGGGGGGGGGGGTCTTGTGAAGACATTTCAGAGGGCATCGCTTTGCCCAACTAATTTATGTTCCAAAATGGGTAGAAATTGTACGCTAAGGACTTTTTTAATTATCTCTCGCCAGACAATAATAGAGATATAATTGCGATGTCAAGAAAATGTTTTGAATTTCAAAACCGTGACCAAAACAGGGTAAGTTAATGGAAAATGTACACAAATGTACACGAATGTACCAAATGTTCAAATAGATAATGTTGCCACCATGCATTGCAATCAAATTACTGACAATTGCATTGTCGATGTAAAGCTAATGACAATGATAAAAGCCTATTAGTGTGCCCCCCCCAACCCTTGCGAATGAATTATAAAAAAACATAAAAGGAAATAGTCTCAACTCCAATATTACATTTGTCCCCCAGGGAACATTTCCCCCACAATAATTATTAGTGTATCGTAAGCTGTCTTTAGTTCAAAACACTTGCTGTTTAGGATGGGCCGGCACAGGGACTTGGACCATCATGTCTGGAAGGAACTAGCATGCTACGGCCTGTGGCCTGTGAGGCACCAGTGGTGGAAAACTCACTAAATCTCACATTGACTCAAACTTTTAATTCACGCTGCTGGTCACATTGTTTTTTTTCCCCCACATCTCAACAACTCACCCTTAGTGCATTTAGGCATCAAAGAGCAACAGTGTTAGCCTGACTCCAGCCTCCGAATCGCTTGCCTCGCATTCATTGCATAGACTGTAAAAAAGAATATGGATATTCGTTTCTATGGACAATTTTGAAGGCTTTTTTTTTTGGCGAATTCAAATCTGCCATCTTTGAACTTCCGATCCCAAATAGAAACCCGGAAACAACTGCTAGCTGCAACCGCAGCAAGGGCGAGTCTACACTCTGTAGAACCAGTATCCCTAGAAACGACACTTTAATTTAAGAGAAAATGCTATCATAATTTACTAAATGCATATCATGGTAATTGAAAGAAGACTTTAAACTAGCCTAAAGAATTTTTGACAATGTTCATTAAGGTAATATTAATGCCTTAATAAACATACTAAGTGAATGAACGATACTAGCCAATTGCCGAAGATTTCTATATTTTGGCCACGTCTGCATCTCCGAAAACGGCTGTACTGAGAGGGCTTTCAGACCAAATTAAAATTTCAGGCCGAGTGTCGACACAATACAAGACAATATGTTGCTCATCGTCATGATGTGGACATGACCCAGTGTAACCCTTTCCACCCCATATCCCCATCTATGTCTTTGTTTTGAATTGTTTTTTTTGTTTTTTTTCTTTTTTCTTTTTTCCTCCAACAAGAGTTTGCTATGATGTATCATAGGGTTGATGATGATATTTGCACTTGAATTGTTATTGCTCATGTATAAAGAAATGTCTGGATTTTGTATTGTCTTTAAAAAAAAAATGAATGGAATTTGGTGTTCTTTAATTTCTTGTAACTGGTTTGTTCATGAGATGCTCACTCACTGTTTTAGTCTATAGGTGATACACGTTTAACATTATCAACTGTAAAAAAACTATGTACAGAGGTGAAAGAAACAAGCGTGTGTACTTGTTTACTGCCCCAAAAACACGTATCAAAAATAAACATGCTGTACTTCAAAGAAGTCTTCTCAGTTGTCCTTTTACCTCATGTTCTTTCCAGAGATGTCCGGATCCAGGCCAGATGTATGCCAAAGTATTGTCATGTGTATATCTGATCCGGCCCACTGTAATTGTGCACAATAAACCCCTCAAACATGAGGGCATATGAGGTATGCGGTCAGCTGTATGGCTGGCTCAGGGAAGAGGACGCCCCTGCCTTGCATAGTCTCGTGGGAGGCAAATCTCAATGATTGGGGCATGGGACACAAGCTAAGGCTTGATCACCCTTTAGCTGGCCACCTTTGATGAGGGTATATATAGTGTTGGAAGGCCGAAACACCCGCTGATTCAAAGGCACACTACTGAGGAGGTGTCCCAAAATTGACATCATACCCTAGTTAAGAAATACTCCTCCTAATGCCACTCTTAACATCAAGGTAATCTCATGTGAGCCCACACCATCTATTGGCACAATGGACAGTCTTAACATCACGTCCCGTGTTTTATGATTCTAGTGCCTCTGAGACCAGTGCCCCCCCCCCCCCCCCCCCCCTGGGGCCCTTGGCTTGGACCCCCCGGGGCCCTTGGCTTGGACCCCCCGGGGCCCTTGGGGGATTTCCAGGAGGTCCCCTGCAGTAAACGTAGGTAAAGCAATCACAATGGTTTGAACACGACTCGACACGAGCAAGAGACTGTTTTCACGTTAAAAATGACAATCAAAAACCGACTGAATACAAATGTTTAGAATGTATTCCAGTGCCTCACACAGTACCGGGTGCATGTACTGTAGGTGACCCAGCGGGTGTGCCTCACAGTACCGGGTGCATGTAGGTGACTCAGCGGGTGTGCCTCACAGTATACCAGGTGCATGTAGGTGACTCAGCAGGTGTGCCTCACAGTATACTGGGTGCATGTAGGTGACTCAGCAGGTGTGCCTCACAGTACCGGGTGCATGTAGGTGACTCAGCAGGTGTGCCTCACAGTACTGGGTGCATGTAGGTGACTCAGCGGGTGTGCCTCACAGTATACTGGGTGCATGTAGGTGACTCAGCAGGTGTGCCTCACAGTACCGGGTGCATGTAGGTGACTCAGCGGGTGTGCCTCACAGTACTGGGTGCATGTAGGTGACTCAGCAGGTGTGCCTCACAGTACCGGGTGCATGTAGGTGACTCAGCAGGTGTGCCTCACAGTACTGGGTGCATGTAGGTGACTCAGCAGGTGTGCCTCACAGTACCGGGTGCATGTAGGTGACTCAGCAGGTGTGCCTCACAGTACTGGGTGCATGTAGGTGACTCAGCGGGTGTGCCTCACAGTATACTGGGTGCATGTAGGTGACTCAGCAGGTGTGCCTCACAGTACCGGGTGCATGTAGGTGACTCAGCGGGTGTGCCTCACAGTACTGGGTGCACATAGGTGACTCAGCAGGTGTGCCTCACAGTACTGGGTGCATGTAGGTGACTCAGCAGGTGTGCCTCACAGTACTGGGTGCATGTAGGTGACTCAGCAGGTGTGCCTCACAGTACTGGGTGCATGTAGGTGACTCAGCGGGTGTGCCTCACAGTACTGGGTGCATGTAGGTGACTCAGCAGGTGTGCCTCACAGTACCGGGTGCATGTAGGTGACTCAGCGGGTGTGCCTCACAGTACCGGGTGCATGTAGGTGACTCAGCAGGTGTGCCTCACAGTACTGGGTGCATGTAGGTGACTCAGCAGGTGTGCCTCACAGTACTGGCTGCATGTAGGTGACTCAGCAGGTGTGCCTCACAGTACCGGGTGCATGTAGGTGACTCAGCAGGTGTGCCTCACAGTACCGGGTGCATGTAGGTGACTCAGCAGGTGTGCCTCACAGTACTGGGTGCATGTAGGTGTAGGTGACTCAGCAGGTTTGCCTCACAGTACCGGGTGCATGTAGGTGTAGGTGACTCAGCAGGTGTGCCTCACAGTACTGGGTGCATGTAGGTGACTCAGCAGGTGTGCCTCACAGTACCGGGTGCATGTAGGTGACTCAGCAGGTGTGCCTCACAGTACCGGGTGCATGTAGGTGACTCAGCAGGTGTGCCTCACAGTACTGGGTGCATGTAGGTGACTCAGCAGGTGTGCCTCACAGTACTGGGTGCATGTAGGTGACTCAGCAGGTGTGCCTCACAGTACTGGGTGCATGTAGGTGACTCAGCAGGTGTGCCTCACAGTACTGGGTGCATGTAGGTGACTCAGCAGGTGTGCCTCACAGTACTGGGTGCATGTAGGTGTAGGTGACTCAGCAGGTGTGCCTCACAGTACTGGGTGCATGTAGGTGACTCAGCAGGTGTGCCTCACAGTACTGGGTGCATGTAGGTGACTCAGCAGGTGTGCCTCACAGTATACTTGGTGCATGTAGGTGACTCAGCGGGTGTGCCTCACAGTACCGGGTGCATGTAGGTGACGCAGCGGGTGTGCCCAGCCCTGCAAAGGACCTGCGATGGTATTGAGCAACATTAGTGCTAGTACAAGAAATGATATAATAGCACGATGCAACATTGTCATTCTTACTGTACGTACCGTTATGTATACTCCACAGAAGGCACAGCCACTCTTTTTGTAGCCCTGAAACGCCCTTTGAATTTCTGGGAACTTTGCACCTTTTTTGTCATATTCTGACTAAACACTCCCATAGGCTATACAGACTTTGTCCACCTCCTCTCTGGACAGGGCATCGTTGTCTTTTAATTGGAGTATAAAGAACGCTGCAAAGTTCTGGACTGCTTGGAAGCCCTCAATATTGTCAGGTCCAACACAGTCCTACATCAAACAAAATAGTGTTAATGAAGTTTAAACATAAAAGAACAAAAAGTAAACCTACATCATGAGCGGTGGAGGCTGATGCTGTTGATTGCTGTCCGCTGGCTGTGTCTTGCTGGGTAGCTGAGAGAGAGAGAGAGAGAAAAAACATTAATGAAAATATAATGTTAACATTATAATGCTATGGGGAACACAAGACACGTTGACACCAACACAAGTTTAGTGTGAGTTCTGTAGACCAACACTAGAGGGCAGCAGACCACATGCCTAGGCTTAGTAGGTACTGCTGAAGTCAGTATCATGGCCAGTGGTGGACAAATATCAATACTGCAATATAGATCATGTACTTTGTAAGTAAAAGTAGAAATCCGGAATTCAAAATGTGCATAAAAGTACATAAATGCTGTATGTCTCATTTAAAGTTTTGACATGTATAATATACAGATCTTTTTTTAAATGGCTGATCTACAAGCCTGCAATGCATCGCAATGCGACTCAGGGGTCAAAACAGGTTGAGCTTGTAGATCGGCTATTTTTGCCACGACAGTATAGGCAATGTGGCCCCTCTGGAGTGATTGTGGAAATATAGTGGCCCTCTCCATATAGCATCAAAGTTATAAAATATTAAAATAATACAGACTATAGGCTTTGAAGTAAAAAAATATATGAATCATTGCTAATATAACAGTGTACACTTTCAATGGAAAGAAACAAGGCATACAGTTTGCTTACGGTGTTTCTCATTCACTGTTACACAGAAGAAGAAAAAAATCACTCTGCAAATGATCATCACAATCAGAAATAAAACGCTCATTTAAAAGTTTCCAAATCCCTACCATAGGCTATTTGTTTTTAAACATCATAATTTGTCTTAAGGTGGACTGAGAAGCTACTTTAATAGTTTAGTAGTCACAGATTTGATCAATTTACTTTACTGTATGTGTGCGCATCTGTACGTGTTAATACAGCAAACATTATTCAAACATTATGCAAAACATGCAAAAACTACAAACGTGCAAACATCACTCAAAAGTACAAAATGGTACTATAAGTGCATACATTACTCAAATGTATTAAAAGGTCAAGATGTGCAATGTAAGTGCAAACGTTACTCAAAAGCATAATATGGTACAACATGCAGTAAGTATACCTACCAGTGCTTCTTTTGCCTCTGCAACGCCATGCCTTCACTTGCATGTGAATTATTTTGTTTTGACGGTACTTGTACTGTTCTACATTTTTAATAAAATATGAATTTAATCAATCAATCAAACCCATTAATTATAACACAGATATGCTATTATAACTATTGCTATTCATGTCAACATGCTCTCTGAGTCGCGCGTACGGCAATTTTTTTTTAAGTTAGCCTCGTTTCTCATCATTTTGGACCGTGGGCTATAGCCCATATCGTACGGCATACTATAGCGCGCCATTTTTCATCATTTTTGAGGATTTGAAAAAATTTACGAAATGACAAAAATGATGGGTTATAGCCCATGTTTTTTGAAATTTTGAAAAAAAAAGTTAGCCTCGTTTCTCATTATTTTGGACCATGGGCTATAGCCCATATCGTACGGCATACTATAGCGCGCCATTTTTCATCATTTTTGAGGATTTAAAAAAAATGACGAAATGACAAAAACGATGGGTTATAGCCCATCTTTTTTGAAATTTTGAAAAAAAAAGTTAGCCTCGTTTCTCATCATTTTGGACCATGGGCTATAGCCCATATCGTACGGCATACTATAGCGCGCCGTTTTTCATCATTTTTGAGGATTTGAAAAAAATTATGAAATGACCAAAACGATGGGTTATAGCCCATGTTTTTTGAAATTTTGAAAAAAAAAGTTAGCCTCGTTTCTCATCATTTTGGATCATGGGCTATAGCCCATATCGTACGGCATACTATAGCGCGCCGTTTTTCATCATTTTTGAGGATTTGAAAAAAATGACGAAATGACAAAAACGATGGGTTATAGCCATAGAGTTATTATACAATAGAGAAGACACCCAGAGGAAATCCTGAAGCGCAATGGACATAGTGGCCGAAGAAGGTATTGCAGTTTGGTAAGGTTTTGCCCTCAAACACATGAACGCGCACTAGGCTCCGTCCACTCTGCCGGTCGCTCGCGCGTTCATGTGTTTGAGGGCAAAAATCCAGAATGCACAGGGCTCCTAAACCGGAAGGAGGAGTGGATTCGCCTCATGCGCTTCTGAGCAACTCAATGCAAGTGGACGGGAGGAGAACTTGGGTGTCTTCTCTATTGTATTATACTCTAAGGTTATAGCCCATGTTTTTAGAAATTTTGAAAAAAAAAGTTAGCCTCGTTTCTCATCATTTTGGACCGTGGGCTATAGCCCATATCGTACGGCATACTATAGCGCGCCGTTTTTCATCATTTTTGAGGATTTGAAAAAAATGACGAAATGACAAAAACGATGGGTTATAGCCCATGTTTTTTGAAATTTTGAAAAAAAAAGTTAGCCTCGTTTCTCATCATTTTGGACCGTGGACTATAGCCCATATCGTACGGCATACTATAGCGCGCCGTTTTTCATCATTTTTGAGGATTTGAAAAAAATGACAAAATGACAAAAACGATGGGTTATAGCCCATGTTTTTTGAAATTTTGAAAAAAAAAGTTAGCCTCGTTTCTCATCATTTTGGACCATGGGCTATAGCCCATATCGTACGGCATACTATAGCGCGCCATTTTTCATCATTTTTGAGTATTTGAAAAAAATGACGAAATGACAAAAACGATGGGTTATAGCCCATGTTTTTTGAAATTTTGAAAAAAAAAGTTAGCCTCGTTTCTCATCATTTTGGACCGTGGGCTATAGCCCATATCGTACGGCATACTATAGCGCGCCGTTTTTCATCATTTTTGAGGATTTGAAAAAAATGACGAAATGACAAAAACGATTTGAAAAAGTTTAGTAGTCACAGATTTGATCAATTTACTTTACTATATGTGTGCGCATCTGTACGTGTTAATACAGCAAACATTATTCAAACATTATGCAAAACATGCAAAAACTACAAACGTGCAAACATCACTCAAAAGTACAAAATGGTACTATAAGTGCATACATTACTCAAATGTATTAAAAGGTCAAGATGTGCAATGTAAGTGCAAACGTTACTCAAAAGCATAATATGGTACAACATGCAGTAAGTATACCTACCAGTGCTTCTTTTGCCTCTGCAACGCCATGCCTTCACTTGCATGTGAATTATTTTGTTTTGACGGTACTTGTACTGTTCTACATTTTTTATAAAATATGAATTTAATCAATCAATCAAACCCATTCATTATAACACAGATATGCTATTATAACTATTGCTATTCATGTCAACATGCTCTCTGAGTCTCAATAATAAGTATAACTGCTGTTTAATCTAGCAGAAGAGGCAATTAATTGAACACAGTTTGGCACATTTTTAACATCCCAGATCGATTGAAATGTGAATCTACTGTGCTGACTACAGCAGGGCCATATATTATAGTTCTAATGCCCATTAGAGCTATGGACCAGAGCTAGACTACACCATGATATAATATTAGGAGTACAATACCTTTGCATTGTGAATAGAAAGGTAGCCACAGTGTTGTTGCAGTGTAATGCTGAAGGTTTAATCACGTGTGTCTGCTTCATGCAGTAAGAAGTGAAGTTGAAAAAAATGACAAAATGACAAAAACGATGGGTTATATCCCATGTTTTTTGAAATTTTGAAAAAAAAAGTTAGCCTCGTTTCTCATCATTTTGGACCATGGGCTATAGCCCATATCGTACGGCATACTATAGCGCGCCGTTTTTCATCATTTTTGAGGATTTGAAAAAAATGACGAAATGACAAAAACGATGGGTTATAGCCCATGTTTTTTGAAATTTTGAAAAAAAAAGTTAGCCTCGTTTCTCATCATTTTGGACCGTGGGCTATAGCCCATATCGTACAGCATACTATAGCGCGCCGTTTTTCATCATTTTTGAAGATTTGAAAAAAATGACGAAATGACAAAACGATGGGTTATAGCCCATGTTTTTTTAAATTTTGGAAAAAAAAGTTAGCCTCGTTTCTCATCATTTTGGACCATGGGCTATAGCCCATATCGTACGGCATACTATAGCGCGTCGTTTTTCATCATTTTTGAGGATTTGAAAAAAATGACGAAATGACAAAACGATGGGTTATAGCCCATGTTTTTTTAAATTTTGAAAAAAAAAGTTAGCCTCGTTTCTCATCATTTTGGACCATGGGCTATAGCCCATATCGTACGGCATACTATAGCGCGCCATTTTTCATCATTTTTGAGGATTTGAAAAAAATGACAAAATGACAAAAACGATGGGTTATAGCCCATGTTTTTTGAAATTTTGAAAAAAAAAGTTAGCCTCGTTTCTCATCATTTTGGACCGTGGGCTATAGCCCATATCGTACAGCATACTATAGCGCGCCGTTTTTCATCATTTTTGAAGATTTGAAAAAAATGACGAAATGACAAAACGATGGGTTATAGCCCATGTTTTTTTAAATTTTGAAAAAAAAAGTTAGCCTCGTTTCTCATCATTTTGGACCATGGGCTATAGCCCATATCGTACGGCATACTATAGCGCGCCGTTATTCATCATTTTTGAGGATTTGAAAAAAATGACGAAATGACAAAACGATGGGTTATAGCCCATGTTTTTTTAAATTTTGAAAAAAAAAGTTAGCCTCGTTTCTCAGCATTTTGGACCATGGGCTATAGCCCATATCGTACGGCATACTATAGCGCGCCATTTTTCATCATTTTTGAGGATTTGAAAAAAATGACAAAATGACAAAAACGATGGGTTATAGCCCATGTTTTTTGAAATTTTGAAAAAAAAAGTTAGCCTCGTTTCTCATCATTTTGGACCGTGGGCTATAGCCCATATCGTACAGCATACTATAGCGCGCCGTTTTTCATCATTTTTGAAGATTTGAAAAAAATGACGAAATGACAAAAACGATGGGTTATAGCCCATGTTTTTTGAAATTTTGAAAAAAAAAGTTAGCCTCGTTTCTCATCATTTTGGACCATGGGCTATAGCCCATATCGTACGGCATACTATAGCGCGCCGTTTTTCATCATTTTTGAGTATTTGAAAAAAATGACGAAATGACAAAAACGATGGGTTATAGCCCATGTTTTTTGAAATTTTGAAAAAAAAAGTTAGCCTCGTTTCTCATCATTTTGGACCGTGGGCTATAGCCCATATCGTATGGCATACTATAGCGCGCCGTTTTTCATCATTTTTGAGGATTTGAAAAAAATGACGAAATGACAAAAACGATGGGTTATAGCCCATGTTTTTTGAAATTTTGAAAAAAAAAGTTAGCCTCGTTTCTCATCATTTTGGACCGTGGGCTATAGCCCATATCGTACGGCATACTATAGCGCGTCGTTTTTCATCATTTTTGAGGATTTGAAAAAAATGACGAAATGACAAAAACGATGGGTTATAGCCCATGTTTTTTGAAATTTTGAAAAAAAAAGTTAGCCTCGTTTCTCATCATTTTGGACCATGGGCTATAGCCCATATCATACGGCATACTATAGCACGCCGTTTCTCATCATTTTGGAGGATTTGAAAAAAAAAAATAATAATAAAAAACGATGGGTTATAGCCCATGTTTTTTGAAATTTTGAAAAAAAAAGTTAGCCTCGTTTCTCATCATTTTGGACCATGGGCTATAGCCCATATCGTACGGCATACTATAGCACGCCGTTTTTCATCATTTTGGAGGATTTAAAAAAAATGAAAAAATAAAAAAACGATGGGTTATAGCCCATGTTTTTTGAAATTTTGAAAAAAAAAAGTTAGCCTCGTTTCTCATCATTTTGGACCGTGGGCTATAGCCCATATCGTACAGCATACTATAGCGCGCCGTTTTTCATCATTTTTGAAGATTTGAAAAAAATGACGAAATGACAAAAACGATGGGTTATAGCCCATGTTTTTTGAAATTTTGAAAAAAAAAGTTAGCCTCGTTTCTCATCATTTTGGACCATGGGCTATAGCCCATATCGTACGGCATACTATAGCACGCCATTTTTCATTATTTTGGAGGATTTGAAAAAAATAAAAAAACGATGGGTTATAGCCCATGTTTTTTTTAATTTTGAAACAAAAAGTTTGCCTCGTTTCTCATCATTTTGGACCATGGGCTATAGCCCATATCGTACGGCATACTATAGCACGCCGTTTTTCATCATTTTGGAGGATTTAAAAAAAATGAAAAAATAAAAAAACGATGGGTTATAGCCCATGTTTTTTGAAATTTTGAAAAAAAAAGTTAGCCTCGTTTCTCATCATTTTGGACCGTGGGCTATAGCCCATATCGTACGGCATACTATAGCGCGCCGTTTTTCATCATTTTTGAGGATTTGAAAAAAATTACGAAATGACAAAAACGATGGGTTATAGCCCATGTTTTTTGAAATTTTGAAAAAAAAAGTTAGCCTCGTTTCTCATCATTTTGGACCGTGGGCTATAGCCCATATCGTACGGCATACTATAGCGCGCCGTTTTTCATCATTTTTGAGGATTTGAAAAAAATTACGAAATGACAAAAACGATGGGTTATAGCCCATGTTTTTTGAAATTTTGGAAAAAAAAAGTTAGCCTCGTTTCTCATCATTTTGGACCGTGGGCTATAGCCCATATCGTACAGCATACTATAGCGCGCCGTTTTTCATCATTTTTGAAGATTTGAAAAAAATGACGAAATGACAAAAACGATGGGTTATAGCCCATGTTTTTTGAAATTTTGAAAAAAAAAGTTAGCCTCGTTTCTCATCATTTTGGACCATGGGCTATAGCCCATATCGTACGGCATACTATAGCGCGCCATTTTTCATCATTTTTGAGGATTTGAAAAAAATGACGAAATGACAAAAACGATGGGTTATAGCCCATGTTTTTTGAAATTTTGAAAAAAAAAGTTAGCCTCGTTTCTCATCATTTTGGACCATGGGCTATAGCCCATATCGTACGGCATACTATAGCGCGCCGTTTTTCATCATTTTTGAGGATTTGAAAAAAATTACAAAATGACAAAAACGATGGGTTATAGCCCATGTTTTTTGAAATTTTGAAAAAAAACGTTAGCCTCGTTTCTCATCATTTTGGACCATGGGCTATAGCCCATATCATACGGCATACTATAGCACGCCGTTTCTCATCATTTTGGAGGATTTGAAAAGAAATTAAAAATTAAAAAACGATGGGTTATAGCCCATGTTTTTTGAAATTTTGAAAAAAAAAGTTAGCCTCGTTTCTCATCATTTTGGACCGTGGGCTATAGCCCATATCGTACGGCATACTATAGCGCGCCGTTTTTCATCATTTTTGAGGATTTGAAAAAAATGACAAAATGACAAAAACGATGGGTTATAGCCCATGTTTTTTGAAATTTAGAAAAAAAAAGTTAGCCTCGTTTCTCATCATTTTGGACCATGGGCTATAGCCCATATCGTACGGCATACTATAGCGCGCCGTTTTTCATCATTTTTGAGGATTTGAAAAAAATGACGAAATGACAAAAACGATGGGTTATAGCCCATGTTTTTTGAAATTTTGAAAAAAAAAGTTAGCCTCGTTTCTCATCATTTTGGACCGTGGGCTATAGCCCATATCGTACAGCATACTATAGCGCGCCGTTTTTCATCATTTTTGAAGATTTGAAAAAAATGACGAAATGACAAAACGATGGGTTATAGCCCATGTTTTTTTAAATTTTGAAAAAAAAAGTTAGCCTCGTTTCTCATCATTTTGGACCATGGGCTATAGCCCATATCGTACGGCATACTATAGCGCGTCGTTTTTCATCATTTTTGAGGATTTGAAAAAAATGACGAAATGACAAAACGATGGGTTATAGCCCATGTTTTTTTAAATTTTGAAAAAAAAAGTTAGCCTCGTTTCTCATCATTTTGGACCATGGGCTATAGCCCATATCGTACGGCATACTATAGCGCGCCATTTTTCATCATTTTTGAGGATTTGAAAAAAATGACAAAATGACAAAAACGATGGGTTATAGCCCATGTTTTTTGAAATTTTGAAAAAAAAAGTTAGCCTCGTTTCTCATCATTTTGGACCGTGGGCTATAGCCCATATCGTACAGCATACTATAGCGCGCCGTTTTTCATCATTTTTGAAGATTTGAAAAAAATGACGAAATGACAAAACGATGGGTTATAGCCCATGTTTTTTTAAATTTTGAAAAAAAAAGTTAGCCTCGTTTCTCATCATTTTGGACCATGGGCTATAGCCCATATCGTACGGCATACTATAGCGCGCCGTTATTCATCATTTTTGAGGATTTGAAAAAAATGACGAAATGACAAAACGATGGGTTATAGCCCATGTTTTTTTTAATTTTGAAAAAAAAAGTTAGCCTCGTTTCTCATCATTTTGGACCATGGGCTATAGCCCATATCGTACGGCATACTATAGCGCGCCATTTTTCATCATTTTTGAGGATTTGAAAAAAATGACAAAATGACAAAAACGATGGGTTATAGCCCATGTTTTTTGAAATTTTGAAAAAAAAAGTTAGCCTCGTTTCTCATCATTTTGGACCGTGGGCTATAGCCCATATCGTACAGCATACTATAGCGCGCCGTTTTTCATCATTTTTGAAGATTTGAAAAAAATGACGAAATGACAAAAACGATGGGTTATAGCCCATGTTTTTTGAAATTTTGAAAAAAAAAGTTAGCCTCGTTTCTCATCATTTTGGACCATGGGCTATAGCCCATATCGTACGGCATACTATAGCGCGCCGTTTTTCATCATTTTTGAGTATTTGAAAAAAATGACGAAATGACAAAAACGATGGGTTATAGCCCATGTTTTTTGAAATTTTGAAAAAAAAAGTTAGCCTCGTTTCTCATCATTTTGGACCGTGGGCTATAGCCCATATCGTATGGCATACTATAGCGCGCCGTTTTTCATCATTTTTGAGGATTTGAAAAAAATGACGAAATGACAAAAACGATGGGTTATAGCCCATGTTTTTTGAAATTTTGAAAAAAAAAGTTAGCCTCGTTTCTCATCATTTTGGACCGTGGGCTATAGCCCATATCGTACAGCATACTATAGCGCGCCGTTTTTCATCATTTTTGAAGATTTGAAAAAAATGACGAAATGACAAAAACGATGGGTTATAGCCCATGTTTTTTGAAATTTTGAAAAAAAAAGTTAGCCTCGTTTCTCATCATTTTGGACCATGGGCTATAGCCCATATCGTACGGCATACTATAGCGCGCCATTTTTCATCATTTTTGAGTATTTGAAAAAAATTACGAAATGACAAAAACGATGGGTTATAGCCCATGTTTTTTGAAATTTTGGAAAAAAAAGTTAGCCTCGTTTCTTATAATTTTGGACCGTGGGCTATAGCCCATATCGTACGGCATACTATAGTGCGCCGTTTTTCATCATTTTTGAGGATTTGAAAAAAATGACGAAATGACAAAAACGATGGGTTATAGCCCATGTTTTTTGAAATTTTGAAAAAAAAAGTTAGCCTCGTTTCTCATCATTTTGGACCGTGGGCTATAGCCCATATCGTACAGCATACTATAGCGCGCCGTTTTTCATCATTTTTGAAGATTTGAAAAAATGACGAAATGACAAAAACGATGGGTTATAGCCCATGTTTTTTGAAATTTTGAAAAAAAAAGTTAGCCTCGTTTCTCATCATTTTGGACCGTGGGCTATAGCCCATATCGTACGGCATACTATAGCGCGCCGTTTTTCATCATTTTTGAGGATTTGAAAAAAATGACGAAATGACAAAAACGATGGGTTATAGCCCATGTTTTTTGAAATTTTGAAAAAAAAAGTTAGCCTCGTTTCTCATCATTTTGGACCATGGGCTATAGCCCATATCGTACGGCATACTATAGCGCGCCATTTTTCATCATTTTTGAGGATTTTTAAAAAATGACGAAATGACAAAAACGATGGGTTATAGCCCATGTTTTTTGAAATTTTGGAAAAAAAAGTTAGCCTCGTTTCTCATCATTTTGGACCATGGGCTATAGCCCATATCGTACGGCATACTATAGCGCGCCGTTTTTCATCATTTTTGAGGATTTGAAAAAAATGACAAAATGACAAAAACGATGGGTTATAGCCCATGTTTTTTGAAATTTTGGAAAAAAAAGTTAGCCTCGTTTCTCATCATTTTGGACCATGGGCTATAGCCCATATCATACGGCATACTATAGCACGCCGTTTCTCATCATTTTGGAGGATTTGAAAAAAAATTAAAAAACGATGGGTTATAGCCCATGTTTTTTGAAATTTTGAAAAAAAAAGTTAGCCTCGTTTCTCATCATTTTGGACCGTGGGCTATAGCCCATATCGTACGGCATACTATAGCGCGTCGTTTTTCATCATTTTTGAGGATTTGAAAAAAATGACAAAATGACAAAAACGATGGGTTATAGCCCATGTTTTTTGAAATTTTGAAAAAAAAAGTTAGCCTCGTTTCTCATCATTTTGGACCATGGGCTATAGCCCATATCATACGGCATACTATAGCACGCCGTTTTTCATCATTTTGGAGGATTTAAAAAAAATGAAAAAATAAAAAAACGATGGGTTATAGCCCATGTTTTTTGAAATTTTGAAAAAAAAAGTTAGCCTCGTTTCTCATCATTTTGGACCGTGGGCTATAGCCCATATCGTACAGCATACTATAGCGCGCCGTTTTTCATCATTTTTGAAGATTTGAAAAAAATGACGAAATGACAAAAACGATGGGTTATAGCCCATGTTTTTTGAAATTTTGAAAAAAAAAGTTAGCCTCGTTTCTCATCATTTTGGACCATGGGCTATAGCCCATATCGTACGGCATACTATAGCACGCCGTTTTTCATTATTTTGGAGGATTTGAAAAAAATAAAAAAACGATGGGTTATAGCCCATGTTTTTTTTAATTTTGAAACAAAAAGTTTGCCTCGTTTCTCATCATTTTGGACCATGGGCTATAGCCCATATCGTACGGCATACTATAGCACGCCGTTTTTCATCATTTTGGAGGATTTAAAAAAAATGAAAAAATAAAAAAACGATGGGTTATAGCCCATGTTTTTTGAAATTTTGAAAAAAAAAGTTAGCCTCGTTTCTCATCATTTTGGACCGTGGGCTATAGCCCATATCGTACGGCATACTATAGCGCGCCGTTTTTCATCATTTTTGAGGATTTGAAAAAAATTACGAAATGACAAAAACGATGGGTTATAGCCCATGTTTTTTGAAATTTTGAAAAAAAAAGTTAGCCTCGTTTCTCATCATTTTGGACCGTGGGCTATAGCCCATATCGTACGGCATACTATAGCGCGCCGTTTTTCATCATTTTTGAGGATTTGAAAAAAATTACGAAATGACAAAAACGATGGGTTATAGCCCATGTTTTTTGAAATTTTGAAAAAAAAAAGTTAGCCTCGTTTCTCATCATTTTGGACCGTGGGCTATAGCCCATATCGTACAGCATACTATAGCGCGCCGTTTTTCATCATTTTTGAAGATTTGAAAAAAATGACGAAATGACAAAAACGATGGGTTATAGCCCATGTTTTTTGAAATTTTGAAAAAAAAAGTTAGCCTCGTTTCTCATCATTTTGGACCATGGGCTATAGCCCATATCGTACGGCATACTATAGCGCGCCATTTTTCATCATTTTTGAGGATTTGAAAAAAATGACGAAATGACAAAAACGATGGGTTATAGCCCATGTTTTTTGAAATTTTGAAAAAAAAAGTTAGCCTCGTTTCTCATCATTTTGGACCATGGGCTATAGCCCATATCGTACGGCATACTATAGCGCGCCGTTTTTCATCATTTTTGAGGATTTGAAAAAAATTACAAAATGACAAAAACGATGGGTTATAGCCCATGTTTTTTGAAATTTTGAAAAAAAACGTTAGCCTCGTTTCTCATCATTTTGGACCATGGGCTATAGCCCATATCATACGGCATACTATAGCACGCCGTTTCTCATCATTTTGGAGGATTTGAAAAGAAATTAAAAATTAAAAAACGATGGGTTATAGCCCATGTTTTTTGAAATTTTGAAAAAAAAAGTTAGCCTCGTTTCTCATCATTTTGGACCGTGGGCTATAGCCCATATCGTACGGCATACTATAGCGCGCCGTTTTTCATCATTTTTGAGGATTTGAAAAAAATGACAAAATGACAAAAACGATGGGTTATAGCCCATGTTTTTTGAAATTTAGAAAAAAAAAGTTAGCCTCGTTTCTCATCATTTTGGACCATGGGCTATAGCCCATATCGTACGGCATACTATAGCACGCCGTTTTTCATCATTTTGGAGGATTTAAAAAAAATGAAAAAATAAAAAAACGATGGGTTATAGCCCATGTTTTTTGAAATTTTGAAAAAAAAAGTTAGCCTCGTTTCTCATCATTTTGGACCATGGGCTATAGCCCATATCGTACGGCATACTATAGCGCGCCATTTTTCATCATTTTTGAGGATTTGAAAAAAATGACGAAATGACAAAAACGATGGGTTATAGCCCATGTTTTTTGAAATTTTGGAAAAAAAAGTTAGCCTCGTTTCTCATCATTTTGGACCATGGGCTATAGCCCATATCGTACGGCATACTATAGCGCGCCGTTTTTCATCATTTTTGAGGATTTGAAAAAAATGACAAAATGACAAAAACGATGGGTTATAGCCCATGTTTTTTGAAATTTTGGAAAAAAAAGTTAGCCTCGTTTCTCATCATTTTGGACCATGGGCTATAGCCCATATCATACGACATACTATAGCACGCCGTTTCTCATCATTTTGGAGGATTTGAAAAAAAATAAAAAAAATAAAAAACGATGGGTTATAGCCCATGTTTTTTGAAATTTTGAAAAAAAAAGTTAGCCTCGTTTCTCATCATTTTGGACCATGGGCTATAGTCCATATCATACAGCATACTATAGCACGCCGTTTCTCATCATTTTGGAGGATTTGAAAAAAAATAAAAAAAATAAAAAACGATGGGTTATAGCCCATGTTTTTTGAAATTTTGAAAAAAAAAGTTAGCCTCGTTTCTCATCATTTTGGACCATGGGCTATAGCCCATATCATACGGCATACTATAGCACGCCGTTTCTCATCATTTTGGAGGATTTGAAAAAAAATAAAAAAAAATAAAAAACGATGGGTTATAGCCCATGTTTTTTGAAATTTTGAAAAAAAAAGTTAGCCTCGTTTCTCATCATTTTGGACCATGGGCTATAGCCCATATCGTACGGCATACTATAGCACGCCGTTTTTCATCATTTTGGAGGATTTGAAAAAAATGAAAAAATAAAAAAACGATGGGTTATAGCCCATGTTTTTTGAAATTTTGAAAGAAAAAGTTAGCCTCGTTTCTCATCATTTTGGACCATGGGCTATAGCCCATATCGTACGGCATACTATAGCACGCCGTTTTTCATTATTTTGGAGGATTTGAAAAAAAATAAAAAAATAAAAAAACGATGGGTTATAGCCCATGTTTTTTTAAATTTTGAAACAAAAAGTTAGCCTCGTTTCTCATCATTTTGGACCATGGGCTATAGCCCATATCGTACGGCATACTATAGCACGCCGTTTTTCATCATTTTGGAGGATTTAAAAAAAATGAAAAAATAAAAAAACGATGGGTTATAGCCCATGTTTTTTGAAATTTTGAAAAAAAAAGTTAGCCTCGTTTCTCATCATTTTGGACCGTGGGCTATAGCCCATATCGTACGGCATACTATAGCGCGCCGTTTTTCATCATTTTTGAGGATTTGAAAAAAATTACGAAATGACAAAAACGATGGGTTATAGCCCATGTTTTTTGAAATTTTGAAAAAAAAAAGTTAGCCTCGTTTCTCATCATTTTGGACCGTGGGCTATAGCCCATATCGTACAGCATACTATAGCGCGCCGTTTTTCATCATTTTTGAAGATTTGAAAAAAATGACGAAATGACAAAAACGATGGGTTATAGCCCATGTTTTTTGAAATTTTGAAAAAAAAAGTTAGCCTCGTTTCTCATCATTTTGGACCATGGGCTATAGCCCATATCGTACGGCATACTATAGCGCGCCATTTTTCATCATTTTTGAGGATTTGAAAAAAATGACGAAATGACAAAAACGATGGGTTATAGCCCATGTCTTTTGAAATTTTGAAAAAAAAAGTTAGCCTCGTTTCTCATCATTTTGGACCATGGGCTATAGCCCATATCGTATGGCATACTATAGCGCGCCGTTTTTCATCATTTTTGAGGATTTGAAAAAAATGACAAAATGACAAAAACGATGGGTTATAGCCCATGTTTTTTGAAATTTTGAAAAAAAAAGTTAGCCTCGTTTCTCATCATTTTGGACCGTGGGCTATAGCCCATATCGTACGGCATACTATAGCGCGCCGTTTTTCATCATTTTTGAGGATTTGAAAAAAATGACGAAATGACAAAAACGATGGGTTATAGCCCATGTTTTTTGAAATTTTGGGAAAAAAAAGTTAGCCTCGTTTCTCATCATTTTGGACCATGGGCTATAGCCCATATCGTACGGCATACTATAGCGCGCCATTTTTCATCATTTTTGAGGATTTGAAAAAAATGACGAAATGACAAAAACGATGGGTTATAGCCCATGTTTTTTGAAATTTTGAAAAAAAAAGTTAGCCTCGTTTCTCATCATTTTGGACCATGGGCTATAGCCCATATCATACGGCATACTATAGCACGCCGTTTCTCATCATTTTGGAGGATTTGAAAAAAAATTAAAAATTAAAAAACGATGGGTTATATCCCATGTTTTTTGAAATTTTGGAAAAAAAAGTTAGCCTCGTTTCTCATCATTTTGGACCGTGGGCTATAGCCCATATCGTACGGCATACTATAGCGCGCCGTTTTTCATCATTTTTGAGGATTTGAAAAAAATGACAAAATGACAAAAACGATGGGTTATAGCCCATGTTTTTTGAAATTTTGAAAAAAAAAGTTAGCCTCGTTTCTCATCATTTTGGACCATGGGCTATAGCCCATATCATACGGCATACTATAGCACGCCGTTTCTCATCATTTTGGAGGATTTGAAAAAAAATTAAAAATTAAAAAACGATGGGTTATAGCCCATGTTTTTTGAAATTTTGGAAAAAAATGTTAGCCTCGTTTCTCATCATTTTGGACCGTGGGCTATAGCCCATATCGTACGGCATACTATAGCGCGCCGTTTTTCATCATTTTTGAGGATTCGAAAAAAATGACAAAATGACAAAAACGATGGGTTATAGCCCATGTTTTTTGAAATTTTGAAAAAAAAAGTTAGCCTCGTTTCTCATCATTATGGACCATGGGCTATAGCCCATATCGTACGGCATACTATAGCGCGCCGTTTTTCATCATTTTTGAGGATTTGAAAAAAATGACGAAATGACAAAACGATGGGTTATAGCCCATGTTTTTTGAAATTTTGAAAAAAAAAGTTAGCCTCGTTTCTCATCATTTTGGACCATGGGCTATAGCCATTATCATACGGCATACTATAGCACGCCGTTTCTCATCATTTTGGAGGATTTGAAAAAAAATTAAAAATTAAAAAACGATGGGTTATAGCCCATGTTTTTTGAAATTTTGGAAAAAAAAGTTAGCCTCGTTTCTCATCATTTTGGACCATGGGCTATAGCCCATATCGTACGGCATACTATAGCGCGCCGTTTTTCATCATTTTTGAGGATTTGAAAAAAATGACAAAATGACAAAAACGATGGGTTATAGCCCATGTTTTTTAAAATTTTGGAAAAAAAAGTTAGCCTCGTTTCTCATCATTTTGGACCATGGGCTATAGCCCATATCATACGGCATACTATAGCACGCCGTTTCTCATCATTTTGGAGGATTTGAAAAAAAATTAAAAATTAAAAAACGATGGGTTATAGCCCATGTTTTTTGAAATTTTGGAAAAAAAAGTTAGCCTCGTTTCTCATCATTTTGGACCGTGGGCTATAGCCCATATCATACGGCATACTATAGCGCGCCGTTTTTCATCATTTTTGAGGATTTGAAAAAAATGACAAAATGACAAAAACGATGGGTTATAGCCCATGTTTTTTGAAATTTTGAAAAAAAAGGTTAGCCTCGTTTCTCATCATTTTGGACCATGGGCTATAGCCCATATCATACGGCATACTATAGCGTGCCGTTTTTCATCATTTTTGAGGATTTGAAAAAAATTACGAAATGACAAAAACGATGGGTTATAGCCCATGTTTTTTGAAATTTTGAAAAAAAAAGTTAGCCTCGTTTCTCATCATTTTGGACCATGGGCTATAGCCCATATCGTACGGCATACTATAGCGCGCCATTTTTCATCATTTTTGAGGATTTGAAAAAAATGACGAAATGACAAAAACGATGGGTTATAGACCATGTTTTTTGAAATTTTGAAAAAAAAAGTTAGCCTCGTTTCTCATCATTTTGGACCATGGGCTATAGCCCATATCGTACGGCATACTATAGCGCGCCGTTTTTCATCATTTTTGAGGATTTGAAAAAAATGACAAAATGACAAAAACGATGGGTTATAGCCCATGTTTTTTGAAATTTTGAAAAAAAAAGTTAGCCTCGTTTCTCATCATTTTGGACCGTGGGCTATAGCCCATATCGTACGGCATACTATAGCGCGCCGTTTTTCATCATTTTTGAGGATTTGAAAAAAATGACGAAATGACAAAAACGATGGGTTTTAGCCCATGTTTTTTGAAATTTTGAAAAAAGAAAGTTAGCCTCGTTTCTCATCATTTTGGACCATGGGCTATAGCCCATATCGTACGGCATACTATAGCGCGCCGTTTTTCATCATTTTTGAGGATTTGAAAAAAATGACAAAATGACAAAAACGATGGGTTATAGCCCATGTTTTTTGAAATTTTGAAAAAAAAAGTTAGCCTCGTTTCTCATCATTTTGGACCATGGGCTATAGCCCATATCGTACGGCATACTATAGCACGCCGTTTTTCATCATTTTGGAGGATTTGAAAAAAATGAAAAAATAAAAAAACGATGGGTTATAGCCCATGTTTTTTGAAAATTTGAAAGAAAAAGTTAGCCTCGTTTCTCATCATTTTGGACCATGGGCTATAGCCCATATCGTACGGCATACTATAGCACGCCGTTTTTCATCATTTTGGAGGATTTGAAAAAAATGAAAAAATAAAAAAACGATGGGTTATAGCCCATGTTTTTTGAAATTTTGGAAAAAAAAGTTAGCCTCGTTTCTCATCATTTTGGACCGTGGGCTATAGCCCATATCGTACGGCATACTATAGCGCGCCGTTTTTCATCATTTTTGAGGATTTGAAAAAAATTACGAAATGACAAAAACGATGGGTTATAGCCCATGTTTTTTGAAATTTTGAAAAAAAAGGTTAGCCTCGTTTCTCATCATTTTGGACCATGGGCTATAGCCCATATCATACGGCATACTATAGCACGCCGTTTCTCATCATTTTGGAGGATTTGAAAAAAAAAAAAAAAATTAAAAACGATGGGTTATAGCTCATGTTTTTTGAAATTTTGAAAGAAAAAGTTAGCCTCGTTTCTCATCATTTTGGACCATGGGCTATAGCCCATATCGTACGGCATACTATAGCACGCCGTTTTTCATCATTTTGGAGGATTTGAAAAAAATGAAAAAATAAAAAAACGATGGGTTATAGCCCATGTTTTTTGAAATTTTGAAAGAAAAAGTTAGCCTCGTTTCTCATCATTTTGGACCATGGGCTATAGCCCATATCGTACGGCATACTATAGCGCGCCGTTTTTCATCATTTTGATGGATTTGAAAAAAAAAAAAAAAAAAAAAAACGATGGATTATAGCCCATGTTTTTTTTAATTTTGAAAAAAAAAGTTAGCCTCGTTTCTCATCATTTTGGACCATGGGCTATAGCCCATATCGTACGGCATACTATAGCACGCCGTTTTTCATCATTTTGGAGGATTTAAAAAAAATAAAAAAACGATGGGTTATAGCCCATGTTTTTTGAAATTTTGAAAAAAAAAGTTAGCCTCGTTTCTCATCATTTTGGACCGTGGGCTATAGCCCATATCGTACGGCATACTATAGCGTGCCGTTTTTCATCATTTTTGAGGATTTGAAAAAAATTACGAAATGACAAAAACGATGGGTTATAGCCCATGTTTTTTGAAATTTTGAAAAAAAAAGTTAGCCTCGTTTCTCATCATTTTGGACCATGGGCTATAGCCCATATCGTACGGCATACTATAGCGCGCCATTTTTCATCATTTTTGAGGATTTGAAAAAAATGACGAAATGACAAAAACGATGGGTTATAGACCATGTTTTTTGAAATTTTGAAAAAAAAAGTTAGCCTCGTTTCTCATCATTTTGGACCATGGGCTATAGCCCATATCGTACGGCATACTATAGCACGCCGTTTTTCATCATTTTGGAGGATTTAAAAAAAATAAAAAAACGATGGGTTATAGCCCATGTTTTTTGAAATTTTGAAAAAAAAAGTTAGCCTCGTTTCTCATCATTTTGGACCGTGGGCTATAGCCCATATCGTACGGCATACTATAGCGTGCCGTTTTTCATCATTTTTGAGGATTTGAAAAAAATTACGAAATGACAAAAACGATGGGTTATAGCCCATGTTTTTTGAAATTTTGAAAAAAAAAGTTAGCCTCGTTTCTCATCATTTTGGACCATGGGCTATAGCCCATATCGTACGGCATACTATAGCGCGCCATTTTTCATCATTTTTGAGGATTTGAAAAAATGACGAAATGACAAAAACGATGGGTTATAGACCATGTTTTTTGAAATTTTGAAAAAAAAAGTTAGCCTCGTTTCTCATCATTTTGGACCATGGGCTATAGCCCATATCGTACGGCATACTATAGCGCGCCGTTTTTCATCATTTTGGAGGATTTAAAAAAAATAAAAAAACGATGGGTTATAGCCCATGTTTTTTGAAATTTTGAAAAAAAAAGTTAGCCTCGTTTCTCATCATTTTGGACCGTGGGCTATAGCCCATATCGTACGGCATACTATAGCGTGCCGTTTTTCATCATTTTTGAGGATTTGAAAAAAATTACGAAATGACAAAAACGATGGGTTATAGCCCATGTTTTTTGAAATTTTGAAAAAAAAAGTTAGCCTCGTTTCTCATCATTTTGGACCATGGGCTATAGCCCATATCGTACGGCATACTATAGCGCGCCATTTTTCATCATTTTTGAGGATTTGAAAAAAATGACGAAATGACAAAAACGATGGGTTATAGACCATGTTTTTTGAAATTTTGAAAAAAAAAGTTAGCCTCGTTTCTCATCATTTTGGACCATGGGCTATAGCCCATATCGTACGGCATACTATAGCGCGCCGTTTTTCATCATTTTTGAGGATTTGAAAAAAATGACAAAATGACAAAAACGATGGGTTATAGCCCATGTTTTTTGAAATTTTGAAAAAAAAAGTTAGCCTCGTTTCTCATCATTTTGGACCGTGGGCTATAGCCCATATCGTACGGCATACTATAGCGCGCCGTTTTTCATCATTTTTGAGGATTTGAAAAAAATGACGAAATGACAAAAACGATGGGTTATAGCCCATGTTTTTTGAAATTTTGAAAAAAGAAAGTTAGCCTCGTTTCTCATCATTTTGGACCATGGGCTATAGCCCATATCGTACGGCATACTATAGCGCGCCGTTTTTAATCATTTTTGAGGATTTGAAAAAAATGACAAAATGACAAAAACGATGGGTTATAGCCCATGTTTTTTGAAATTTTGAAAAAAAAAGTTAGCCTCGTTTCTCATCATTTTGGACCATGGGCTATAGCCCATATCGTACGGCATACTATAGCACGCCGTTTTTCATCATTTTGGAGGATTTGAAAAAAATGAAAAAATAAAAAAACGATGGGTTATAGCCCATGTTTTTTGAAAATTTGAAAGAAAAAGTTAGCCTCGTTTCTCATCATTTTGGACCATGGGCTATAGCCCATATCGTACGGCATACTATAGCACGCCGTTTTTCATCATTTTTGAGGATTTGAAAAAAATAAAAAAATAAAAAAACGATGGGTTATAGCCCATGTTTTTTTTAATTTTGAAAAAAAAAGTTAGCCTCGTTTCTCATTATTTTGGACCATGGGCTATAGCCCATATCGTACGGCATACTATAGCACGCCGTTTTTCATCATTTTGGAGGATTTAAAAAAAATGAAAAAATAAAAAAACGATGGGTTATAGCCCATGTTTTTTGAAATTTTGAAAAAAAAAGTTAGCCTCGTTTCTCATCATTTTGGACCGTGGGCTATAGCCCATATCGTACGGCATACTATAGCGCGCCGTTTTTCATCATTTTTGAGGATTTGAAAAAAATTACGAAATGACAAAAACGATGGGTTATAGCCCATGTTTTTTGAAATTTTGAAAAAAAAAAGTTAGCCTCGTTTCTCATCATTTTGGACCGTGGGCTATAGCCCATATCGTACAGCATACTATAGCGCGCCGTTTTTCATCATTTTTGAAGATTTTAAAAAAATGACGAAATGACAAAAACGATGGGTTATAGCCCATGTTTTTTGAAATTTTGAAAAAAAAGGTTAGCCTCGTTTCTCATCATTTTGGACCATGGGCTATAGCCCATATCGTACGGCATACTATAGCGCGCCATTTTTCATCATTTTTGAGGATTTGAAAAAAATGACGAAATGACAAAAACGATGGGTTATAGCCCATGTTTTTTGAAATTTTGAAAAAAAAAGTTAGCCTCGTTTCTCATCATTTTGGACCATGGGCTATAGCCCATATCGTACGGCATACTATAGCGCGCCGTTTTTCATCATTTTTGAGGATTTGAAAAAAATGACAAAATTACAAAAACGATGGGTTATAGCCCATGTTTTTTGAAATTTTGAAAAAAAAAGTTAGCCTCGTTTCTCATCATTTTGGACCATGGGCTATAGCCCATATCATACGGCATACTATAGCACGCCGTTTCTCATCATTTTGGAGGATTTGAAAAAAAATTAAAAATTAAAAAACGATGGGTTATAGCCCATGTTTTTTGAAATTTTGGAAAAAAAAGTTAGCCTCGTTTCTCATCATTTTGGACCGTGGGCTATAGCCCATATCGTACGGCATACTATAGCGCGCCGTTTTTCATCATTTTTGAGGATTTGAAAAAAATTACGAAATGACAAAAACGATGGGTTATAGCCCATGTTTTTTGAAATTTTGAAAAAAAAAGTTAGCCTCGTTTCTCATCATTTTGGACCATGGGCTATAGCCTATATCGTACGGCATACTATAGCGCGCCGTTTTTCATCATTTTTGATGATTTGACAATATTGAAAAAATGAAAAAAACGATGGGTTATATTGAAGCGCACAGGCGCACATGCGTATGCACACCTGGACCTGTAAATGAACAACACAAAAACTAAGGCACTGGTGTCGGACTTCTGGTTTACCGGAACGGGGTTCAACTCCCTGCAGTGCCCTGCTCAATGTGTTTTATTTACCGGAAAGTATGGGAAACATTAGCAAATTGCGGAGGATGGGAAACATTAGGAAATTGCGGAGTGTCCATCGTTTTTTGAATTGCGGAAATTGCGGAAAGTTCATGAGGAATTGTGGAAAAGACCAGAGTGGGATTTGAACCCATAACGTCTGGATCATGTGAACAGCCACAACATATTGAGCTACCTGTCTGTGGTCTGTAGTCTGTCATGGTTCCTCCACTGTATTATCTGATTAGCATCTATGATAACACTTTAAAGCACTAAAGATACCTTTGATGCACAGCGGCAAACACCATTAAAATGCTCTGTGCATGATCCCAAGGCCCCATTTGAAATGTGACACCAAGAAGAACAATTTAAAACCTAAAATCACAGAGAGCTCAGTGGCACCCTTGTATATGCCTGTATGTCTATGTCTGTATGTCAGTATGCCAAATTCCAACGTGGAATCCTTCTTCCACCCTCACGCCCGTCTCCAGGGAACTCCTCCGAGATTTTCACCCAAAGTGCCTCACAGTACCGGGTGCATGTAGGTGACTCAGCAGGTGTGCCTCACAGTACCGGGTGCATGTAGGTGACTCAGCAGGTGTGCCTCACAGTACAGCTATAGCCCACGGTCCAAAATGATGAGAAACGAGGCTAACTTTTTTTTTCAAAATTTCAAAAAACATGGGCTATAACCCATCGTTTTTGTCATTTCGGAAATTGCGGATTTTTTTTTTTTTTTTTTCTTTTTTTTTGTCATTTCGGAAATTGCGGAATTTGCGGATTTCTTTTTTTCTTTTTTTTTTGTCATTTCGGAAATTGCGGAATTTGCGGATTTTTTATTATTTTTTATTATCGTTTTCGTCATTTTTTTTCAAATCTTCAAAAATGATAAAAAACGGCGCGCTATAGTATGCCGTACGATATGGGCTATAGCCCACGGTCCAAAATGATGAGAAACGAGGCTAACTTTTTATTTCAAAATTTCAAAAAACATGGGCTATAACCCATCGTTTTTGTCATTTCGTCATTTTTTTCAAATCCTCAAAAATGATGAAAAACGGCGCGCTATAGTATGCCGTACGATATGGGCTATAGCCCACGGTCCAAAATGATGAGAAACGAGGATAACTTTTTTTTTCAAAATTTCAAAAAACATGGGCTATAACCCATCGTTTTTGTCATTTCGTCATTTTTTTTCAAATCTTCAAAAATGATAAAAAACGGCGCGCTATAGTATGCCGTACGATATGGGCTATAGCCCACGGTCCAAAATGATGAGAAACGAGGCTAACTTTTTATTTCAAAATTTCAAAAAACATGGGCTATAACCCATCGTTTTTGTCATTTCGTCATTTTTTTCAAATCCTCAAAAATGATGAAAAACGGCGCGCTATAGTATGCCGTACGATATGGGCTATAGCCCACGGTCCAAAATGATGAGAAACGAGGCTAACTTTTTTTTTCAAAATTTCAAAAAACATGGGCTATAACCCATCGTTTTTTTCATTTCGTCATTTTTTTCAAATCCTCAAAAATGATGAAAAACGGCTCGCTATAGTATGCCGTACGATATGGGCTATAGTCCATGGTCCAAAATGATGAGAAACGAGGCTAACTTATTTTTTCAAATTTCAAAAAACATGGGCTATAACCCATCGTTTTTGTCATTTCGTCATTTTTTTCAAATCCTCAAAAATGATGAAAAACGGGCGCTATAGTATGCCGTACGATATGGGCTATAGCCCATGGTCCAAAATGATGAGAAACGAGGCTAACTTTTTTTTTCAAAATTTCAAAAAACATGGGCTATAACCCATCGTTTTTGTCATTTCGTCATTTTTTTCAAATCCTCAAAAATGATGAAAAACGGCGCGCTATAGTATGCCGTACGATATGGGCTATAGCCCACGGTCCAAAATGATGAGAAACGAGGCTAACTTTTTTTTTCAAAATTTCAAAAAACATGGGCTATAACCCATCGTTTTTGTCATTTCGTCATTTTTTTCAAATCCTCAAAAATGATGAAAAACGGCGCGCTATAGTATGCCGTACGATATGAGCTATAGCCCATGGTCCAAAATGATGAGAAACGAGGATAACTTTTTTTTTCAAAATTTCAAAAAACATGGGCTATAACCCATCGTTTTTGTCATTTCGTCATTTTTTTCAAATCTTCAAAAATGATGAAAAACGGCGCGCTATAGTATGCCGTACGATATGGGCTATAGCCCACGGTCCAAAATGATGAGAAACGAGGCTAACTTTTTTTTCCAAAATTTCAAAAAACATGGGCTATAACCCATCGTTTTTGTCATTTTGTCATTTTTTTCAAATCCTCAAAAATGATGAAAAACGGCGCGCTATAGTATGCCGTACGATATGGGCTATAGCCCACGGTCCAAAATGATGAGAAACGAGGCTAACTTTTTATTTCAAAATTTCAAAAAACATGGGCTATAACCCATCGTTTTTGTCATTTCGTCATTTTTTTCAAATCCTCAAAAATGATGAAAAACGGCGCGCTATAGTATGCCGTACGATATGGGCTATAGCCCAAGGTCCAAAATGATGAGAAACGAGGCTAATTTTTTTTTTCAAAATTTCAAAAAACATGGGCTATAACCCATCGTTTTTGTCATTTCGTCATTTTTTTCAAATCCTCAAAAATGATGAAAAACGGCGCGCTATAGTATGCCGTACGATATGGGCTATAGCCCATGGTCCAGAATGATGAGAAACGAGGCTAACTTTTTTTTCAAAATTTCAAAAAACATGGGCTATAACCCATCGTTTTTGTCATTTCGTCATTTTTTTCAAATCCTCAAAAATGATGAAAAACGGCTCGCTATAGTATGCCGTACGATATGGGCTATAGTCCATGGTCCAAAATGATGAGAAACGAGGCTAACTTCTTTTTTCAAATTTCAAAAAACATGGGCTATAACCCATCGTTTTTGTCATTTCGTCATTTTTTTCAAATCCTCAAAAATGATGAAAAACGGCGCGCTATAGTATGCCGTACGATATGGGCTATAGCCCATGGTCCGAAATGATGAGAAACGAGGCTAACTTTTTTTTTCAAAATTTCAAAAACATGGGCTATAACCCATCGTTTTTGTCATTTCATCATTTTTTTCAAATCCTCAAAAATGATGAAAAACGGCTCGCTATAGTATGCCGTACGATATGGGCTATAGTCCATGGTCCAAAATGATGAGAAACGAGGCTAACTTTTTTTTTCAAAATTTCAAAAAACATGGGCTATAACCCATCGTTTTTGTCATTTCGTCATTTTTTTCAAATCCTCAAAAATAATGAAAAACGGCGCTCTATAGTATGCCGTACGATATGAGCTATAGCCCATGGTCCAAAATGATGAGAAACGAGGATAACTTTTTTTTTCAAAATTTCAAAAAACATGGGCTATAACCCATCGTTTTTGTCATTTCGTCATTTTTTTCAAATCTTCAAAAATGATGAAAAACGGCGCGCTATAGTATGCCGTACGATATGGGCTATAGCCCACGGTCCAAAATGATGAGAAACGAGGCTAACTTTTTTTTCCAAAATTTCAAAAAACATGGGCTATAACCCATCGTTTTTGTCATTTTGTCATTTTTTTCAAATCCTCAAAAATGATGAAAAACGGCGCGCTATAGTATGCCGTACGATATGGGCTATAGCCCACGGTCCAAAATGATGAGAAACGAGGCTAACTTTTTTTTTCAAAATTTCAAAAAACATGGGCTATAACCCATCGTTTTTGTCATTTCGTCATTTTTTTCAAATCCTCAAAAATGATGAAAAACGGCGCGCTATAGTATGCCGTACGATATGGGCTATAGCCCATGGTCCAAAATGATGAGAAACGAGGCTAACTTTTTTTTCCAAAATTTCAAAAAACATGGGCTATAACCCATCGTTTTTGTCATTTCGTCAGTTTTTTCAAATCCTCAAAAATGATGAAAAACGGCGCGCTATAGTATGCCGTACGATATGGGCTATAGCCCACGGTCCAAAATGATGAGAAACGAGGCTAACTTTTTTTTTCAAAATTTCAAAAAACATGGGCTATAACCCATCGTTTTTGTCATTTCGTCATTTTTTTCAAATCCTCAAAAATGATGAAAAACGGCGCGCTATAGTATGCCGTACGATATGAGCTATAGCCCATGGTCCAAAATGATGAGAAACGAGGATAACTTTTTTTTTCAAAATTTCAAAAAACATGGGCTATAACCCATCGTTTTTGTCATTTCGTCATTTTTTTCAAATCTTCAAAAATGATGAAAAACGGCGCGCTATAGTATGCCGTACGATATGGGCTATAGCCCACGGTCCAAAATGATGAGAAACGAGGCTAACTTTTTTTTTCAAAATTTCAAAAAACATGGGCTATAACCCATCGTTTTTGTCATTTCGTCATTTTTTTCAAATCCTCAAAAATGATGAAAAACGGCGCGCTATAGTATGCCGTACGATATGAGCTATAGCCCATGGTCCAAAATGATGAGAAACGAGGATAACTTTTTTTTTCAAAATTTCAAAAAACATGGGCTATAACCCATCGTTTTTGTCATTTCGTCATTTTTTTCAAATCTTCAAAAATGATGAAAAACGGCGCGCTATAGTATGCCGTACGATATGGGCTATAGCCCACGGTCCAAAATGATGAGAAACGAGGCTAACTTTTTTTTCCAAAATTTCAAAAAACATGGGCTATAACCCATCGTTTTTGTCATTTTGTCATTTTTTTCAAATCCTCAAAAATGATGAAAAACGGCGCGCTATAGTATGCCGTACGATATGGGCTATAGCCCACGGTCCAAAATGATGAGAAACGAGGCTAACTTTTTTTTTCAAAATTTCAAAAAACATGGGCTATAACCCATCGTTTTTGTCATTTCGTCATTTTTTTCAAATCCTCAAAAATGATGAAAAACGGCGCGCTATAGTATGCCGTACGATATGGGCTATAGCCCATGGTCCAAAATGATGAGAAACGAGGCTAACTCTTTTTTCCAAAATTTCAAAAAACATGGGCTATAACCCATCGTTTTTGTCATTTCGTCATTTTTTTCAAATCCTCAAAAATGATGAAAAACGGCGCGCTATAGTATGCCGTACGATATGGGCTATAGCCCACGGTCCAAAATGATGAGAAACGAGGCTAACTTTTTTTTTCAAAATTTCAAAAAACATGGGCTATAACCCATCGTTTTTGTCATTTCGTCATTTTTTTCAAATCCTCAAAAATAATGAAAAACGGCGCGCTATAGTATGCCGTACGATATGAGCTATAGCCCATGGTCCAAAATGATGAGAAACGAGGATAACTTTTTTTTTCAAAATTTCAAAAAACATGGGCTATAACCCATCGTTTTTGTCATTTCGTCATTTTTTTCAAATCTTCAAAAATGATGAAAAACGGCGCGCTATAGTATGCCGTACGATATGGGCTATAGCCCACGGTCCAAAATGATGAGAAACGAGGCTAACTTTTTTTTCCAAAATTTCAAAAAACATGGGCTATAACCCATCGTTTTTGTCATTTTGTCATTTTTTTCAAATCCTCAAAAATGATGAAAAACGGCGCGCTATAGTATGCCGTACGATATGGGCTATAGCCCACGGTCCAAAATGATGAGAAACGAGGCTAACTTTTTTTTTCAAAATTTCAAAAAACATGGGCTATAACCCATCGTTTTTGTCATTTCGTCATTTTTTTCAAATCCTCAAAAATGATGAAAAACGGCGCGCTATAGTATGCCGTACGATATGGGCTATAGCCCATGGTCCAAAATGATGAGAAACGAGGCTAACTTTTTTTTCCAAAATTTCAAAAAACATGGGCTATAACCCATCGTTTTTGTCATTTCGTCAGTTTTTTCAAATCCTCAAAAATGATGAAAAACGGCGCGCTATAGTATGCCGTACATTATGGGCTATAGCCCACGGTCCAAAATGATGAGAAACGAGGCTAACTTTTTTTTTCAAAATTTCAAAAAACATGGGCTATAACCCATCGTTTTTGTCATTTCGTCATTTTTTTCAAATCCTCAAAAATGATGAAAAACGGCGCGCTATAGTATGCCGTACGATATGAGCTATAGCCCATGGTCCAAAATGATGAGAAACGAGGATAACTTTTTTTTTCAAAATTTCAAAAAACATGGGCTATAACCCATCGTTTTTGTCATTTCGTCATTTTTTTCAAATCTTCAAAAATGATGAAAAACGGCGCGCTATAGTATGCCGTACGATATGGGCTATAGCCCACGGTCCAAAATGATGAGAAACGAGGCTAACTTTTTTTTCCAAAATTTAAAAAAACATGGGCTATAACCCATCGTTTTTGTCATTTTGTCATTTTTTTCAAATCCTCAAAAATGATGAAAAACGGCGCGCTATAGTATGCCGTACGATATGGGCTATAGCCCACGGTCCAAAATGATGAGAAACGAGGCTAACTTTTTTTTTCAAAATTTCAAAAAACATGGGCTATAACCCATCGTTTTTGTCATTTCGTCATTTTTTTCAAATCCTCAAAAATGATGAAAAACGGCGCGCTATAGTATGCCGTACGATATGGGCTATAGCCCATGGTCCAAAATGATGAGAAACGAGGCTAACTTTTTTTTCCAAAATTTCAAAAAACATGGGCTATAACCCATCGTTTTTGTCATTTCGTCATTTTTTTCAAATCCTCAAAAATGATGAAAAACGGTGCGCTATAGTATGCCGTACGATATGGGCTATAGCCCATGGTCCAAAATGATGAGAAACGAGGCTAACTTTTTTTTTCAAAATTTCAAAAAACATGGGCTATAACCCATCGTTTTTGTCATTTCGTCATTTTTTTCAAATCCTCAAAAATGATGAAAAACGGCTCGCTATAGTATGCCGTACGATATGGGCTATAGTCCATGGTCCAAAATGATGAGAAACGAGGCTAACTTCTTTTTTCAAATTTCAAAAAACATGGGCTATAACCCATCGTTTTTGTCATTTCGTCATTTTTTTCAAATCCTCAAAAATGATGAAAAACGGCGCGCTATAGTATGCCGTACGATATGGGCTATAGCCCATGGTCCAAAATGATGAGAAACGAGGCTAACTTTTTTTTTCAAAATTTCAAAAAACATGGGCTATAACCCATCGTTTTTGTCATTTCGTCATTTTTTTTAAATCCTCAAAAATGATGAAAAACGGCGCGCTATAGTATGCCGTACGATATGGGCTATAGCCCACGGTCCAAAATGATGAGAAACGAGGCTAACTTTTTTTTTCAAAATTTCAAAAAACATGGGCTATAACCCATCGTTTTTGTCATTTCGTCATTTTTTTCAAATCCTCAAAAATGATGAAAAACGGCGCGCTATAGTATGCCGTACGATATGAGCTATAGCCCATGGTCCAAAATGATGAGAAACGAGGATAACTTTTTTTTTCAAAATTTCAAAAAACATGGGCTATAACCCATCGTTTTTGTCATTTCGTCATTTTTTTCAAATCTTCAAAAATGATGAAAAACGGCGCGCTATAGTATGCCGTACGATATGGGCTATAGCCCACGGTCCAAAATGATGAGAAACGAGGCTAACTTTTTTTTCCAAAATTTCAAAAAACATGGGCTATAACCCATCGTTTTTGTCATTTTGTCATTTTTTTCAAATCCTCAAAAATGATGAAAAACGGCGCGCTATAGTATGCCGTACGATATGGGCTATAGCCCACGGTCCAAAATGATGAGAAACGAGGCTAACCTTTTTTTTCAAAATTTCAAAAAACATGGGCTATAACCCATCGTTTTTGTCATTTCGTCATTTTTTTCAAATCCTCAAAAATGATGAAAAACGGTGCGCTATAGTATGCCGTACGATATGGGCTATAGCCCATGGTCCAAAATGATGAGAAACGAGGCTAACTTTTTTTTCCAAAATTTCAAAAAACATGGGCTATAACCCATCGTTTTTGTCATTTCGTCATTTTTTTCAAATCCTCAAAAAAGATGAAAAACGGCGCGCTATAGTATGCCGTACGATATGGGCTATAGCCCACGGTCCAAAATGATGAGAAACGAGGCTAACTTTTTTTTTCAAAATTTCAAAAAACATGGGCTATAACCCATCGTTTTTGTCATTTCGTCATTTTTTTCAAATCCTCAAAAATGATGAAAAACGGCGCGCTATAGTATGCCGTACGATATGAGCTATAGCCCATGGTCCAAAATGATGAGAAACGAGGATAACTTTTTTTTTCAAAATTTCAAAAAACATGGGCTATAACCCATCGTTTTTGTCATTTCGTCATTTTTTTCAAATCTTCAAAAATGATGAAAAACGGCGCGCTATAGTATGCCGTACGATATGGGCTATAGCCCACGGTCCAAAATGATGAGAAACGAGGCTAACTTTTTTTTCCAAAATTTCAAAAAACATGGGCTATAACCCATCGTTTTTGTCATTTCGTCATTTTTTTCAAATCCTCAAAAATGATGAAAAACGGCGCGCTATAGTATGCCGTACGATATGGGCTATAGCCCATGGTCCAAAATGATGAGAAACGAGGCTAACTTTTTTTTCCAAAATTTCAAAAAACATGGGCTATAACCCATCGTTTTTGTCATTTCGTCAGTTTTTTCAAATCCTCAAAAATGATGAAAAACGGCGCGCTATAGTATGTCGTACGATATGGGCTATAGCCCACGGTCCAAAATGATGAGAAACGAGGCTAACTTTTTTTTTCAAAATTTCAAAAAACATGGGCTATAACCCATCGTTTTTGTCATTTCGTCATTTTTTTCAAATCCTCAAAAATGATGAAAAACGGCGCGCTATAGTATGCCATACGATATGAGCTATAGCCCATGGTCCAAAATGATGAGAAACGAGGATAACTTTTTTTTTCAAAATTTCAAAAAACATGGGCTATAACCCATCGTTTTTGTCATTTCGTCATTTTTTTCAAATCTTCAAAAATGATGAAAAACGGCGCGCTATAGTATGCCGTACGATATGGGCTATAGCCCACGGTCCAAAATGATGAGAAACGAGGCTAACTTTTTTTTCCAAAATTTCAAAAAACATGGGCTATAACCCATCGTTTTTGTCATTTTGTCATTTTTTTCAAATCCTCAAAAATGATGAAAAACGGCGCGCTATAGTATGCCGTACGATATGGGCTATAGCCCACGGTCCAAAATGATGAGAAACGAGGCTAACTTTTTTTTCCAAAATTTCAAAAAACATGGGCTATAACCCATCGTTTTTGTCATTTCGTCATTTTTTTCAAATCCTCAAAAATGATGAAAAACGGCGCGCTATAGTATGCCGTACGATATGGGCTATAGCCCATGGTCCAAAATGATGAGAAACGAGGCTAACTTTTTTTTTCAAAATTTCAAAAAACATGGGCTATAACCCATCGTTTTTGTCATTTCGTCATTTTTTTCAAATCCTCAAAAATGATGAAAATCGGCGCGCTATAGTATGCCGTACGATATGGGCTATAGCCCATGGTCCAAAATGATGAGAAACGAGGCTAACTTCTTTTTTCAAATTTCAAAAAACATGGGCTATAACCCATCGTTTTTGTCATTTCGTCATTTTTTTCAAATCCTCAAAAATGATGAAAAACGGCGCGGTATAGTATGCCGTACGATATGGGCTATAGCCCACGGTCCAAAATGATGAGAAACGAGGCTAACTTTTTTTTTCAAAATTTCAAAAAACATGGGCTATAACCCATCGTTTTTGTCATTTCGTCATTTTTTTCAAATCCTCAAAAATGATGAAAAACGGCGCGCTATAGTATGCCGTACGATATGAGCTATAGCCCATGGTCCAAAATGATGAGAAACGAGGATAACTTTTTTTTTCAAAATTTCAAAAAACATGGGCTATAACCCATCGTTTTTGTCATTTCGTCATTTTTTTCAAATCTTCAAAAATGATGAAAAACGGCGCGCTATAGTATGCCGTACGATATGGGCTATAGCCCACGGTCCAAAATGATGAGAAACGAGGCTAACTTTTTTTTCCAAAATTTCAAAAAACATGGGCTATAACCCATCGTTTTTGTCATTTTGTCATTTTTTTCAAATCCTCAAAAATGATGAAAAACGGCGCGCTATAGTATGCCGTACGATATGGGCTATAGCCCACGGTCCAAAATGATGAGAAACGAGGCTAACTTTTTTTTTCAAAATTTCAAAAAACATGGGCTATAACCCATCGTTTTTGTCATTTCGTCATTTTTTTCAAATCCTCAAAAATGATGAAAAACGGCGCGCTAAAGTATGCCGTACGATATGGGCTATAGCCCATGGTCCAAAATGATGAGAAACGAGGCTAAATTTTTTTTTCAAAATTTCAAAAAACATGGGCTATAACCCATCGTTTTTGTCATTTCGTCATTTTTTTCAAATCCTCAAAAATGATGAAAAACGGCGCGCTATAGTATGCCGTACGATATGGGCTATAGCCCATGGTCCAAAATGATGAGAAACGAGGCTAACTTTTTTTTTCAAAATTTCAAAAAACATGGGCTATAACCCATCGTTTTTGTCATTTCGTCATTTTTTTCAAATCCTCAAAAATGATGAAAAACGGCCGCTATAGTATGCCGTACGATATGGGCTATAGTCCATGGTTCAAAATGATGAGAAACGAGGCTAACTTCTTTTTTCAAATTTCAAAAAACATGGGCTATAACCCATCGTTTTTGTCATTTCGTCATTTTTTTCAAATCCTCAAAAATGATGAAAAACGGCGCGCTATAGTATGCCGTACGATATGGGCTATAGCCCATGGTCCAAAATGATGAGAAACGAGGCTAACTGTTTTTTTCAAAATTTCAAAAAACATGGGCTATAACCCATCGTTTTTGTCATTTCGTCATTTTTTTCAAATCCTCAAAAATGATGAAAAACGGCGCGCTATAGTATGCCGTACGATATGGGCTATAGCCCACGGTCCAAAATGATGAGAAACGAGGCTAACTTTTTTTTTCAAAATTTCAAAAAACATGGGCTATAACCCATCGTTTTTGTCATTTCGTCATTTTTTTCAAATCCTCAAAAATGATGAAAAACGGCGCGCTATAGTATGCCGTACGATATGAGCTATAGCCCATGGTCCAAAATGATGAGAAACGAGGATAACTTTTTTTTTCAAAATTTCAAAAAACATGGCCTATAACCCATCGTTTTTGTCATTTCGTCATTTTTTTCAAATCTTCAAAAATGATGAAAAACGGCGCGCTATAGTATGCCGTACGATATGGGCTATAGCCCACGGTCCAAAATGATGAGAAACGAGGCTAACTTTTTTTTCCAAAATTTCAAAAAACATGGGCTATAACCCATCGTTTTTGTCATTTTGTCATTTTTTTCAAATCCTCAAAAATGATGAAAAACGGCGCGCTATAGTATGCCGTACGATATGGGCTATAGCCCACGGTCCAAAATGATGAGAAACGAGGCTAACTTTTTTTTTCAAAATTTCAAAAAACATGGGCTATAACCCATCGTTTTTGTCATTTCGTCATTTTTTTCAAATCCTCAAAAATGATGAAAAACGGCGCGCTATAGTATGCCGTACGATATGGGCTATAGCCCACGGTCCAAAATGATGAGAAACGAGGCTAACTTTTTTTTCCAAAATTTCAAAAAACATGGGCTATAACCCATCGTTTTTGTCATTTCGTAATTTTTTTCAAATCCTCAAAAATGATGAAAAACGGCGCGCTATAGTATGCCGTACGATATGGGCTATAGCCCACGGTCCAAAATGATGAGAAACGAGGCTAACTTTTTTTTTCAAAATTTAAAAAAACATGGGCTATAGCCCATGTTTTTTTAAATTTTTAAAAAATGTTTTTGTCATTTCGTCATTTTTTTCAAATCCTCAAAAATGATGAAAAACGGCTCGCTATAGTATGCCGTACGATATGGGCTATAGTCCATGGTCCAAAATGATGAGAAACGAGGCTAACTTCTTTTTTCAAATTTCAAAAAACATGGGCTATAACCCATCGTTTTTGTCATTTCGTCATTTTTTTCAAATCCTCAAAAATGATGAAAAACGGCGCGCTATAGTATGCCGTACGATATGGGCTATAGCCCATGGTCCAAAATGATGAGAAACGAGGCTAACTTTTTTTTTCAAAATTTCAAAAAACATGGGCTATAACCCATCGTTTTTGTCATTTCGTCATTTTTTTCAAATCCTCAAAAATGATGAAAAACGGCGCGCTATAGTATGCCGTACGATATGGGCTATAGCCCACGGTCCAAAATGATGAGAAACGAGGCTAACTTTTTTTTTCAAAATTTCAAAAAACATGGGCTATAACCCATCGTTTTTGTCATTTCGTCATTTTTTTCAAATCCTCAAAAATGATGAAAAACGGCTCGCTATAGTATGCCGTACGATATGGGCTATAGTCCATGGTCCAAAATGATGAGAAACGAGGCTAACTTCTTTTTTCAAATTTCAAACAACATGGGCTATAACCCATCGTTTTTGTCATTTCGTCATTTTTTTCAAATCCTCAGAAATGATGAAAAACGGCGCGCTATAGTATGCCGTACGATATGGGCTATAGCCCACTGTCCAAAATGATGAGAAACGAGGCTAACTTTTTTTTTCAAAATTTCAAAAAACATGGGCTATAACCCATCGTTTTTGTCATTTCGTCATTTTTTTCAAATCCTCAAAAATGATGAAAAACGGCGCGCTATAGTATGCCGTACGATATGGGCTATAGCCCACGGTCCAAAATGATGAGAAACGAGGCTAACTTTTTTTTTCAAAATTTCAAAAAACATGGGCTATAACCCATCGTTTTTGTCATTTCGTCATTTTTTTCAAATCCTCAAAAATGATGAAAAACGGCTCGCTATAGTATGCCGTACGATATGGGCTATAGTCCATGGTCCAAAATGATGAGAAACGAGGCTAACTTTTTTTTTCAAAATTTCAAAAAACATGGGCTATAACCCATCGTTTTTGTCATTTCGTCATTTTTTTCAAATCCTCAAAAATGATGAAAAACGGCTCGCTATAGTATGCCGTACGATATGGGCTATAGCCCACGGTCCAAAATGATGAGAAACGAGGCTAACTTTTTTTTTCAAAATTTCAAAAAACATGGGCTATAACCCATCGTTTTTGTCATTTCGTCATTTTTTTCAAATCCTCAAAAATGATGAAAAACGGCGCGCTATAGTATGCCGTACGATATGGGCTATAGCCCATGGTCCAAAATGATGAGAAACGAGGCTAACTTTTTTTTCCAAAATTTCAAAAAACATGGGCTATAACCCATCGTTTTTGTCATTTCGTCATTTTTTTCAAATCCTCAAAAATGATGAAAAACGGTGCGCTATAGTATGCCGTACGATATGGGCTATAGCCCATGGTCCAAAATGATGAGAAACGAGGCTAACTTTTTTTTTTCAAAATTTCAAAAAACATGGGCTATAACCCATCGTTTTTGTCATTTCGTCATTTTTTTCAAATCCTCAAAAATGATGAAAAACGGCTCGCTATAGTATGCCGTACGATATGGGCTATAGTCCATGGTCCAAAATGATGAGAAACGAGGCTAACTTCTTTTTTCAAATTTCAAAAAACATGGGCTATAACCCATCGTTTTTGTCATTTCGTCATTTTTTTCAAATCCTCAAAAATGATGAAAAACGGCGCGCTATAGTATGCCGTACGATATGGGCTATAGCCCATGGTCCAAAATGATGAGAAACGAGGCTAACTTTTTTTTTCAAAATTTCAAAAAACATGGGCTATAACCCATCGTTTTTGTCATTTCGTCATTTTTTTTAAATCCTCAAAAATGATGAAAAACGGCGCGCTATAGTATGCCGTACGATATGGGCTATAGCCCACGGTCCAAAATGATGAGAAACGAGGCTAACTTTTTTTTTCAAAATTTCAAAAAACATGGGCTATAACCCATCGTTTTTGTCATTTCGTCATTTTTTTCAAATCTTCAAAAATGATGAAAAACGGCGCGCTATAGTATGCCGTACGATATGGGCTATAGCCCACGGTCCAAAATGATGAGAAACGAGGCTAACTTTTTTTTCCAAAATTTCAAAAAACATGGGCTATAACCCATCGTTTTTGTCATTTTGTCATTTTTTTCAAATCCTCAAAAATGATGAAAAACGGCGCGCTATAGTATGCCGTACGATATGGGCTATAGCCCACGGTCCAAAATGATGAGAAACGAGGCTAACCTTTTTTTTCAAAATTTCAAAAAACATGGGCTATAACCCATCGTTTTTGTCATTTCGTCATTTTTTTCAAATCCTCAAAAATGATGAAAAACGGTGCGCTATAGTATGCCGTACGATATGGGCTATAGCCCATGGTCCAAAATGATGAGAAACGAGGCTAACTTTTTTTTCCAAAATTTCAAAAAACATGGGCTATAACCCATCGTTTTTGTCATTTCGTCATTTTTTTCAAATCCTCAAAAAAGATGAAAAACGGCGCGCTATAGTATGCCGTACGATATGGGCTATAGCCCACGGTCCAAAATGATGAGAAACGAGGCTAACTTTTTTTTTCAAAATTTCAAAAAACATGGGCTATAACCCATCGTTTTTGTCATTTCGTCATTTTTTTCAAATCCTCAAAAATGATGAAAAACGGCGCGCTATAGTATGCCGTACGATATGAGCTATAGCCCATGGTCCAAAATGATGAGAAACGAGGATAACTTTTTTTTTCAAAATTTCAAAAAACATGGGCTATAACCCATCGTTTTTGTCATTTCGTCATTTTTTTCAAATCTTCAAAAATGATGAAAAACGGCGCGCTATAGTATGCCGTACGATATGGGCTATAGCCCACGGTCCAAAATGATGAGAAACGAGGCTAACTTTTTTTTCCAAAATTTCAAAAAACATGGGCTATAACCCATCGTTTTTGTCATTTCGTCATTTTTTTCAAATCCTCAAAAATGATGAAAAACGGCGCGCTATAGTATGCCGTACGATATGGGCTATAGCCCATGGTCCAAAATGATGAGAAACGAGGCTAACTTTTTTTTCCAAAATTTCAAAAAACATGGGCTATAACCCATCGTTTTTGTCATTTCGTCAGTTTTTTCAAATCCTCAAAAATGATGAAAAACGGCGCGCTATAGTATGTCGTACGATATGGGCTATAGCCCACGGTCCAAAATGATGAGAAACGAGGCTAACTTTTTTTTTCAAAATTTCAAAAAACATGGGCTATAACCCATCGTTTTTGTCATTTCGTCATTTTTTTCAAATCCTCAAAAATGATGAAAAACGGCGCGCTATAGTATGCCATACGATATGAGCTATAGCCCATGGTCCAAAATGATGAGAAACGAGGATAACTTTTTTTTTCAAAATTTCAAAAAACATGGGCTATAACCCATCGTTTTTGTCATTTCGTCATTTTTTTCAAATCTTCAAAAATGATGAAAAACGGCGCGCTATAGTATGCCGTACGATATGGGCTATAGCCCACGGTCCAAAATGATGAGAAACGAGGCTAACTTTTTTTTCCAAAATTTCAAAAAACATGGGCTATAACCCATCGTTTTTGTCATTTTGTCATTTTTTTCAAATCCTCAAAAATGATGAAAAACGGCGCGCTATAGTATGCCGTACGATATGGGCTATAGCCCACGGTCCAAAATGATGAGAAACGAGGCTAACTTTTTTTTTCAAAATTTCAAAAAACATGGGCTATAACCCATCGTTTTTGTCATTTCGTCATTTTTTTCAAATCCTCAAAAATGATGAAAAACGGCGCGCTATAGTATGCCGTACGATATGGGCTATAGCCCATGGTCCAAAATGATGAGAAACGAGGCTAACTTTTTTTTTCAAAATTTCAAAAAACATGGGCTATAACCCATCGTTTTTGTCATTTCGTCATTTTTTTCAAATCCTCAAAAATGATGAAAATCGGCGCGCTATAGTATGCCGTACGATATGGGCTATAGCCCATGGTCCAAAATGATGAGAAACGAGGCTAACTTCTTTTTTCAAATTTCAAAAAACATGGGCTATAACCCATCGTTTTTGTCATTTCGTCATTTTTTTCAAATCCTCAAAAATGATGAAAAACGGCGCGGTATAGTATGCCGTACGATATGGGCTATAGCCCACGGTCCAAAATGATGAGAAACGAGGCTAACTTTTTTTTTCAAAATTTCAAAAAACATGGGCTATAACCCATCGTTTTTGTCATTTCGTCATTTTTTTCAAATCCTCAAAAATGATGAAAAACGGCGCGCTATAGTATGCCGTACGATATGAGCTATAGCCCATGGTCCAAAATGATGAGAAACGAGGATAACTTTTTTTTTCAAAATTTCAAAAAACATGGGCTATAACCCATCGTTTTTGTCATTTCGTCATTTTTTTCAAATCTTCAAAAATGATGAAAAACGGCGCGCTATAGTATGCCGTACGATATGGGCTATAGCCCACGGTCCAAAATGATGAGAAACGAGGCTAACTTTTTTTTCCAAAATTTCAAAAAACATGGGCTATAACCCATCGTTTTTGTCATTTTGTCATTTTTTTCAAATCCTCAAAAATGATGAAAAACGGCGCGCTATAGTATGCCGTACGATATGGGCTATAGCCCACGGTCCAAAATGATGAGAAACGAGGCTAACTTTTTTTTTCAAAATTTCAAAAAACATGGGCTATAACCCATCGTTTTTGTCATTTCGTCATTTTTTTCAAATCCTCAAAAATGATGAAAAACGGCGCGCTAAAGTATGCCGTACGATATGGGCTATAGCCCATGGTCCAAAATGATGAGAAACGAGGCTAAATTTTTTTTTCAAAATTTCAAAAAACATGGGCTATAACCCATCGTTTTTGTCATTTCGTCATTTTTTTCAAATCCTCAAAAATGATGAAAAACGGCGCGCTATAGTATGCCGTACGATATGGGCTATAGCCCATGGTCCAAAATGATGAGAAACGAGGCTAACTTTTTTTTTCAAAATTTCAAAAAACATGGGCTATAACCCATCGTTTTTGTCATTTCGTCATTTTTTTCAAATCCTCAAAAATGATGAAAAACGGCCGCTATAGTATGCCGTACGATATGGGCTATAGTCCATGGTTCAAAATGATGAGAAACGAGGCTAACTTCTTTTTTCAAATTTCAAAAAACATGGGCTATAACCCATCGTTTTTGTCATTTCGTCATTTTTTTCAAATCCTCAAAAATGATGAAAAACGGCGCGCTATAGTATGCCGTACGATATGGGCTATAGCCCATGGTCCAAAATGATGAGAAACGAGGCTAACTGTTTTTTTCAAAATTTCAAAAAACATGGGCTATAACCCATCGTTTTTGTCATTTCGTCATTTTTTTCAAATCCTCAAAAATGATGAAAAACGGCGCGCTATAGTATGCCGTACGATATGGGCTATAGCCCACGGTCCAAAATGATGAGAAACGAGGCTAACTTTTTTTTTCAAAATTTCAAAAAACATGGGCTATAACCCATCGTTTTTGTCATTTCGTCATTTTTTTCAAATCCTCAAAAATGATGAAAAACGGCGCGCTATAGTATGCCGTACGATATGAGCTATAGCCCATGGTCCAAAATGATGAGAAACGAGGATAACTTTTTTTTTCAAAATTTCAAAAAACATGGCCTATAACCCATCGTTTTTGTCATTTCGTCATTTTTTTCAAATCTTCAAAAATGATGAAAAACGGCGCGCTATAGTATGCCGTACGATATGGGCTATAGCCCACGGTCCAAAATGATGAGAAACGAGGCTAACTTTTTTTTCCAAAATTTCAAAAAACATGGGCTATAACCCATCGTTTTTGTCATTTTGTCATTTTTTTCAAATCCTCAAAAATGATGAAAAACGGCGCGCTATAGTATGCCGTACGATATGGGCTATAGCCCACGGTCCAAAATGATGAGAAACGAGGCTAACTTTTTTTTTCAAAATTTCAAAAAACATGGGCTATAACCCATCGTTTTTGTCATTTCGTCATTTTTTTCAAATCCTCAAAAATGATGAAAAACGGCGCGCTATAGTATGCCGTACGATATGGGCTATAGCCCACGGTCCAAAATGATGAGAAACGAGGCTAACTTTTTTTTCCAAAATTTCAAAAAACATGGGCTATAACCCATCGTTTTTGTCATTTCGTAATTTTTTTCAAATCCTCAAAAATGATGAAAAACGGCGCGCTATAGTATGCCGTACGATATGGGCTATAGCCCACGGTCCAAAATGATGAGAAACGAGGCTAACTTTTTTTTTTAAATTTTAAAAAAATGTTTTTGTCATTTCGTCATTTTTTTCAAATCCTCAAAAATGATGAAAAACGGCTCGCTATAGTATGCCGTACGATATGGGCTATAGTCCATGGTCCAAAATGATGAGAAACGAGGCTAACTTCTTTTTTCAAATTTCAAAAAACATGGGCTATAACCCATCGTTTTTGTCATTTCGTCATTTTTTTCAAATCCTCAAAAATGATGAAAAACGGCGCGCTATAGTATGCCGTACGATATGGGCTATAGCCCATGGTCCAAAATGATGAGAAACGAGGCTAACTTTTTTTTTCAAAATTTCAAAAAACATGGGCTATAACCCATCGTTTTTGTCATTTCGTCATTTTTTTCAAATCCTCAAAAATGATGAAAAACGGCGCGCTATAGTATGCCGTACGATATGGGCTATAGCCCACGGTCCAAAATGATGAGAAACGAGGCTAACTTTTTTTTTCAAAATTTCAAAAAACATGGGCTATAACCCATCGTTTTTGTCATTTCGTCATTTTTTTCAAATCCTCAAAAATGATGAAAAACGGCTCGCTATAGTATGCCGTACGATATGGGCTATAGTCCATGGTCCAAAATGATGAGAAACGAGGCTAACTTCTTTTTTCAAATTTCAAACAACATGGGCTATAACCCATCGTTTTTGTCATTTCGTCATTTTTTTCAAATCCTCAGAAATGATGAAAAACGGCGCGCTATAGTATGCCGTACGATATGGGCTATAGCCCACTGTCCAAAATGATGAGAAACGAGGCTAACTTTTTTTTTCAAAATTTCAAAAAACATGGGCTATAACCCATCGTTTTTGTCATTTCGTCATTTTTTTCAAATCCTCAAAAATGATGAAAAACGGCTCGCTATAGTATGCCGTACGATATGGGCTATAGTCCATGGTCCAAAATGATGAGAAACGAGGCTAACTTCTTTTTTCAAATTTCAAAAAACATGGGCTATAACCCATCGTTTTTGTCATTTCGTCATTTTTTTCAAATCCTCAAAAATGATGAAAAACGGCTCGCTATAGTATGCCGTACGATATGGGCTATAGTCCATGGTCCAAAATGATGAGAAACGAGGCTAACTTCTTTTTTCAAATTTCAAAAAACATGGGCTATAACCCATCGTTTTTGTCATTTCGTCATTTTTTTCAAATCCTCAAAAATGATGAAAAACGGCGCGCTATAGTATGCCGTACGATATGGGCTATAGCCCATGGTCCAAAATGATGAGAAACGAGGCTAACTTTTTTTTTCAAAATTTCAAAAAACATGGGCTATAACCCATCGTTTTTGTCATTTCGTCATTTTTTTCAAATCCTCAAAAATGATGAAAAACGGCGCGCTATAGTATGCCGTACGATATGGGCTATAGCCCACGGTCCAAAATGATGAGAAACGAGGCTAACTTTTTTTTTCAAAATTTCAAAAAACATGGGCTATAACCCATCGTTTTTGTCATTTCGTCATTTTTTTCAAATCCTCAAAAATGATGAAAAACGGCTCGCTATAGTATGCCGTACGATATGGGCTATAGTCCATGGTCCAAAATGATGAGAAACGAGGCTAACGTTTTTTTTCAAAATTTCAAAAAACATGGGCTATAACCCATCGTTTTTGTCATTTCGTCATTTTTTTCAAATCCTCAAAAATGATGAAAAACGGCTCGCTATAGTATGCCGTACGATATGGGCTATAGTCCATGGTCCAAAATGATGAGAAACGAGGCTAACTTCTTTTTTCAAATTTCAAACAACATGGGCTATAACCCATCGTTTTTGTCATTTCGTCATTTTTTTCAAATCCTCAGAAATGATGAAAAACGGCGCGCTATAGTATGCCGTACGATATGGGCTATAGCCCACTGTCCAAAATGATGAGAAACGAGGCTAACTTTTTTTTTCAAAATTTCAAAAAACATGGGCTATAACCCATCGTTTTTGTCATTTCGTCATTTTTTTCAAATCCTCAAAAATGATGAAAAACGGCTCGCTATAGTATGCCGTACGATATGGGCTATAGTCCATGGTCCAAAATGATGAGAAACGAGGCTAACTTCTTTTTTCAAATTTCAAAAAACATGGGCTATAACCCATCGTTTTTGTCATTTCGTCATTTTTTTCAAATCCTCAAAAATGATGAAAAACGGCTCGCTATAGTATGCCGTACGATATGGGCTATAGTCCATGGTCCAAAATGATGAGAAACGAGGCTAACTTCTTTTTTCAAATTTCAAAAAACATGGGCTATAACCCATCGTTTTTGTCATTTCGTCATTTTTTTCAAATCCTCAAAAATGATGAAAAACGGCGCGCTATAGTATGCCGTACGATATGGGCTATAGCCCATGGTCCAAAATGATGAGAAACGAGGCTAACTTTTTTTTTCAAAATTTCAAAAAACATGGGCTATAACCCATCGTTTTTGTCATTTCGTCATTTTTTTCAAATCCTCAAAAATGATGAAAAACGGCGCGCTATAGTATGCCGTACGATATGGGCTATAGCCCACGGTCCAAAATGATGAGAAACGAGGCTAACTTTTTTTTCAAAATTTCAAAAAACATGGGCTATAACCCATCGTTTTTGTCATTTCGTCATTTTTTTCAAATCCTCAAAAATGATGAAAAACGGCTCGCTATAGTATGCCGTACGATATGGGCTATAGTCCATGGTCCAAAATGATGAGAAACGAGGCTAACTTTTTTTTTCAAAATTTCAAAAAACATGGGCTATAACCCATCGTTTTTGTCATTTCGTCATTTTTTTCAAATCCTCAAAAATGATGAAAAACGGCTCGCTATAGTATGCCGTACGATATGGGCTATAGTCCATGGTCCAAAATGATGAGAAACGAGGCTAACTTCTTTTTTCAAATTTCAAACAACATGGGCTATAACCCATCGTTTTTGTCATTTCGTCATTTTTTTCAAATCCTCAGAAATGATGAAAAACGGCGCGCTATAGTATGCCGTACGATATGGGCTATAGCCCACTGTCCAAAATGATGAGAAACGAGGCTAACTTTTTTTTTCAAAATTTCAAAAAACATGGGCTATAACCCATCGTTTTTGTCATTTCGTCATTTTTTTCAAATCCTCAAAAATGATGAAAAACGGCTCGCTATAGTATGCCGTACGATATGGGCTATAGTCCATGGTCCAAAATGATGAGAAACGAGGCTAACTTCTTTTTTCAAATTTCAAAAAACATGGGCTATAACCCATCGTTTTTGTCATTTCGTCATTTTTTTCAAATCCTCAAAAATGATGAAAAACGGCTCGCTATAGTATGCCGTACGATATGGGCTATAGTCCATGGTCCAAAATGATGAGAAACGAGGCTAACTTCTTTTTTCAAATTTCAAAAAACATGGGCTATAACCCATCGTTTTTGTCATTTCGTCATTTTTTTCAAATCCTCAAAAATGATGAAAAACGGCGCGCTATAGTATGCCGTACGATATGGGCTATAGCCCATGGTCCAAAATGATGAGAAACGAGGCTAACTTTTTTTTTCAAAATTTCAAAAAACATGGGCTATAACCCATCGTTTTTGTCATTTCGTCATTTTTTTCAAATCCTCAAAAATGATGAAAAACGGCGCGCTATAGTATGCCGTACGATATGGGCTATAGCCCACGGTCCAAAATGATGAGAAACGAGGCTAACTTTTTTTTTCAAAATTTCAAAAAACATGGGCTATAACCCATCGTTTTTGTCATTTCGTCATTTTTTTCAAATCCTCAAAAATGATGAAAAACGGCTCGCTATAGTATGCCGTACGATATGGGCTATAGTCCATGGTCCAAAATGATGAGAAACGAGGCTAACTTCTTTTTTCAAATTTCAAACAACATGGGCTATAACCCATCGTTTTTGTCATTTCGTCATTTTTTTCAAATCCTCAGAAATGATGAAAAACGGCGCGCTATAGTATGCCGTACGATATGGGCTATAGCCCACTGTCCAAAATGATGAGAAACGAGGCTAACTTTTTTTTTCAAAATTTCAAAAAACATGGGCTATAACCCATCGTTTTTGTCATTTCGTCATTTTTTTCAAATCCTCAAAAATGATGAAAAACGGCTCGCTATAGTATGCCGTACGATATGGGCTATAGTCCATGGTCCAAAATGATGAGAAACGAGGCTAACTTCTTTTTTCAAATTTCAAAAAACATGGGCTATAACCCATCGTTTTTGTCATTTCGTCATTTTTTTCAAATCCTCAAAAATGATGAAAAACGGCGCGCTATAGTATGCCGTACGATATGGGCTATAGTCCATGGTCCAAAATGATGAGAAACGAGGCTAACTTCTTTTTTCAAATTTCAAAAAACATGGGCTATAACCCATCGTTTTTGTCATTTCGTCATTTTTTTCAAATCCTAGAAAATGATGAAAAACGGCGCGCTATAATATGCCGTACGATATGGGCTATAGCCCATGGTCCAAAATGATGAGAAACGAGGCTAACTTCTTTTTTCAAATTTCAAAAAACATGGGCTATAACCCATCGTTTTTGTCATTTCGTCATTTTTTTCAAATCCTCAAAAATGATGAAAAACGGCGCGCTATAGTATGCCGTACGATATGGGCTATAGCCCATGGTCCAAAATGATGAGAAACGAGGCTAACTTTTTTTTTCAAAATTTCAAAAAACATGGGCTATAACCCATCGTTTTTGTCATTTCGTCATTTTTTTCAAATCCTCAAAAATGATGAAAAACGGCGCGCTATAGTATGCCGTACGATATGGGCTATAGCCCATGGTCCAAAATGATGAGAAACGAGGCTAACTTTTTTTTTCAAAATTTCAAAAAACATGGGCTATAACCCATCGTTTTTGTCATTTCGTCATTTTTTTCAAATCCTCAAAAATGATGAAAAACGGCGCGCTATAGTATGCCGTACGATATGGGCTATAGCCCATGGTCCAAAATGATGAGAAACGAGGCTAACTTTTTTTTTCAAAATTTCAAAAAACATGGGCTATAACCCATCGTTTTTGTCATTTCGTCATTTTTTTCAAATCCTCAAAAATGATGAAAAACGGCGCGCTATAGTATGCCGTACGATATGGGCTATAGCCCACGGTCCAAAATGATGAGAAACGAGGCTAACTTTTTTTTTCAAAATTTCAAAAAACATGGGCTATAACCCATCGTTTTTGTCATTTCGTCATTTTTTTCAAATCCTCAAAAATGATGAAAAACGGCTCGCTATAGTATGCCGTACGATATGGGCTATAGTCCATGGTCCAAAATGATGAGAAACGAGGCTAACTTCTTTTTTCAAATTTCAAAAAACATGGGCTATAACCCATCGTTTTTGTCATTTCGTCATTTTTTTCAAATCCTCAAAAATGATGAAAAACGGCGCGCTATAGTATGCCGTACGATATGGGCTATAGCCCATGGTCCAAAATGATGAGAAACGAGGCTAACTTTTTTTTTCAAAATTTCAAAAAACATGGGCTATAACCCATCGTTTTTGTCATTTCGTCATTTTTTTCAAATCTTCAAAAATGATGAAAAACGGCGCGCTATAGTATGCCGTACGATATGGGCTATAGCCCATGGTCCAAAATGATGAGAAACGAGGCTAACTTTTTTTTTCAAAATTTCAAAAAACATGGGCTATAACCCATCGTTTTTGTCATTTCGTCATTTTTTTCAAATCCTCAAAAATGATGAAAAACGGCGCGCTATAGTATGCCGTACGATATGGGCTATAGCCCACGGTCCAAAATGATGAGAAACGAGGCTAACTTTTTTTTTCAAAATTTCAAAAAACATGGGCTATAACCCATCGTTTTTGTCATTTCGTCATTTTTTTCAAATCCTCAAAAATGATGAAAAACGGCGCGCTATAGTATGCCGTACGATATGGGCTATAGCCCATGGTCCAAAATGATGAGAAACGAGGCTAACTTTTTTTTTCAAAATTTCAAAAAACATGGGCTATAACCCATCGTTTTTGTCATTTCGTCATTTTTTTCAAATCCTCAAAAATGATGAAAAACGGCGCGCTATAGTATGCCGTACGATATGGGCTATAGCCCACGGTCCAAAATGATGAGAAACGAGGCTAACTTTTTTTTTCAAAATTTCAAAAAACATGGGCTATAACCCATCGTTTTTGTCATTTCGTCATTTTTTTCAAATCCTCAAAAATGATGAAAAACGGCTCGCTATAGTATGCCGTACGATATGGGCTATAGTCCATGGTCCAAAATGATGAGAAACGAGGCTAACTTCTTTTTTCAAATTTCAAAAAACATGGGCTATAACCCATCGTTTTTGTAATTTCGTCATTTTTTTCAAATCCTCAAAAATGATGAAAAACGGCGCGCTATAGTATGCCGTACGATATGGGCTATAGCCCATGGTCCAAAATGATGAGAAACGAGGCTAACTTTTTTTTTCAAAATTTCAAAAAACATGGGCTATAACCCATCGTTTTTGTCATTTCGTCATTTTTTCAAATCTTCAAAAATGATGAAAAACGGCGCGCTATAGTATGCCGTACGATATGGGCTATAGCCCACGGTCCAAAATGATGAGAAACGAGGCTAACTTTTTTTTCCAAAATTTCAAAAAACATGGGCTATAACCCATCGTTTTTGTCATTTTGTCATTTTTTTCAAATCCTCAAAAATGATGAAAAACGGCGCGCTATAGTATGCCGTACGATATGGGCTATAGCCCACGGTCCAAAATGATGAGAAACGAGGCTAACTTTTTTTTTCAAAATTTCAAAAAACATGGGCTATAACCCATCGTTTTTGTCATTTCGTCATTTTTTTCAAATCCTCAAAAATGATGAAAAACGGCTCGCTATAGTATGCCGTACGATATGGGCTATAGTCCATGGTCCAAAATGATGAGAAACGAGGCTAACTTCTTTTTTCAAATTTCAAAAAACATGGGCTATAACCCATCGTTTTTGTCATTTTGTCATTTTTTTCAAATCCTCAAAAATGATGAAAAACGGCGCGCTATAGTATGCCGTACGATATGGGCTATAGCCCACGGTCCAAAATGATGAGAAACGAGGCTAACTTTTTTTTTCAAAATTTCAAAAAACATGGGCTATAACCCATCGTTTTTGTCATTTCGTCATTTTTTTCAAATCCTCAAAAATGATGAAAAACGGCGCGCTATAGTATGCCGTACGATATGGGCTATAGCCCATGGTCCAAAATGATGAGAAACGAGGCTAACTTTTTTTTCCAAAATTTCAAAAAACATGGGCTATAACCCATCGTTTTTGTCATTTCGTCATTTTTTTCAAATCCTCAAAAATGATGAAAAACGGCGCGCTATAGTATGCCGTACGATATGGGCTATAGCCCACGGTCCAAAATGATGAGAAACGAGGCTAACTTTTTTTTTCAAAATTTCAAAAAACATGGGCTATAACCCATCGTTTTTGTCATTTCGTAATTTTTTTCAAATCCTCAAAAATGATGAAAAACGGCGCGCTATAGTATGCCGTACGATATGGGCTATAGTCCATGGTCCAAAATGATGAGAAACGAGGCTAACTTCTTTTTTCAAATTTCAAAAAACATGGGCTATAACCCATCGTTTTTGTCATTTCGTAATTTTTTTCAAATCCTCAAAAATGATGAAAAACGGCGCGCTATAGTATGCCGTACGATATGGGCTATAGCCCATGGTCCAAAATGATGAGAAACGAGGCTAACTTTTTTTTTCAAAATTTCAAAAAACATGGGCTATAACCCATCGTTTTTGTCATTTCGTCATTTTTTTCAAATCCTCAAAAATGATGAAAAACGGCGCGCTATAGTATGCCGTACGATATGGGCTATAGCCCACGGTCCAAAATGATGAGAAACGAGGCTAACTTTTTTTTTCAAAATTTCAAAAAACATGGGCTATAACCCATCGTTTTTGTCATTTCGTCATTTTTTTCAAATCCTCAAAAATGTAGAAAAACGGCTCGCTATAGTATGCCCTACGATATGGGCTATAGTCCATGGTCCAAAATGATGAGAAACGAGGCTAACTTCTTTTTTCAAATTTCAAAAAACAAGGGCTATAACACATCGTTTTTGTCATTTCGTCATTTTTTTCAAATCCTCAAAAATGATGAAAAACGGCGCGCTATAGTATGCCGTACGATATGGGCTATAGCCCACGGTCCAAAATGATGAGAAACGAGGCTAACTTTTTTTTTCAAAATTTCAAAAAACATGGGCTATAACCCATCGTTTTTGTCATTTCGTCATTTTTTTCAAATCCTCAAAAATGATGAAAAACGGCTCGCTATAGTATGCCGTACGATATGGGCTATAGTCCATGGTCCAAAATGATGAGAAACGAGGCTAACTTCTTTTTTCAAATTTCAAAAAACATGGGCTATAACCCATCGTTTTTGTCATTTTGTCATTTTTTTCAAATCCTCAAAAATGATGAAAAACGGCGCGCTATAGTATGCCGTACGATATGGGCTATAGCCCACGGTCCAAAATGATGAGAAACGAGGCTAACTTTTTTTTTCAAAATTTCAAAAAACATGGGCTATAACCCATCGTTTTTGTCATTTCGTCATTTTTTTCAAATCCTCAAAAATGATGAAAAACGGCGCGCTATAGTATGCCGTACGATATGGGCTATAGCCCATGGTCCAAAATGATGAGAAACGAGGCTAACTTTTTTTTTCAAAATTTCAAAAAACATGGGCTATAACCCATCGTTTTTGTCATTTCGTCATTTTTTTCAAATCCTCAAAAATGATGAAAATCGGCGCGCTATAGTATGCCGTACGATATGGGCTATAGCCCATGGTCCAAAATGATGAGAAACGAGGCTAACTTCTTTTTTCAAATTTCAAAAAACATGGGCTATAACCCATCGTTTTTGTCATTTCGTCATTTTTTTCAAATCCTCAAAAATGATGAAAAACGGCGCGGTATAGTATGCCGTACGATATGGGCTATAGCCCACGGTCCAAAATGATGAGAAACGAGGCTAACTTTTTTTTTCAAAATTTCAAAAAACATGGGCTATAACCCATCGTTTTTGTCATTTCGTCATTTTTTTCAAATCCTCAAAAATGATGAAAAACGGCGCGCTATAGTATGCCGTACGATATGAGCTATAGCCCATGGTCCAAAATGATGAGAAACGAGGATAACTTTTTTTTTCAAAATTTCAAAAAACATGGGCTATAACCCATCGTTTTTGTCATTTCGTCATTTTTTTCAAATCTTCAAAAATGATGAAAAACGGCGCGCTATAGTATGCCGTACGATATGGGCTATAGCCCACGGTCCAAAATGATGAGAAACGAGGCTAACTTTTTTTTTCAAATTTCAAAAAACATGGGCTATAACCCATCGTTTTTGTCATTTCGTCATTTTTTTCAAATCCTCAAAAATGATGAAAAACGGCGCGGTATAGTATGCCGTACGATATGGGCTATAGCCCACGGTCCAAAATGATGAGAAACGAGGCTAACTTTTTTTTTCAAAATTTCAAAAAACATGGGCTATAACCCATCGTTTTTGTCATTTCGTCATTTTTTTCAAATCCTCAAAAATGATGAAAAACGGCGCGCTATAGTATGCCGTACGATATGAGCTATAGCCCATGGTCCAAAATGATGAGAAACGAGGATAACTTTTTTTTTCAAAATTTCAAAAAACATGGGCTATAACCCATCGTTTTTGTCATTTCGTCATTTTTTTCAAATCTTCAAAAATGATGAAAAACGGCGCGCTATAGTATGCCGTACGATATGGGCTATAGCCCACGGTCCAAAATGATGAGAAACGAGGCTAACTTTTTTTTCCAAAATTTCAAAAAACATGGGCTATAACCCATCGTTTTTGTCATTTCGTCATTTTTTTCAAATCCTCAAAAATGATGAAAAACGGCGCGCTATAGTATGCCGTACGATATGGGCTATAGCCCATGGTCCAAAATGATGAGAAACGAGGCTAACTTTTTTTTTCAAAATTTCAAAAAACATGGGCTATAACCCATCGTTTTTGTCATTTCGTCATTTTTTTCAAATCCTCAAAAATGATGAAAAACGGCCGCTATAGTATGCCGTACGATATGGGCTATAGTCCATGGTTCAAAATGATGAGAAACGAGGCTAACTTCTTTTTTCAAATTTCAAAAAACATGGGCTATAACCCATCGTTTTTGTCATTTCGTCATTTTTTTCAAATCCTCAAAAATGATGAAAAACGGCGCGCTATAGTATGCCGTACGATATGGGCTATAGCCCATGGTCCAAAATGATGAGAAACGAGGCTAACTGTTTTTTTCAAAATTTCAAAAAACATGGGCTATAACCCATCGTTTTTGTCATTTCGTCATTTTTTTCAAATCCTCAAAAATGATGAAAAACGGCGCGCTATAGTATGCCGTACGATATGGGCTATAGCCCACGGTCCAAAATGATGAGAAACGAGGCTAACTTTTTTTTTCAAAATTTCAAAAAACATGGGCTATAACCCATCGTTTTTGTCATTTCGTCATTTTTTTCAAATCCTCAAAAATGATGAAAAACGGCGCGCTATAGTATGCCGTACGATATGAGCTATAGCCCATGGTCCAAAATGATGAGAAACGAGGATAACTTTTTTTTTCAAAATTTCAAAAAACATGGCCTATAACCCATCGTTTTTGTCATTTCGTCATTTTTTTCAAATCTTCAAAAATGATGAAAAACGGCGCGCTATAGTATGCCGTACGATATGGGCTATAGCCCACGGTCCAAAATGATGAGAAACGAGGCTAACTTTTTTTTCCAAAATTTCAAAAAACATGGGCTATAACCCATCGTTTTTGTCATTTTGTCATTTTTTTCAAATCCTCAAAAATGATGAAAAACGGCGCGCTATAGTATGCCGTACGATATGGGCTATAGCCCACGGTCCAAAATGATGAGAAACGAGGCTAACTTTTTTTTTCAAAATTTCAAAAAACATGGGCTATAACCCATCGTTTTTGTCATTTCGTCATTTTTTTCAAATCCTCAAAAATGATGAAAAACGGCGCGCTATAGTATGCCGTACGATATGGGCTATAGCCCACGGTCCAAAATGATGAGAAACGAGGCTAACTTTTTTTTCCAAAATTTCAAAAAACATGGGCTATAACCCATCGTTTTTGTCATTTCGTAATTTTTTTCAAATCCTCAAAAATGATGAAAAACGGCGCGCTATAGTATGCCGTACGATATGGGCTATAGCCCACGGTCCAAAATGATGAGAAACGAGGCTAACTTTTTTTTTCAAAATTTAAAAAAACATGGGCTATAGCCCATGTTTTTTTAAATTTTTAAAAAATGTTTTTGTCATTTCGTCATTTTTTTCAAATCCTCAAAAATGATGAAAAACGGCTCGCTATAGTATGCCGTACGATATGGGCTATAGTCCATGGTCCAAAATGATGAGAAACGAGGCTAACTTCTTTTTTCAAATTTCAAAAAACATGGGCTATAACCCATCGTTTTTGTCATTTCGTCATTTTTTTCAAATCCTCAAAAATGATGAAAAACGGCGCGCTATAGTATGCCGTACGATATGGGCTATAGCCCATGGTCCAAAATGATGAGAAACGAGGCTAACTTTTTTTTTCAAAATTTCAAAAAACATGGGCTATAACCCATCGTTTTTGTCATTTCGTCATTTTTTTCAAATCCTCAAAAATGATGAAAAACGGCGCGCTATAGTATGCCGTACGATATGGGCTATAGCCCACGGTCCAAAATGATGAGAAACGAGGCTAACTTTTTTTTTCAAAATTTCAAAAAACATGGGCTATAACCCATCGTTTTTGTCATTTCGTCATTTTTTTCAAATCCTCAAAAATGATGAAAAACGGCTCGCTATAGTATGCCGTACGATATGGGCTATAGTCCATGGTCCAAAATGATGAGAAACGAGGCTAACTTCTTTTTTCAAATTTCAAACAACATGGGCTATAACCCATCGTTTTTGTCATTTCGTCATTTTTTTCAAATCCTCAGAAATGATGAAAAACGGCGCGCTATAGTATGCCGTACGATATGGGCTATAGCCCACTGTCCAAAATGATGAGAAACGAGGCTAACTTTTTTTTTCAAAATTTCAAAAAACATGGGCTATAACCCATCGTTTTTGTCATTTCGTCATTTTTTTCAAATCCTCAAAAATGATGAAAAACGGCTCGCTATAGTATGCCGTACGATATGGGCTATAGTCCATGGTCCAAAATGATGAGAAACGAGGCTAACTTCTTTTTTCAAATTTCAAAAAACATGGGCTATAACCCATCGTTTTTGTCATTTCGTCATTTTTTTCAAATCCTCAAAAATGATGAAAAACGGCTCGCTATAGTATGCCGTACGATATGGGCTATAGTCCATGGTCCAAAATGATGAGAAACGAGGCTAACTTCTTTTTTCAAATTTCAAAAAACATGGGCTATAACCCATCGTTTTTGTCATTTCGTCATTTTTTTCAAATCCTCAAAAATGATGAAAAACGGCGCGCTATAGTATGCCGTACGATATGGGCTATAGCCCATGGTCCAAAATGATGAGAAACGAGGCTAACTTTTTTTTTCAAAATTTCAAAAAACATGGGCTATAACCCATCGTTTTTGTCATTTCGTCATTTTTTTCAAATCCTCAAAAATGATGAAAAACGGCGCGCTATAGTATGCCGTACGATATGGGCTATAGCCCACGGTCCAAAATGATGAGAAACGAGGCTAACTTTTTTTTTCAAAATTTCAAAAAACATGGGCTATAACCCATCGTTTTTGTCATTTCGTCATTTTTTTCAAATCCTCAAAAATGATGAAAAACGGCTCGCTATAGTATGCCGTACGATATGGGCTATAGTCCATGGTCCAAAATGATGAGAAACGAGGCTAACGTTTTTTTTCAAAATTTCAAAAAACATGGGCTATAACCCATCGTTTTTGTCATTTCGTCATTTTTTTCAAATCCTCAAAAATGATGAAAAACGGCTCGCTATAGTATGCCGTACGATATGGGCTATAGTCCATGGTCCAAAATGATGAGAAACGAGGCTAACTTCTTTTTTCAAATTTCAAACAACATGGGCTATAACCCATCGTTTTTGTCATTTCGTCATTTTTTTCAAATCCTCAGAAATGATGAAAAACGGCGCGCTATAGTATGCCGTACGATATGGGCTATAGCCCACTGTCCAAAATGATGAGAAACGAGGCTAACTTTTTTTTTCAAAATTTCAAAAAACATGGGCTATAACCCATCGTTTTTGTCATTTCGTCATTTTTTTCAAATCCTCAAAAATGATGAAAAACGGCTCGCTATAGTATGCCGTACGATATGGGCTATAGTCCATGGTCCAAAATGATGAGAAACGAGGCTAACTTCTTTTTTCAAATTTCAAAAAACATGGGCTATAACCCATCGTTTTTGTCATTTCGTCATTTTTTTCAAATCCTCAAAAATGATGAAAAACGGCTCGCTATAGTATGCCGTACGATATGGGCTATAGTCCATGGTCCAAAATGATGAGAAACGAGGCTAACTTCTTTTTTCAAATTTCAAAAAACATGGGCTATAACCCATCGTTTTTGTCATTTCGTCATTTTTTTCAAATCCTCAAAAATGATGAAAAACGGCGCGCTATAGTATGCCGTACGATATGGGCTATAGCCCATGGTCCAAAATGATGAGAAACGAGGCTAACTTTTTTTTTCAAAATTTCAAAAAACATGGGCTATAACCCATCGTTTTTGTCATTTCGTCATTTTTTTCAAATCCTCAAAAATGATGAAAAACGGCGCGCTATAGTATGCCGTACGATATGGGCTATAGCCCACGGTCCAAAATGATGAGAAACGAGGCTAACTTTTTTTTTCAAAATTTCAAAAAACATGGGCTATAACCCATCGTTTTTGTCATTTCGTCATTTTTTTCAAATCCTCAAAAATGATGAAAAACGGCTCGCTATAGTATGCCGTACGATATGGGCTATAGTCCATGGTCCAAAATGATGAGAAACGAGGCTAACTTTTTTTTTCAAAATTTCAAAAAACATGGGCTATAACCCATCGTTTTTGTCATTTCGTCATTTTTTTCAAATCCTCAAAAATGATGAAAAACGGCTCGCTATAGTATGCCGTACGATATGGGCTATAGTCCATGGTCCAAAATGATGAGAAACGAGGCTAACTTCTTTTTTCAAATTTCAAACAACATGGGCTATAACCCATCGTTTTTGTCATTTCGTCATTTTTTTCAAATCCTCAGAAATGATGAAAAACGGCGCGCTATAGTATGCCGTACGATATGGGCTATAGCCCACTGTCCAAAATGATGAGAAACGAGACTAACTTTTTTTTTCAAAATTTCAAAAAACATGGGCTATAACCCATCGTTTTTGTCATTTCGTCATTTTTTTCAAATCCTCAAAAATGATGAAAAACGGCTCGCTATAGTATGCCGTACGATATGGGCTATAGTCCATGGTCCAAAATGATGAGAAACGAGGCTAACTTCTTTTTTCAAATTTCAAAAAACATGGGCTATAACCCATCGTTTTTGTCATTTCGTCATTTTTTTCAAATCCTCAAAAATGATGAAAAACGGCTCGCTATAGTATGCCGTACGATATGGGCTATAGTCCATGGTCCAAAATGATGAGAAACGAGGCTAACTTCTTTTTTCAAATTTCAAAAAACATGGGCTATAACCCATCGTTTTTGTCATTTCGTCATTTTTTTCAAATCCTCAAAAATGATGAAAAACGGCGCGCTATAGTATGCCGTACGATATGGGCTATAGCCCATGGTCCAAAATGATGAGAAACGAGGCTAACTTTTTTTTTCAAAATTTCAAAAAACATGGGCTATAACCCATCGTTTTTGTCATTTCGTCATTTTTTTCAAATCCTCAAAAATGATGAAAAACGGCGCGCTATAGTATGCCGTACGATATGGGCTATAGCCCACGGTCCAAAATGATGAGAAACGAGGCTAACTTTTTTTTTCAAAATTTCAAAAAACATGGGCTATAACCCATCGTTTTTGTCATTTCGTCATTTTTTTCAAATCCTCAAAAATGATGAAAAACGGCTCGCTATAGTATGCCGTACGATATGGGCTATAGTCCATGGTCCAAAATGATGAGAAACGAGGCTAACTTCTTTTTTCAAATTTCAAACAACATGGGCTATAACCCATCGTTTTTGTCATTTCGTCATTTTTTTCAAATCCTCAGAAATGATGAAAAACGGCGCGCTATAGTATGCCGTACGATATGGGCTATAGCCCACTGTCCAAAATGATGAGAAACGAGGCTAACTTTTTTTTTCAAAATTTCAAAAAACATGGGCTATAACCCATCGTTTTTGTCATTTCGTCATTTTTTTCAAATCCTCAAAAATGATGAAAAACGGCTCGCTATAGTATGCCGTACGATATGGGCTATAGTCCATGGTCCAAAATGATGAGAAACGAGGCTAACTTCTTTTTTCAAATTTCAAAAAACATGGGCTATAACCCATCGTTTTTGTCATTTCGTCATTTTTTTCAAATCCTCAAAAATGATGAAAAACGGCGCGCTATAGTATGCCGTACGATATGGGCTATAGTCCATGGTCCAAAATGATGAGAAACGAGGCTAACTTCTTTTTTCAAATTTCAAAAAACATGGGCTATAACCCATCGTTTTTGTCATTTCGTCATTTTTTTCAAATCCTCAAAAATGATGAAAAACGGCGCGCTATAGTATGCCGTACGATATGGGCTATAGCCCATGGTCCAAAATGATGAGAAACGAGGCTAACTTTTTTTTTCAAAATTTCAAAAAACATGGGCTATAACCCATCGTTTTTGTCATTTCGTCATTTTTTTCAAATCCTCAAAAATGATGAAAAACGGCGCGCTATAGTATGCCGTACGATATGGGCTATAGCCCACGGTCCAAAATGATGAGAAACGAGGCTAACTTTTTTTTTCAAAATTTCAAAAAACATGGGCTATAACCCATCGTTTTTGTCATTTCGTCATTTTTTTCAAATCCTCAAAAATGATGAAAAACGGCTCGCTATAGTATGCCGTACGATATGGGCTATAGTCCATGGTCCAAAATGATGAGAAACGAGGCTAACTTCTTTTTTCAAATTTCAAAAAACATGGGCTATAACCCATCGTTTTTGTCATTTCGTCATTTTTTTCAAATCCTCAAAAATGATGAAAAACGGCGCGCTATAGTATGCCGTACGATATGGGCTATAGCCCACTGTCCAAAATGATGAGAAACGAGACTAACTTTTTTTTTCAAAATTTCAAAAAACATGGGCTATAACCCATCGTTTTTGTCATTTCGTCATTTTTTTCAAATCCTCAAAAATGATGAAAAACGGCTCGCTATAGTATGCCGTACGATATGGGCTATAGTCCATGGTCCAAAATGATGAGAAACGAGGCTAACTTCTTTTTTCAAATTTCAAAAAACATGGGCTATAACCCATCGTTTTTGTCATTTCGTCATTTTTTTCAAATCCTCAAAAATGATGAAAAACGGCTCGCTATAGTATGCCGTACGATATGGGCTATAGTCCATGGTCCAAAATGATGAGAAACGAGGCTAACTTCTTTTTTCAAATTTCAAAAAACATGGGCTATAACCCATCGTTTTTGTCATTTCGTCATTTTTTTCAAATCCTCAAAAATGATGAAAAACGGCGCGCTATAGTATGCCGTACGATATGGGCTATAGCCCATGGTCCAAAATGATGAGAAACGAGGCTAACTTTTTTTTTCAAAATTTCAAAAAACATGGGCTATAACCCATCGTTTTTGTCATTTCGTCATTTTTTTCAAATCCTCAAAAATGATGAAAAACGGCGCGCTATAGTATGCCGTACGATATGGGCTATAGCCCACGGTCCAAAATGATGAGAAACGAGGCTAACTTTTTTTTTCAAAATTTCAAAAAACATGGGCTATAACCCATCGTTTTTGTCATTTCGTCATTTTTTTCAAATCCTCAAAAATGATGAAAAACGGCTCGCTATAGTATGCCGTACGATATGGGCTATAGTCCATGGTCCAAAATGATGAGAAACGAGGCTAACTTCTTTTTTCAAATTTCAAACAACATGGGCTATAACCCATCGTTTTTGTCATTTCGTCATTTTTTTCAAATCCTCAGAAATGATGAAAAACGGCGCGCTATAGTATGCCGTACGATATGGGCTATAGCCCACTGTCCAAAATGATGAGAAACGAGGCTAACTTTTTTTTTCAAAATTTCAAAAAACATGGGCTATAACCCATCGTTTTTGTCATTTCGTCATTTTTTTCAAATCCTCAAAAATGATGAAAAACGGCTCGCTATAGTATGCCGTACGATATGGGCTATAGTCCATGGTCCAAAATGATGAGAAACGAGGCTAACTTCTTTTTTCAAATTTCAAAAAACATGGGCTATAACCCATCGTTTTTGTCATTTCGTCATTTTTTTCAAATCCTCAAAAATGATGAAAAACGGCGCGCTATAGTATGCCGTACGATATGGGCTATAGTCCATGGTCCAAAATGATGAGAAACGAGGCTAACTTCTTTTTTCAAATTTCAAAAAACATGGGCTATAACCCATCGTTTTTGTCATTTCGTCATTTTTTTCAAATCCTCAAAAATGATGAAAAACGGCGCGCTATAGTATGCCGTACGATATGGGCTATAGCCCATGGTCCAAAATGATGAGAAACGAGGCTAACTTTTTTTTTCAAAATTTCAAAAAACATGGGCTATAACCCATCGTTTTTGTCATTTCGTCATTTTTTTCAAATCCTCAAAAATGATGAAAAACGGCGCGCTATAGTATGCCGTACGATATGGGCTATAGCCCACGGTCCAAAATGATGAGAAACGAGGCTAACTTTTTTTTTCAAAATTTCAAAAAACATGGGCTATAACCCATCGTTTTTGTCATTTCGTCATTTTTTTCAAATCCTCAAAAATGATGAAAAACGGCTCGCTATAGTATGCCGTACGATATGGGCTATAGTCCATGGTCCAAAATGATGAGAAACGAGGCTAACTTCTTTTTTCAAATTTCAAAAAACATGGGCTATAACCCATCGTTTTTGTCATTTCGTCATTTTTTTCAAATCCTCAAAAATGATGAAAAACGGCGCGCTATAGTATGCCGTACGATATGGGCTATAGCCCATGGTCCAAAATGATGAGAAACGAGGCTAACTTTTTTTTTCAAAATTTCAAAAAACATGGGCTATAACCCATCGTTTTTGTCATTTCGTCATTTTTTTCAAATCTTCAAAAATGATGAAAAACGGCGCGCTATAGTATGCCGTACGATATGGGCTATAGCCCATGGTCCAAAATGATGAGAAACGAGGCTAACTTTTTTTTTCAAAATTTCAAAAAACATGGGCTATAACCCATCGTTTTTGTCATTTCGTCATTTTTTTCAAATCCTCAAAAATGATGAAAAACGGCGCGCTATAGTATGCCGTACGATATGGGCTATAGCCCACGGTCCAAAATGATGAGAAACGAGGCTAACTTTTTTTTTCAAAATTTCAAAAAACATGGGCTATAACCCATCGTTTTTGTCATTTCGTCATTTTTTTCAAATCCTCAAAAATGATGAAAAACGGCGCGCTATAGTATGCCGTACGATATGGGCTATAGCCCATGGTCCAAAATGATGAGAAACGAGGCTAACTTTTTTTTTCAAAATTTCAAAAAACATGGGCTATAACCCATCGTTTTTGTCATTTCGTCATTTTTTTCAAATCCTCAAAAATGATGAAAAACGGCGCGCTATAGTATGCCGTACGATATGGGCTATAGCCCACGGTCCAAAATGATGAGAAACGAGGCTAACTTTTTTTTTCAAAATTTCAAAAAACATGGGCTATAACCCATCGTTTTTGTCATTTCGTCATTTTTTTCAAATCCTCAAAAATGATGAAAAACGGCTCGCTATAGTATGCCGTACGATATGGGCTATAGTCCATGGTCCAAAATGATGAGAAACGAGGCTAACTTCTTTTTTCAAATTTCAAAAAACATGGGCTATAACCCATCGTTTTTGTAATTTCGTCATTTTTTTCAAATCCTCAAAAATGATGAAAAACGGCGCGCTATAGTATGCCGTACGATATGGGCTATAGCCCATGGTCCAAAATGATGAGAAACGAGGCTAACTTTTTTTTTCAAAATTTCAAAAAACATGGGCTATAACCCATCGTTTTTGTCATTTCGTCATTTTTTCAAATCTTCAAAAATGATGAAAAACGGCGCGCTATAGTATGCCGTACGATATGGGCTATAGCCCACGGTCCAAAATGATGAGAAACGAGGCTAACTTTTTTTTCCAAAATTTCAAAAAACATGGGCTATAACCCATCGTTTTTGTCATTTTGTCATTTTTTTCAAATCCTCAAAAATGATGAAAAACGGCGCGCTATAGTATGCCGTACGATATGGGCTATAGCCCACGGTCCAAAATGATGAGAAACGAGGCTAACTTTTTTTTTCAAAATTTCAAAAAACATGGGCTATAACCCATCGTTTTTGTCATTTCGTCATTTTTTTCAAATCCTCAAAAATGATGAAAAACGGCTCGCTATAGTATGCCGTACGATATGGGCTATAGTCCATGGTCCAAAATGATGAGAAACGAGGCTAACTTCTTTTTTCAAATTTCAAAAAACATGGGCTATAACCCATCGTTTTTGTCATTTTGTCATTTTTTTCAAATCCTCAAAAATGATGAAAAACGGCGCGCTATAGTATGCCGTACGATATGGGCTATAGCCCACGGTCCAAAATGATGAGAAACGAGGCTAACTTTTTTTTTCAAAATTTCAAAAAACATGGGCTATAACCCATCGTTTTTGTCATTTCGTCATTTTTTTCAAATCCTCAAAAATGATGAAAAACGGCGCGCTATAGTATGCCGTACGATATGGGCTATAGCCCATGGTCCAAAATGATGAGAAACGAGGCTAACTTTTTTTTCCAAAATTTCAAAAAACATGGGCTATAACCCATCGTTTTTGTCATTTCGTCATTTTTTTCAAATCCTCAAAAATGATGAAAAACGGCGCGCTATAGTATGCCGTACGATATGGGCTATAGCCCACGGTCCAAAATGATGAGAAACGAGGCTAACTTTTTTTTTCAAAATTTCAAAAAACATGGGCTATAACCCATCGTTTTTGTCATTTCGTAATTTTTTTCAAATCCTCAAAAATGATGAAAAACGGCGCGCTATAGTATGCCGTACGATATGGGCTATAGTCCATGGTCCAAAATGATGAGAAACGAGGCTAACTTCTTTTTTCAAATTTCAAAAAACATGGGCTATAACCCATCGTTTTTGTCATTTCGTAATTTTTTTCAAATCCTCAAAAATGATGAAAAACGGCGCGCTATAGTATGCCGTACGATATGGGCTATAGCCCATGGTCCAAAATGATGAGAAACGAGGCTAACTTTTTTTTTCAAAATTTCAAAAAACATGGGCTATAACCCATCGTTTTTGTCATTTCGTCATTTTTTTCAAATCCTCAAAAATGATGAAAAACGGCGCGCTATAGTATGCCGTACGATATGGGCTATAGCCCACGGTCCAAAATGATGAGAAACGAGGCTAACTTTTTTTTTCAAAATTTCAAAAAACATGGGCTATAACCCATCGTTTTTGTCATTTCGTCATTTTTTTCAAATCCTCAAAAATGTAGAAAAACGGCTCGCTATAGTATGCCCTACGATATGGGCTATAGTCCATGGTCCAAAATGATGAGAAACGAGGCTAACTTCTTTTTTCAAATTTCAAAAAACAAGGGCTATAACACATCGTTTTTGTCATTTCGTCATTTTTTTCAAATCCTCAAAAATGATGAAAAACGGCGCGCTATAGTATGCCGTACGATATGGGCTATAGCCCACGGTCCAAAATGATGAGAAACGAGGCTAACTTTTTTTTTCAAAATTTCAAAAAACATGGGCTATAACCCATCGTTTTTGTCATTTCGTCATTTTTTTCAAATCCTCAAAAATGATGAAAAACGGCTCGCTATAGTATGCCGTACGATATGGGCTATAGTCCATGGTCCAAAATGATGAGAAACGAGGCTAACTTCTTTTTTCAAATTTCAAAAAACATGGGCTATAACCCATCGTTTTTGTCATTTCGTCATTTTTTTCAAATCCTCAAAAATGATGAAAAACGGCGCGCTATAATATGCCGTACGATATGGGCTATAGCCCATGGTCCAAAATGATGAGAAACGAGGCTAACTTTTTTTTCCAAAATTTCAAAAAACATGGGCTATAACCGTTCGTTTTTGTCATTTCGTCATTTTTTTCAAATCCTCAAAAATGATGAAAAACGGCTCGCTATAGTATGCCGTACGATATGGGCTATAGTCCATGGTCCAAAATGATGAGAAACGAGGCTAACTTCTTTTTTCAAATTTCAAAAAACATGGGCTATAACCCATCGTTTTTGTCATTTCGTCATTTTTTTCAAATCCTCAAAAATGATGAAAAACGGCGCGCTATAGTATGCCGTACGATATGGGCTATAGCCCATGGTCCAAAATGATGAGAAACGAGGCTAACTTTTTTTTTCAAAATTTCAAAAAACATGGGCTATAACCCATCGTTTTTGTCATTTCGTCATTTTTTTCAAATCCTCAAAAATGATGAAAAACGGCGCGCTATAGTATGCCGTACGATATGGGCTATAGCCCACGGTCCAAAATGATGAGAAACGAGGCTAACTTTTTTTTTCAAAATTTCAAAAAACATGGGCTATAACCCATCGTTTTTGTCATTTCGTCATTTTTTTCAAATCCTCAAAAATGATGAAAAACGGCGCGCTATAGTATGCCGTACGATATGGGCTATAGCCCATGGTCCAAAATGATGAGAAACGAGGCTAACTTTTTTTTTCAAAATTTCAAAAAACATGGGCTATAACCCATCGTTTTTGTCATTTCGTCATTTTTTTCAAATCCTCAAAAATGATGAAAAACGGCGCGCTATAGTATGCCGTACGATATGGGCTATAGCCCACGGTCCAAAATGATGAGAAACGAGGCTAACTTTTTTTTTCAAAATTAAAAAAAACATGGGCTATAACCCATCGTTTTTGTCATTTCGTCATTTTTTTTAAATCCTCAAAAATGATGAGAAACGGCGCGCTATTGTATGCCGTACGATATGAGCTATAGCCCATGGTCCAAAATGATGAGAAACGAGGATAACTTTTTTTTTCAAAATTTCAAAAAACATGGGCTATAACCCATCGTTTTTGTCATTTCGTCATTTTTTTCAAATCCTCAAAAATGATGAAAAACGGCGCGCTATAGTATGCCGTACGATATGGGCTATAGCCCATGGTCCAAAATGATGAGAAACGAGGCTAACTTTTTTTTTCAAAATTTCAAAAAACATGGGCTATAACCCATCGTTTTTGTCATTTCGTCATTTTTTTCAAATCCTCAAAAATGATGAAAAACGGCGCGCTATAGTATGCCGTACGATATGGGCTATAGCCCACGGTCCAAAATGATGAGAAACGAGGCTAACTTTTTTTTTCAAAATTTCAAAAAACATGGGCTATAACCCATCGTTTTTGTCATTTCGTCATTTTTTTCAAATCCTCAAAAATGATGAAAAACGGCGCGCTATAGTATGCCGTACGATATGGGCTATAGCCCATGGTCCAAAATGATGAGAAACGAGGCTAACTTTTTTTTTCAAAATTTCAAAAAACATGGGCTATAACCCATCGTTTTTGTCATTTCGTCATTTTTTTCAAATCCTCAAAAATGATGAAAAACGGCGCGCTATAGTATGCCGTACGATATGGGCTATAGCCCACGGTCCAAAATGATGAGAAACGAGGCTAACTTTTTTTTTCAAAATTAAAAAAAACATGGGCTATAACCCATCGTTTTTGTCATTTCGTCATTTTTTTAAATCCTCAAAAATGATGAGAAACGGCGCGCTATTGTATGCCGTACGATATGAGCTATAGCCCATGGTCCAAAATGATGAGAAACGAGGATAACTTTTTTTTTCAAAATTTCAAAAAACATGGGCTATAACCCATCGTTTTTGTCATTTCGTCATTTTTTTCAAATCCTCAAAAATGATGAAAAACGGCGCGCTATAGTATGCCGTACGATATGGGCTATAGCCCACGGTCCAAAATGATGAGAAACGAGGCTAACTTTTTTTTTCAAAATTTCAAAAAACATGGGCTATAACCCATCGTTTTTGTCATTTCGTCATTTTTTTCAAATCCTCAAAAATGATGAAAAACGGCTCGCTATAGTATGCCGTACGATATGGGCTATAGTCCATGGTCCAAAATGATGAGAAACGAGGCTAACTTCTTTTTTCAAATTTCAAAAAACATGGGCTATAACCCATCGTTTTTGTCATTTCGTCATTTTTTTCAAATCCTCAAAAATGATGAAAAACGGCGCGCTACAGTATGCCGTACGATATGGGCTATAGCCCATGGTCCAAAATGATGAGAAACGAGGCTAACTTTTTTTTTCAAAATTTCAAAAAACATGGGCTATAACCCATCGTTTTTGTCATTTCGTCATTTTTTTCAAATCCTCAAAAATGATGAAAAACGGCGCGCTATAGTATGCCGTACGATATGGGCTATAGGCCACGGTCCAAAATGATGAGAAACGAGGCTAACTTTTTTTTTCAAAATTTCAAAAAACATGGGCTATAACCCATCGTTTTTGTCATTTCGTCATTTTTTTCAAATCCTCAAAAATGATGAAAAACGGCTCGCTATAGTATGCCGTACGATATGGGCTATAGTCCATGGTCCAAAATGATGAGAAACGAGGCTAACTTCTTTTTTCAAATTTCAAAAAACATGGGCTATAACCCATCGTTTTTGTCATTTCGTCATTTTTTTCAAATCCTCAAAAATGATGAAAAACGGCGCGCTATAGTATGCCGTACGATATGGGCTATAGCCCATGGTCCAAAATGATGAGAAACAAGGCTAACTTTTTTTTTCAAATTTCAAAAAACATGGGCTATAACCCATCGTTTTTGTCATTTCGTCATTTTTTTCAAATCCTCAAAAATGATGAAAAACGGCGCGCTATAGTATGCCGTACGATATGGGCTATAGCCCATGGTCCAAAATGATGAGAAACGAGGCTAACTTTTTTTTTCAAAATTTCAAAAAACATGGGCTATAACCCATCGTTTTTGTCATTTCGTCATTTTTTTCAAATCCTCAAAAATGATGAAAAACGGCGCGCTATAGTATGCCGTACGATATGGGCTATAGCCCACGGTCCAAAATGATGAGAAACGAGGCTAACTTTTTTTTTCAAAATTTCAAAAAACATGGGCTATAACCCATCGTTTTTGTCATTTCGTAATTTTTTTCAAATCCTCAAAAATGATGAAAAACGGCGCGCTATAGTATGCCGTACGATATGGGCTATAGCCCATGGTCCAAAATGATGAGAAACGAGGCTAACTTTTTTTTTCAAAATTTCAAAAAACATGGGCTATAACCCATCGTTTTTGTCATTTCGTCATTTTTTTCAAATCCTCAAAAATGATGAAAAACGGCGAGCTATAGTATGCCGTACGATATGGGCTATAGCCCATGGTCCAAAATGATGAGAAACGAGGCTAACTTTTTTTTTCAAAATTTCAAAAAACATGGGCTATAACCCATCGTTTTTGTCATTTCGTCATTTTTTTCAAATCCTCAAAAATGATGAAAAACGGCGCGCTATAGTATGCCGTACGATATGGGCTATAGCCCACGGTCCAAAATGATGAGAAACGAGGCTAACTTTTTTTTTCAAAATTTCAAAAAACATGGGCTATAACCCATCGTTTTTGTCATTTCGTCATTTTTTTCAAATCCTCAAAAATGATGAAAAACGGCTCGCTATAGTATGCCGTACGATATGGGCTATAGTCCATGGTCCAAAATGATGAGAAACGAGGCTAACTTCTTTTTTCAAATTTCAAAAAACATGGGCTATAACCCATCGTTTTTGTCATTTCGTCATTTTTTTCAAATCCTCAAAAATGATGAAAAACGGCGCGCTATAGTATGCCGTACGATATGGGCTATAGCCCATGGTCCAAAATGATGAGAAACGAGGCTAACTTTTTTTTTCAAAATTTCAAAAAACATGGGCTATAACCCATCGTTTTTGTCATTTCGTCATTTTTTTCAAATCCTCAAAAATGATGAAAAACGGCGCGCTATAGTATGCCGTACGATATGGGCTATAGCCCACAGTCCAAAATGATGAGAAACGAGGCTAACTTTTTTTTTCAAAATTTCAAAAAACATGGGCTATAACCCATCGTTTTTGTCATTTCGTCATTTTTTTCAAATCCTCAAAAATGATGAAAAACGGCGCGCTATAGTATGCCGTACGATATGAGCTATAGCCCATGGTCCAAAATGATGAGAAACGAGGATAACTTTTTTTTTTTAAATTTAAAAAAACATGGGCTATAACCCATCGTTTTTGTCATTTCGTCATTTTTAAAAAATCCTCAAAAATGATGAAAAACGGCGCGCTATAGTATGCCGTACGATATGGGCTATAGCCCACGGTCCAAAATGATGAGAAACGAGGCTAACTTTTTTTTTCAAAATTTCAAAAAACATGGGCTATAACCCATCGTTTTTGTCATTTCGTCATTTTTTTCAAATCCTCAAAAATGATGAAAAACGGCTCGCTATAGTATGCCGTACGATATGGGCTATAGTCCATGGTCCAAAATGATGAGAAACGAGGCTAACTTCTTTTTTCAAATTTCAAAAAACATGGGCTATAACCCATCGTTTTTGTCATTTCGTCATTTTTTTCAAATCCTCAAAAATGATGAAAAACGGCGCGCTATAGTATGCCGTACGATATGGGCTATAGCCCATGGTCCAAAATGATGAGAAACGAGGCTAACTTTTTTTTTCAAAATTTCAAAAAACATGGGCTATAACCCATCGTTTTTGTCATTTCGTCATTTTTTTCAAATCCTCAAAAATGATGAAAAACGGCGCGCTATAGTATGCCGTACGATATGGGCTATAGCCCACAGTCCAAAATGATGAGAAACGAGGCTAACTTTTTTTTTCAAAATTTCAAAAAACATGGGCTATAACCCATCGTTTTTGTCATTTCGTCATTTTTTTCAAATCCTCAAAAATGATGAAAAACGGCGCGCTATAGTATGCCGTACGATATGAGCTATAGCCCATGGTCCAAAATGATGAGAAACGAGGATAACTTTTTTTTTCAAAATTTCAAAAAACATGGGCTATAACCCATCGTTTTTGTCATTTCGTCATTTTTTAAAAATCCTCAAAAATGATGAAAAACGGCGCGCTATAGTATGCCGTACGATATGGGCTATAGCCCACGGTCCAAAATGATGAGAAACGAGGCTAACTTTTTTTTTCAAAATTTCAAAAAACATGGGCTATAACCCATCGTTTTTGTCATTTCGTCATTTTTTTCAAATCCTCAAAAATGATGAAAAACGGCGCGCTATAGTATGCCGTACGATATGGGCTATAGCCCATGGTCCAAAATGATGAGAAACGAGGCTAACTTTTTTTTTCAAAATTTCAAAAAACATGGGCTATAACCCATCGTTTTTGTCATTTCGTCATTTTTTTCAAATCCTCAAAAATGATGAAAAACGGCGCGCTATAGTATGCCGTACGATATGGGCTATAGCCCACGGTCCAAAATGATGAGAAACGAGGCTAACTTTTTTTTTCAAAATTTCAAAAAACATGGGCTATAACCCATCGTTTTTGTCATTTCGTCATTTTTTTCAAATCCTCAAAAATGATGAAAAACGGCGCGCTATAGTATGCCGTACGATATGGGCTATAGCCCATGGTCCAAAATGATGAGAAACGAGGCTAACTTTTTTTTTCAAAATTTCAAAAAACATGGGCTATAACCCATCGTTTTTGTCATTTCGTCATTTTTTTCAAATCCTCAAAAATGATGAAAAACGGCGCGCTATAGTATGCCGTACGATATGGGCTATAGCCCACGGTCCAAAATGATGAGAAACGAGGCTAACTTTTTTTTTCAAAATTTCAAAAAATATGGGCTATAACCCATCGTTTTTGTCATTTCGTCATTTTTTTCAAATCCTCAAAAATGATGAAAAACGGCTCGCTATAGTATGCCGTACGATATGGGCTATAGTCCATGGTCCAAAATGATGAGAAACGAGGCTAACTTCTTTTTTCAAATTTCAAAAAACATGGGCTATAACCCATCGTTTTTGTCATTTCGTCATTTTTTTCAAATCCTCAAAAATGATGAAAAACGGCGCGCTATAGTATGCCGTACGATATGGGCTATAGCCCATGGTCCAAAATGATGAGAAACGAGGCTAACTTTTTTTTTCAAAATTTCAAAAAATATGGGCTATAACCCATCGTTTTTGTCATTTCGTCATTTTTTTCAAATCCTCAAAAATGATGAAAAACGGCTCGCTATAGTATGCCGTACGATATGGGCTATAGTCCATGGTCCAAAATGATGAGAAACGAGGCTAACTTCTTTTTTCAAATTTCAAAAAACATGGGCTATAACCCATCGTTTTTGTCATTTCGTCATTTTTTTCAAATCCTCAAAAATGATGAAAAACGGCGCGCTATAGTATGCCGTACGATATGGGCTATAGCCCATGGTCCAAAATGATGAGAAACGAGGCTAACTTTTTTTTTCAAAATTTCAAAAAACATGGGCTATAACCCATCGTTTTTGTCATTTCGTCATTTTTTTCAAATCCTCAAAAATGATGAAAAACGGCGCACTATAGTATGCCGTACGATATGGGCTATAGCCCACGGTCCAAAATGATGAGAAACGAGGCTAACTTTTTTTTTCAAAATTTCAAAAAACATGGGCTATAACCCATCGTTTTTGTCATTTCGTCATTTTTTAAAAATCCTGAAAAATGATGAAAAACGGCGCGCTATAGTATGCCGTACGATATGGGCTATAGCCCACGGTCCAAAATATTGAGAAACGAGGCTAACTTTTTTTTTCAAAATTTCAAAAAACATGGGCTATAACCCATCGTTTTTGTCATTTCGTCATTTTTTTCAAATCCTCAAAAATGATGAAAAACGGCTCGCTATAGTATGCCGTACGATATGGGCTATAGTCCATGGTCCAAAATGATGAGAAACGAGGCTAACTTCTTTTTTCAAATTTCAAAAAACATGGGCTATAACCCATCGTTTTTGTCATTTCGTCATTTTTTTCAAATCCTCAAAAATGATGAAAAACGGCTCGCTATAGTATGCCGTACGATATGGGCTATAGTCCATGGTCCAAAATGATGAGAAACGAGGCTAACTTCTTTTTTCAAATTTCAAAAAACATGGGCTATAACCCATCGTTTTTGTCATTTCGTCATTTTTTTCAAATCCTCAAAAATGATGAAAAACGGCGCGCTATAGTATGCCGTACGATATGGGCTATAGCCCATGGTCCAAAATGATGAGAAACGAGGCTAACTTTTTTTTTCAAATTTCAAAAAACATGGGCTATAACCCATCGTTTTTGTCATTTCGTCATTTTTTTCAAATCCTCAAAAATGATGAAAAACGGCGCGCTATAGTATGCCGTACGATATGGGCTATAGCCCATGGTCCAAAATGATGAGAAACGAGGCTAACTTTTTTTTTCAAAATTTCAAAAAACATGGGCTATAACCCATCGTTTTTGTCATTTCGTCATTTTTTTCAAATCCTCAAAAATGATGAAAAACGGCGCGCTATAGTATGCCGTACGATATGGGCTATAGCCCACGGTCCAAAATGATGAGAAACGAGGCTAACTTTTTTTTTTCAAAATTTCAAAAAACATGGGCTATAACCCATCGTTTTTGTCATTTCGTCATTTTTTTCAAATCCTCAAAAATGATGAAAAACGGCGCGCTATAGTATGCCGTACGATATGGGCTATAGCCCACGGTCCAAAATGATGAGAAACGAGGCTAACTTTTTTTTTCAAAATTTCAAAAAACATGGGCTATAACCCATCGTTTTTGTCATTTCGTCATTTTTTTCAAATCCTCAAAAATGATGAAAAACGGCTCGCTATAGTATGCCGTACGATATGGGCTATAGTCCATGGTCCAAAATGATGAGAAACGAGGCTAACTTCTTTTTTCAAATTTCAAAAAACATGGGCTATAACCCATCGTTTTTGTCATTTCGTCATTTTTTTCAAATCCTCAAAAATGATGAAAAACGGCGCGCTATAGTATGCCGTACGATATGGGCTATAGCCCATGGTCCAAAATGATGAGAAACGAGGCTAACTTTTTTTTTCAAAATTTCAAAAAACATGGGCTATAACCCATCGTTTTTGTCATTTCGTCATTTTTTTCAAATCCTCAAAAATGATGAAAAACGGCGAGCTATAGTATGCCGTACGATATGGGCTATAGCCCACGGTCCAAAATGATGAGAAACGAGGCTAACTTTTTTTTTCAAAATTTCAAAAAACATGGGCTATAACCCATCGTTTTTGTCATTTCGTCATTTTTTTCAAATCCTCAAAAATGATGAAAAACGGCGCGCTATAGTATGCCGTACGATATGAGCTATAGCCCATGGTCCAAAATGATGAGAAACGAGGATAACCTTTTTTTTCAAAATTTCAAAAAACATGGGCTATAACCCATCGTTTTTGTCATTTCGTCATTTTTTTAAAATCCTCAAAAATGATGAAAAACGGCGCGCTATAGTATGCCGTACGATATGGGCTATAGCCCACGGTCCAAAATGATGAGAAACGAGGCTAACTTTTTTTTTCAAAATTTCAAAAAACATGGGCTATAACCCATCGTTTTTGTCATTTCGTCATTTTTTTCAAATCCTCAAAAATGATGAAAAACGGCTCGCTATAGTATGCCGTACGATATGGGCTATAGTCCATGGTCCAAAATGATGAGAAACGAGGCTAACTTATTTTTTCAAATTTCAAAAAACATGGGCTATAACACATCGTTTTTGTCATTTCGTCATTTTTTTCAAATCCTCAAAAATGATGAAAAACGGCGCGCTATAGTATGCCGTACGATATGGGCTATAGCCCACGGTCCAAAATGATGAGAAACGAGGCTAACTTTTTTTTTCAAAATTTCAAAAAACATGGGCTATAACCCATCGTTTTTGTCATTTCGTCATTTTTTTCAAATCCTCAAAAATGATGAAAAACGGCGCGCTATAGTATGCCGTACGATATGGGCTATAGCCCACGGTCCAAAATGATGAGAAACGAGGCTAACTTTTTTTTTCAAAATTTCAAAAAACATGGGCTATAACCCATCGTTTTTGTCATTTCGTCATTTTTTTCAAATCCTCAAAAATGATGAAAAACGGCGCGCTATAGTATGCCGTACGATATGAGCTATAGCCCATGGTCCAAAATGATGAGAAACGAGGCTAACTTTTTTTTTCTAAATTTCAAAAAACATGGGCTATAACCCATCGTTTTTGTCATTTCGTCATTTTTTTTAAATCCTCAAAAATGATGAAAAACGGCGCGCTATAGTATGCCGTACGATATGGGCTATAGCCCACGGTCCAAAATGATGAGAAACGAGGCTAACTTTTTTTTTCAAAATTTCAAAAAACATGGGCTATAACCCATCGTTTTTGTCATTTCGTCATTTTTTTCAAATCCTCAAAAATGATGAAAAACGGCGAGCTATAGTATGCCGTACGATATGGGCTATAGCCCACGGTCCAAAATGATGAGAAACGAGGCTAACTTTTTTTTTCAAAATTTCAAAAAACATGGGCTATAACCCATCGTTTTTGTCATTTCGTCATTTTTTTCAAATCCTCAAAAATGATGAAAAACGGCGCGCTATAGTATGCCGTACGATATGAGCTATAGCCCATGGTCCAAAATGATGAGAAACGAGGATAACCTTTTTTTTCAAAATTTCAAAAAACATGGGCTATAACCCATCGTTTTTGTCATTTCGTCATTTTTTTAAAATCCTCAAAAATGATGAAAAACGGCGCGCTATAGTATGCCGTACGATATGGGCTATAGCCCACGGTCCAAAATGATGAGAAACGAGGCTAACTTTTTTTTTCAAAATTTCAAAAAACATGGGCTATAACCCATCGTTTTTGTCATTTCGTCATTTTTTTCAAATCCTCAAAAATGATGAAAAACGGCTCGCTATAGTATGCCGTACGATATGGGCTATAGTCCATGGTCCAAAATGATGAGAAACGAGGCTAACTTATTTTTTCAAATTTCAAAAAACATGGGCTATAACACATCGTTTTTGTCATTTCGTCATTTTTTTCAAATCCTCAAAAATGATGAAAAACGGCGCGCTATAGTATGCCGTACGATATGGGCTATAGCCCACGGTCCAAAATGATGAGAAACGAGGCTAACTTTTTTTTTCAAAATTTCAAAAAACATGGGCTATAACCCATCGTTTTTGTCATTTCGTCATTTTTTTCAAATCCTCAAAAATGATGAAAAACGGCGCGCTATAGTATGCCGTACGATATGGGCTATAGCCCACGGTCCAAAATGATGAGAAACGAGGCTAACTTTTTTTTTCAAAATTTCAAAAAACATGGGCTATAACCCATCGTTTTTGTCATTTCGTCATTTTTTTCAAATCCTCAAAAATGATGAAAAACGGCGCGCTATAGTATGCCGTACGATATGAGCTATAGCCCATGGTCCAAAATGATGAGAAACGAGGCTAACTTTTTTTTTCTAAATTTCAAAAAACATGGGCTATAACCCATCGTTTTTGTCATTTCGTCATTTTTTTTAAATCCTCAAAAATGATGAAAAACGGCGCGCTATAGTATGCCGTACGATATGGGCTATAGCCCACGGTCCAAAATGATGAGAAACGAGGCTAACTTTTTTTTTTCAAAATTTCAAAAAACATGGGCTATAACCCATCGTTTTTGTCATTTCGTCATTTTTTTCAAATCCTCAAAAATGATGAAAAACGGCGCGCTATAGTATGCCGTACGATATGGGCTATAGCCCACGGTCCAAAATGATGAGAAACGAGGCTAACTTCTTTTTTCAAATTTCAAAAAACATGGGCTATAACCCATCGTTTTTGTCATTTCGTCATTTTTTTCAAATCCTCAAAAATGATGAAAAACGGCGCACTATAGTATGCCGTACGATATGGGCTATAGCCCATGGTCCAAAATGATGAGAAACGAGGCTAACTTTTTTTTTCAAAATTTAAAAAAACATGGGCTATAACCCATCGTTTTTGTCATTTCGTCATTTTTTTCAAATCCTCAAAAATGATGAAAAACGGCGCGCTATAGTATGCCGTACGATATGGGCTATAGCCCACGGTCCAAAATGATGAGAAACGAGGCTAACTTTTTTTTTTCAAAATTTCAAAAAACATGGGCTATAACCCATCGTTTTTGTCATTTCGTCATTTTTTTCAAATCCTCAAAAATGATGAAAAACGGCGCGCTATAGTATGCCGTACGATATGGGCTATAGCCCATGGTCCAAAATGATGAGAAACGAGGCTAACTTTTTTTTTCAAAATTTCAAAAAACATGGGCTATAACCCATCGTTTTTGTCATTTCGTCATTTTTTTCAAATCCTCAAAAATGATGAAAAACGGCGCGCTATAGTATGCCGTACGATATGGGCTATAGCCCACGGTCCAAAATGATGAGAAATGAGGCTAACTTTTTTTTTCAAAATTTCAAAAAACATGGGCTATAACCCATCGTTTTTGTCATTTCGTCATTTTTTTCAAATCCTCAAAAATGATGAAAAACGGCTCGCTATAGTATGCCGTACGATATGGGCTATAGTCCATGGTCCAAAATGATGAGAAACGAGGCTAACTTCTTTTTTCAAATTTCAAAAAACATGGGCTATAACCCATCGTTTTTGTCATTTCGTCATTTTTTTCAAATCCTCAAAAATGATGAAAAACGGCGCGCTATAGTATGCCGTACGATATGGGCTATAGCCCACGGTCCAAAATGATGAGAAACGAGGCTAACTTTTTTTTTCAAAATTTCAAAAAACATGGGCTATAACCCATCGTTTTTGTCATTTCGTCATTTTTTTCAAATCCTCAAAAATGATGAAAAACGGCGCGCTATAGTATGCCGTACGATATGGGCTATAGCCCACGGTCCAAAATGATGAGAAACGAGGCTAACTTTTTTTTTCAAATTTTCAAAACACATGGGCTATAACCCATCGTTTTTGTCATTTCGTCATTTTTTTCAAATCCTCAAAAATGATGAAAAACGGCGCGCTATAGTATGCCGTACGATATGAGCTATAGCCCATGGTCCAAAATGATGAGAAACGAGGATAACTTTTTTTTTCAAAATTTCAAAAAACATGGGCTATAACCCATCGTTTTTGTCATTTCGTCATTTTTTTAAAATCCTGAAAAATGATGAAAAACGGCGCGCTATAGTATGCCGTACGATATGGGCTATAGCCCACGGTCCAAAATGATGAGAAACGAGGCTAACTTTTTTTTTCAAAATTTCAAAAAAACATGGGCTATAACCCATCGTTTTTGTCATTTCGTCATTTTTTTCAAATCCTCAAAAATGATGAAAAACGGCTCGCTATAGTATGCCGTACGATATGGGCTATAGTCCATGGTCCAAAATGATGAGAAACGAGGCTAACTTCTTTTTTCAAATTTCAAAAAACATGGGCTATAACCCATCGTTTTTGTCATTTCGTCATTTTTTTCAAATCCTCAAAATTGATGAAAAACGGCGCGCTATAGTATGCCGTACGATATGGGCTATAGCCCATGGTCCAAAATGATGAGAAACGAGGCTAACTTTTTTTTTCAAAATTTCAAAAAACATGGGCTATAACCCATCGTTTTTGTCATTTCGTCATTTTTTTCAAATCCTCAAAAATGATGAAAAACGGCGCGCTATAGTATGCCGTACGATATGGGCTATAGCCCACGGTCCAAAATGATGAGAAACGAGGCTAACTTTTTTTTTCAAAATTTCAAAAAACATGGGCTATAACCCATCGTTTTTGTCATTTCGTCATTTTTTTCAAATCCTCAAAAATGATGAAAAACGGCGCGCTATAGTATGCCGTACGATATGAGCTATAGCCCATGGTCCAAAATGATGAGAAACGAGGATAACTTTTTTTTTCAAAATTTCAAAAAACATGGGCTATAACCCATCGTTTTTGTCATTTCGTCATTTTTTTCAAATCTTCAAAAATGATGAAAAACGGCGCGCTATAGTATGCCGTACGATATGGGCTATAGCCCACGGTCCAAAATGATGAGAAACGAGGCTAACTTTTTTTTCCAAAATTTCAAAAAACATGGGCTATAACCCATCGTTTTTGTCATTTTGTCATTTTTTTTCAAATCCTCAAAAATGATGAAAAACGGCGCGCTATAGTATGCCGTACGATATGGGCTATAGCCCACGGTCCAAAATGATGAGAAACGAGGCTAACTTTTTTTTTCAAAATTTCAAAAAACATGGGCTATAACCCATCGTTTTTGTCATTTCGTCATTTTTTTCAAATCCTCAAAAATGATGAAAAACGGCAAGCTATAGTATGCCGTACGATATGGGCTATAGCCCATGGTCCAAAATGATGAGAAACGAGGCTAACTTTTTTTTCCAAAATTTCAAAAAACATGGGCTATAACCCATCGTTTTTGTCATTTCGTCATTTTTTTCAAATCCTCAAAAATGATGAAAAACGGCGCGCTATAGTATGCCGTACGATATGGGCTATAGCCCACGGTCCAAAATGATGAGAAACGAGGCTAACTTTTTTTTCAAAATTTCAAAAAACATGGGCTATAACCCATCGTTTTTGTCATTTCGTCATTTTTTTCAAATCCTCAAAAATGATGAAAAACGGCGCGCTATAGTATGCCGTACGATATGAGCTATAGCCCATGGTCCAAAATGATGAGAAACGAGGCTAACTTTTTTTTCCAAAATTTCAAAAAACATGGGCTATAACCCATCGTTTTTGTCATTTCGTCATTTTTTTCAAATCCTCAAAAATGATGAAAAACGGCGCGCTATAGTATGCCGTACGATATGGGCTATAGCCCACGGTCCAAAATGATGAGAAACGAGGCTAACTTTTTTTTCAAAATTTCAAAAAACATGGGCTATAACCCATCGTTTTTGTCATTTCGTCATTTTTTTCAAATCCTCAAAAATGATGAAAAACGGCGCGCTATAGTATGCCGTACGATATGAGCTATAGCCCATGGTCCAAAATGATGAGAAACGAGGATAACTTTTTTTTTCAAAATTTCAAAAAACATGGGCTATAACCCATCGTTTTTGTCATTTCGTCATTTTTTTCAAATCCTCAAAAATGATGAAAAACGGCGCGCTATAGTATGCCGTACGATATGGGCTATAGCCCATGGTCCAAAATGATGAGAAACGAGGCTAACTTATTTTTTCAAATTTCAAAAAACATGGGCTATAACCCATCGTTTTTGTCATTTCGTCATTTTTTTCAAATCCTCAAAAATGATGAAAAACGGCGCGCTATAGTATGCCGTACGATATGGGCTATAGCCCATGGTCCAAAATGATGAGAAACGAGGCTAACTTTTTATTTTTTTATTTTAAAAAACATGGGCTATAACCCATCGTTTTTGTCATTTCGTCATTTTTTTCAAATCCTCAAAAATGATGAAAAACGGCGCGCTATAGTATGCCGTACGATATGGGCTATAGCCCACGGTCCAAAATGATGAGAAACGAGGCTAACTTTTTTTTTCAAAATTTCAAAAAACATGGGCTATAACCCATCGTTTTTGTCATTTCGTCATTTTTTTCAAATCCTCAAAAATGATGAAAAACGGCGCGCTATAGTATGCCGTACGATATGGGCTATAGCCCATGGTCCAAAATGATGAGAAACGAGGCTAACTTTTTTTTTCAAAATTTCAAAAAACATGGGCTATAACCCATCGTTTTTGTCATTTCGTCATTTTTTTCAAATCCTCAAAAATGATGAAAAACGGCGCGCTATAGTATGCCGTACGATATGAGCTATAGCCCATGGTCCAAAATGATGAGAAACGAGGATAACTTTTTTTTTCAAAATTTCAAAAAACATGGGCTATAACCCATCGTTTTTGTCATTTCGTCATTTTTTAAAAATCCTGAAAAATGATGAAAAACGGCGCGCTATAGTATGCCGTACGATATGGGCTATAGCCCACGGTCCAAAATATTGAGAAACGAGGCTAACTTTTTTTTTCAAAATTTCAAAAAACATGGGCTATAACCCATCGTTTTTGTCATTTCGTCATTTTTTTCAAATCCTCAAAAATGATGAAAAACGGCTCGCTATAGTATGCCGTACGATATGGGCTATAGTCCATGGTCCAAAATGATGAGAAACGAGGCTAACTTCTTTTTTCAAATTTCAAAAAACATGGGCTATAACCCATCGTTTTTGTCATTTCGTCATTTTTTTCAAATCCTCAAAAATGATGAAAAACGGCTCGCTATAGTATGCCGTACGATATGGGCTATAGTCCATGGTCCAAAATGATGAGAAACGAGGCTAACTTCTTTTTTCAAATTTCAAAAAACATGGGCTATAACCCATCGTTTTTGTCATTTCGTCATTTTTTTCAAATCCTCAAAAATGATGAAAAACGGCGCGCTATAGTATGCCGTACGATATGGGCTATAGCCCATGGTCCAAAATGATGAGAAACGAGGCTAACTTTTTTTTTCAAATTTCAAAAAACATGGGCTATAACCCATCGTTTTTGTCATTTCGTCATTTTTTTCAAATCCTCAAAAATGATGAAAAACGGCACGCTATAGTATGCCGTACGATATGGGCTATAGCCCATGGTCCAAAATGATGAGAAACGAGGCTAACTTTTTTTTTCAAAATTTCAAAAAACATGGGCTATAACCCATCGTTTTTGTCATTTCGTCATTTTTTTCAAATCCTCAAAAATGATGAAAAACGGCGCGCTATAGTATGCCGTACGATATGGGCTATAGCCCACGGTCCAAAATGATGAGAAACGAGGCTAACTTTTTTTTTTCAAAATTTCAAAAAACATGGGCTATAACCCATCGTTTTTGTCATTTCGTCATTTTTTTCAAATCCTCAAAAATGATGAAAAACGGCGCGCTATAGTATGCCGTACGATATGGGCTATAGCCCACGGTCCAAAATGATGAGAAACGAGGCTAACTTTTTTTTTCAAAATTTCAAAAAACATGGGCTATAACCCATCGTTTTTGTCATTTCGTCATTTTTTTCAAATCCTCAAAAATGATGAAAAACGGCTCGCTATAGTATGCCGTACGATATGGGCTATAGTCCATGGTCCAAAATGATGAGAAACGAGGCTAACTTCTTTTTTCAAATTTCAAAAAACATGGGCTATAACCCATCGTTTTTGTCATTTCGTCATTTTTTTCAAATCCTCAAAAATGATGAAAAACGGCGCGCTATAGTATGCCGTACGATATGGGCTATAGCCCATGGTCCAAAATGATGAGAAACGAGGCTAACTTTCTTTTTCAAAATTTCAAAAAACATGGGCTATAACCCATCGTTTTTGTCATTTCGTCATTTTTTTCAAATCCTCAAAAATGATGAAAAACGGCGAGCTATAGTATGCCGTACGATATGGGCTATAGCCCACGGTCCAAAATGATGAGAAACGAGGCTAACTTTTTTTTTCAAAATTTCAAAAAACATGGGCTATAACCCATCGTTTTTGTCATTTCGTCATTTTTTTCAAATCCTCAAAAATGATGAAAAACGGCGCGCTATAGTATGCCGTACGATATGAGCTATAGCCCATGGTCCAAAATGATGAGAAACGAGGATAACCTTTTTTTTCAAAATTTCAAAAAACATGGGCTATAACCCATCGTTTTTGTCATTTCGTCATTTTTTTAAAATCCTCAAAAATGATGAAAAACGGCGCGCTATAGTATGCCGTACGATATGGGCTATAGCCCACGGTCCAAAATGATGAGAAACGAGGCTAACTTTTTTTTTCAAAATTTCAAAAAACATGGGCTATAACCCATCGTTTTTGTCATTTCGTCATTTTTTTCAAATCCTCAAAAATGATGAAAAACGGCTCGCTATAGTATGCCGTACGATATGGGCTATAGTCCATGGTCCAAAATGATGAGAAACGAGGCTAACTTCTTTTTTCAAATTTCAAAAAACATGGGCTATAACCCATCGTTTTTGTCATTTCGTCATTTTTTTCAAATCCTCAAAAATGATGAAAAACGGCGCGCTATAGTATGCCGTACGATATGGGCTATAGCCCATGGTCCAAAATGATGAGAAACGAGGCTAACTTTTTTTTTCAAAATTTCAAAAAACATGGGCTATAACCCATCGTTTTTGTCATTTCGTCATTTTTTTCAAATCCTCAAAAATGATGAAAAACGGCGCGCTATAGTATGCCGTACGATATGGGCTATAGCCCACGGTCCAAAATGATGAGAAACGAGGCTAACTTTTTTTTTCAAAATTTCAAAAAACATGGGCTATAACCCATCGTTTTTGTCATTTCGTCATTTTTTTCAAATCCTCAAAAATGATGAAAAACGGCGCGCTATAGTATGCCGTACGATATGAGCTATAGCCCATGGTCCAAAATGATGAGAAACGAGGCTAACTTTTTTTTTCTAAATTTCAAAAAACATGGGCTATAACCCATCGTTTTTGTCATTTCGTCATTTTTTTTAAATCCTCAAAAATGATGAAAAACGGCGCGCTATAGTATGCCGTACGATATGGGCTATAGCCCACGGTCCAAAATGATGAGAAACGAGGCTAACTTTTTTTTTTCAAAATTTCAAAAAACATGGGCTATAACCCATCGTTTTTGTCATTTCGTCATTTTTTTCAAATCCTCAAAAATGATGAAAAACGGCGCGCTATAGTATGCCGTACGATATGGGCTATAGCCCACGGTCCAAAATGATGAGAAACGAGGCTAACTTCTTTTTTCAAATTTCAAAAAACATGGGCTATAACCCATCGTTTTTGTCATTTCGTCATTTTTTTCAAATCCTCAAAAATGATGAAAAACGGCGCACTATAGTATGCCGTACGATATGGGCTATAGCCCATGGTCCAAAATGATGAGAAACGAGGCTAACTTTTTTTTTCAAAATTTAAAAAAACATGGGCTATAACCCATCGTTTTTGTCATTTCGTCATTTTTTTCAAATCCTCAAAAATGATGAAAAACGGCGCGCTATAGTATGCCGTACGATATGGGCTATAGCCCACGGTCCAAAATGATGAGAAACGAGGCTAACTTCTTTTTTCAAATTTCAAAAAACATGGGCTATAACCCATCGTTTTTGTCATTTCGTCATTTTTTTCAAATCCTCAAAAATGATGAAAAACGGCGCACTATAGTATGCCGTACGATATGGGCTATAGCCCATGGTCCAAAATGATGAGAAACGAGGCTAACTTTTTTTTTCAAAATTTAAAAAAACATGGGCTATAACCCATCGTTTTTGTCATTTCGTCATTTTTTTCAAATCCTCAAAAATGATGAAAAACGGCGCGCTATAGTATGCCGTACGATATGGGCTATAGCCCACGGTCCAAAATGATGAGAAACGAGGCTAACTTTTTTTTTCAAAATTTCAAAAAACATGGGCTATAACCCATCGTTTTTGTCATTTCGTCATTTTTTTCAAATCCTCAAAAATGATGAAAAACGGCGCGCTATAGTATGCCGTACGATATGGGCTATAGCCCATGGTCCAAAATGATGAGAAACGAGGCTAACTTTTTTTTTCAAAATTTCAAAAAACATGGGCTATAACCCATCGTTTTTGTCATTTCGTCATTTTTTTCAAATCCTCAAAAATGATGAAAAACGGCGCGCTATAGTATGCCGTACGATATGGGCTATAGCCCACGGTCCAAAATGATGAGAAATGAGGCTAACTTTTTTTTTCAAAATTTCAAAAAACATGGGCTATAACCCATCGTTTTTGTCATTTCGTCATTTTTTTCAAATCCTCAAAAATGATGAAAAACGGCTCGCTATAGTATGCCGTACGATATGGGCTATAGTCCATGGTCCAAAATGATGAGAAACGAGGCTAACTTCTTTTTTCAAATTTCAAAAAACATGGGCTATAACCCATCGTTTTTGTCATTTCGTCATTTTTTTCAAATCCTCAAAAATGATGAAAAACGGCGCGCTATAGTATGCCGTACGATATGGGCTATAGCCCACGGTCCAAAATGATGAGAAACGAGGCTAACTTTTTTTTTCAAAATTTCAAAAAACATGGGCTATAACCCATCGTTTTTGTCATTTCGTCATTTTTTTCAAATCCTCAAAAATGATGAAAAACGGCGCGCTATAGTATGCCGTACGATATGGGCTATAGCCCACGGTCCAAAATGATGAGAAACGAGGCTAACTTTTTTTTTCAAATTTTCAAAACACATGGGCTATAACCCATCGTTTTTGTCATTTCGTCATTTTTTTCAAATCCTCAAAAATGATGAAAAACGGCGCGCTATAGTATGCCGTACGATATGAGCTATAGCCCATGGTCCAAAATGATGAGAAACGAGGCTAACTTCTTTTTTCAAATTTCAAAAAACATGGGCTATAACCCATCGTTTTTGTCATTTCGTCATTTTTTTCAAATCCTCAAAAATGATGAAAAACGGCGCGCTATAGTATGCCGTACGATATGGGCTATAGCCCATGGTCCAAAATGATGAGAAACGAGGCTAACTTTTTTTTTCAAAATTTCAAAAAACATGGGCTATAACCCATCGTTTTTGTCATTTCGTCATTTTTTTCAAATCCTCAAAAATGATGAAAAACGGCGCGCTATAGTATGCCGTACGATATGGGCTATAGCCCACGGTCCAAAATGATGAGAAACGAGGCTAACTTTTTTTTTCAAAATTTCAAAAAACATGGGCTATAACCCATCGTTTTTGTAATTTCGTCATTTTTTTCAAATCCTCAAAAATGATGAAAAACGGCGCGCTATAGTATGCCGTACGATATGAGCTATAGCCCATGGTCCAAAATGATGAGAAACGAGGATAACTTTTTTTTTCAAAATTTCAAAAAACATGGGCTATAACCCATCGTTTTTGTCATTTCGTCATTTTTTTCAAATCTTCAAAAATGATGAAAAACGGCGCGCTATAGTATGCCGTACGATATGGGCTATAGCCCACGGTCCAAAATGATGAGAAACGAGGCTAACTTTTTTTTCCAAAATTTCAAAAAACATGGGCTATAACCCATCGTTTTTGTCATTTTGTCATTTTTTTCAAATCCTCAAAAATGATGAAAAACGGCGCGCTATAGTATGCCGTACGATATGGGCTATAGCCCACGGTCCAAAATGATGAGAAACGAGGCTAACTTTTTTTTTCAAAATTTCAAAAAACATGGGCTATAACCCATCGTTTTTGTCATTTCGTCATTTTTTTCAAATCCTCAAAAATGATGAAAAACGGCAAGCTATAGTATGCCGTACGATATGGGCTATAGCCCATGGTCCAAAATGATGAGAAACGAGGCTAACTTTTTTTTCCAAAATTTCAAAAAACATGGGCTATAACCCATCGTTTTTGTCATTTCGTCATTTTTTTCAAATCCTCAAAAATGATGAAAAACGGCGCGCTATAGTATGCCGTACGATATGGGCTATAGCCCACGGTCCAAAATGATGAGAAACGAGGCTAACTTTTTTTTTTCAAAATTTCAAAAAACATGGGCTATAACCCATCGTTTTTGTCATTTCGTCATTTTTTTCAAATCCTCAAAAATGATGAAAAACGGCTCGCTATAGTATGCCGTACGATATGGGCTATAGTCCATGGTCCAAAATGATGAGAAACGAGGCTAACTTCTTTTTTCAAATTTCAAAAAACATGGGCTATAACCCATCGTTTTTGTCATTTCGTCATTTTTTTCAAATCCTCAAAAATGATGAAAAACGGCGCGCTATAGTATGCCGTACGATATGGGCTATAGCCCATGGTCCAAAATGATGAGAAACGAGGCTAACTTTTTTTTTCAAAATTTCAAAAAACATGGGCTATTACCCATCGTTTTTGTCATTTCGTCATTTTTTTCAAATCCTCAAAAATGATGAAAAACGGCGCGCTATAGTATGCCGTACGATATGGGCTATAGCCCACGGTCCAAAATGATGAGAAACGAGGCTAACTTTTTTTTCAAAATTTCAAAAAACATGGGCTATAACCCATCGTTTTTGTCATTTCGTCATTTTTTTCAAATCCTCAAAAATGATGAAAAACGGCGCGCTATAGTATGCCGTACGATATGGGCTATAGCCCACGGTCCAAAATGATGAGAAACGAGGCTAACTTTTTTTTTCAAAATTTCAAAAAACATGGGCTATAACCCATCGTTTTTGTCATTTCGTCATTTTTTTCAAATCCTCAAAAATGATGAAAAACGGCGCGCTATAGTATGCCGTACGATATGGGCTATAGCCCATGGTCCAAAATTATGAGAAACGAGGATAACTTTTTTTTTCAAAATTTCAAAAAACATGGGCTATAACCCATCGTTTTTGTCATTTCGTCATTTTTTAAAAATCCTGAAAAATGATGAAAAACGGCGCGCTATAGTATGCCGTACGATATGGGCTATAGCCCACGGTCCAAAATGATGAGAAACGAGGCTAACTTTTTTTTTCAAAATTTCAAAAAACATGGGCTATAACCCATCGTTTTTGTCATTTCGTCATTTTTTTCAAATCCTCAAAAATGATGAAAAACGGCGCGCTATAGTATGCCGTACGATATGGGCTATAGCCCATGGTCCAAAATGATGAGAAACGAGGCTAACTTTTTTTTTTTTAATTTTAAAAAACATGGGCTATAACCCATCGTTTTTGTCATTTCGTCATTTTTTTCAAATCCTCAAAAATGATGAAAAACGGCGCGCTATAGTATGCCGTACGATATGGGCTATAGCCCACGGTCCAAAATGATGAGAAACGAGGCTAACTTTTTTTTTCAAAATTTCAAAAAACATGGGCTATAACCCATCGTTTTTGTCATTTCGTCATTTTTTTCAAATCCTCAAAAATGATGAAAAACGGCGCGCTATAGTATGCCGTACGATATGGGCTATAGCCCACGGTCCAAAATGATGAGAAACGAGGCTAACTTTTTTTTTCAAAATTTCAAAAAACATGGGCTATAACCCATCGTTTTTGTCATTTCGTCATTTTTTTCAAATCCTCAAAAATGATGAAAAACGGCTCGCTATAGTATGCCGTACGATATGGGCTATAGTCCATGGTCCAAAATGATGAGAAACGAGGCTAACTTCTTTTTTCAAATTTCAAAAAACATGGGCTATAACCCATCGTTTTTGTCATTTCGTCATTTTTTTCAAATCCTCAAAAATGATGAAAAACGGCGCGCTATAGTATGCCGTACGATATGGGCTATAGCCCATGGTCCAAAATGATGAGAAACGAGGCTAATTTTTTTTTCAAAATTTCAAAAAACATGGGCTATAACCCATCGTTTTTGTCATTTCGTCATTTTTTTCAAATCCTCAAAAATGATGAAAAACGGCGCGCTATAGTATGCCGTACGATATGGGCTATAGCCCATGGTCCAAAATTATGAGAAACGAGGATAACTTTTTTTTTCAAAATTTCAAAAAACATGGGCTATAACCCATCGTTTTTGTCATTTCGTCATTTTTTAAAAATCCTGAAAAATGATGAAAAACGGCGCGCTATAGTATGCCGTACGATATGGGCTATAGCCCACGGTCCAAAATGATGAGAAACGAGGCTAACTTTTTTTTTCAAAATTTCAAAAAACATGGGCTATAACCCATCGTTTTTGTCATTTCGTCATTTTTTTCAAATCCTCAAAAATGATGAAAAACGGCTCGCTATAGTATGCCGTACGATATGGGCTATAGTCCATGGTCCAAAATGATGAGAAACGAGGCTAACTTCTTTTTTCAAATTTCAAAAAACATGGGCTATAACCCATCGTTTTTGTCATTTCGTCATTTTTTTCAAATCCTCAAAAATGATGAAAAACGGCGCGCTATAGTATGCCGTACGATATGGGCTATAGCCCATGGTCCAAAATGATGAGAAACGAGGCTAACTTTTTTTTTCAAAATTTCAAAAAACATGGGCTATAACCCATCGTTTTTGTCATTTCGTCATTTTTTTCAAATCCTCAAAAATGATGAAAAACGGCGCGCTATAGTATGCCGTACGATATGGGCTATAGCCCACGGTCCAAAATGATGAGAAACGAGGCTAACTTTTTTTTTCAAAATTTCAAAAAACATGGGCTATAACCCATCGTTTTTGTCATTTCGTCATTTTTTTCAAATCTTCAAAAATGATGAAAAACGGCGCGCTATAGTATGCCGTACGATATGGGCTATAGCCCACGGTCCAAAATGATGAGAAACGAGGATAACTTTTTTTTTCAAAATTTCAAAAAACATGGGCTATAACCCATCGTTTTTGTCATTTCGTCATTTTTTTCAAAAATACTATAGCGCGCCGTTTTTCATCATTTTTGAGGATTTGAAAAAAATTTCAAAAAACGGCGCGCTATAGTATGCCGTACGATATGGGCTATAGCCCACGGTCCAAAATGATGAGAAACGAGGCTAACTTTTTTTTTTCAAAATTTCAAAAAACATGGGCTATAACCCATCGTTTTTGTCATTTCGTCATTTTTTTCAAATCCTCAAAAATGATGAAAAACGGCGCGCTATAGTATGCCGTACGATATGGGCTATAGCCCACGGTCCAAAATGATGAGAAACGAGGCTAACTTTTTTTTTCAAAATTTCAAAAAACATGGGCTATAACCCATCGTTTTTGTCATTTCGTCATTTTTTTCAAATCCTCAAAAATGATGAAAAACGGCGCGCTATAGTATGCCGTACGATATGAGCTATAGCCCATGGTCCAAAATGATGAGAAACGAGGATAACTTTTTTTTTCAAAATTTCAAAAAACATGGGCTATAACCCATCGTTTTTGTCATTTCGTCATTTTTTTCAAATCCTCAAAAATGATGAAAAACGGCGCGCTATAGTATGCCGTACGATATGGGCTATAGCCCATGGTCCAAAATGATGAGAAACGAGGCTAACTTATTTTTTCAAATTTCAAAAAACATGGGCTATAACCCATCGTTTTTGTCATTTCGTCATTTTTTTCAAATCCTCAAAAATGATGAAAAACGGCGCGCTAGTATGCCGTACGATATGGGCTATAGCCCATGGTCCAAAATGATGAGAAACGAGGCTAACTTTTTTTTTTTTTTTTTTTTTTAAACATGGGCTATAACCCATCGTTTTTGTCATTTCGTCATTTTTTCAAATCCTCAAAAATGATGAAAAACGGCGCGCTATAGTATGCCGTACGATATGGGCTATAGCCCACGGTCCAAAATGATGAGAAACGAGGCTAACTTTTTTTTTCAAAATTTCAAAAAACATGGGCTATAACCCATCGTTTTTGTCATTTCGTCATTTTTTTCAAATCCTCAAAAATGATGAAAAACGGCGCGCTATAGTATGCCGTACGATATGGGCTATAGCCCATGGTCCAAAATGATGAGAAACGAGGCTAACTTTTTTTTTCAAAATTTCAAAAAACATGGGCTATAACCCATCGTTTTTGTCATTTCGTCATTTTTTTCAAATCCTCAAAAATGATGAAAAACGGCGCGCTATAGTATGCCGTACGATATGAGCTATAGCCCATGGTCCAAAATGATGAGAAACGAGGATAACTTTTTTTTTCAAAATTTCAAAAAACATGGGCTATAACCCATCGTTTTTGTCATTTCGTCATTTTTTAAAAATCCTGAAAAATGATGAAAAACGGCGCGCTATAGTATGCCGTACGATATGGGCTATAGCCCACGGTCCAAAATATTGAGAAACGAGGCTAACTTTTTTTTTCAAAATTTCAAAAAACATGGGCTATAACCCATCGTTTTTGTCATTTCGTCATTTTTTTCAAATCCTCAAAAATGATGAAAAACGGCTCGCTATAGTATGCCGTACGATATGGGCTATAGTCCATGGTCCAAAATGATGAGAAACGAGGCTAACTTCTTTTTTCAAATTTCAAAAAACATGGGCTATAACCCATCGTTTTTGTCATTTCGTCATTTTTTTCAAATCCTCAAAAATGATGAAAAACGGCTCGCTATAGTATGCCGTACGATATGGGCTATAGTCCATGGTCCAAAATGATGAGAAACGAGGCTAACTTCTTTTTTCAAATTTCAAAAAACATGGGCTATAACCCATCGTTTTTGTCATTTCGTCATTTTTTTCAAATCCTCAAAAATGATGAAAAACGGCGCGCTATAGTATGCCGTACGATATGGGCTATAGCCCATGGTTCAAAATGATGAGAAACGAGGCTAACTTTTTTTTTCAAATTTCAAAAAACATGGGCTATAACCCATCGTTTTTGTCATTTCGTCATTTTTTTCAAATCCTCAAAAATGATGAAAAACGGCGCGCTATAGTATGCCGTACGATATGGGCTATAGCCCATGGTCCAAAATGATGAGAAACGAGGCTAACTTTTTTTTTCAAAATTTCAAAAAACATGGGCTATAACCCATCGTTTTTGTCATTTCGTCATTTTTTTCAAATCCTCAAAAATGATGAAAAACGGCGCGCTATAGTATGCCGTACGATATGGGCTATAGCCCACGGTCCAAAATGATGAGAAACGAGGCTAACTTTTTTTTTTCAAAATTTCAAAAAACATGGGCTATAACCCATCGTTTTTGTCATTTCGTCATTTTTTTCAAATCCTCAAAAATGATGAAAAACGGCGCGCTATAGTATGCCGTACGATATGGGCTATAGCCCACGGTCCAAAATGATGAGAAACGAGGCTAACTTTTTTTTTCAAAATTTCAAAAAACATGGGCTATAACCCATCGTTTTTGTCATTTCGTCATTTTTTTCAAATCCTCAAAAATGATGAAAAACGGCTCGCTATAGTATGCCGTACGATATGGGCTATAGTCCATGGTCCAAAATGATGAGAAACGAGGCTAACTTCTTTTTTCAAATTTCAAAAAACATGGGCTATAACCCATCGTTTTTGTCATTTCGTCATTTTTTTCAAATCCTCAAAAATGATGAAAAACGGCGCGCTATAGTATGCCGTACGATATGGGCTATAGCCCATGGTCCAAAATGATGAGAAACGAGGCTAACTTTTTTTTTCAAAATTTCAAAAAACATGGGCTATAACCCATCGTTTTTGTCATTTCGTCATTTTTTTCAAATCCTCAAAAATGATGAAAAACGGCGCGCTATAGTATGCCGTACGATATGGGCTATAGCCCATGGTTCAAAATGATGAGAAACGAGGCTAACTTTTTTTTTCAAATTTCAAAAAACATGGGCTATAACCCATCGTTTTTGTCATTTCGTCATTTTTTTCAAATCCTCAAAAATGATGAAAAACGGCGCGCTATAGTATGCCGTACGATATGGGCTATAGCCCATGGTCCAAAATGATGAGAAACGAGGCTAACTTTTTTTTTCAAAATTTCAAAAAACATGGGCTATAACCCATCGTTTTTGTCATTTCGTCATTTTTTTCAAATCCTCAAAAATGATGAAAAACGGCGCGCTATAGTATGCCGTACGATATGGGCTATAGCCCACGGTCCAAAATGATGAGAAACGAGGCTAACTTTTTTTTTTCAAAATTTCAAAAAACATGGGCTATAACCCATCGTTTTTGTCATTTCGTCATTTTTTTCAAATCCTCAAAAATGATGAAAAACGGCGCGCTATAGTATGCCGTACGATATGGGCTATAGCCCACGGTCCAAAATGATGAGAAACGAGGCTAACTTTTTTTTTCAAAATTTCAAAAAACATGGGCTATAACCCATCGTTTTTGTCATTTCGTCATTTTTTTCAAATCCTCAAAAATGATGAAAAACGGCTCGCTATAGTATGCCGTACGATATGGGCTATAGTCCATGGTCCAAAATGATGAGAAACGAGGCTAACTTCTTTTTTCAAATTTCAAAAAACATGGGCTATAACCCATCGTTTTTGTCATTTCGTCATTTTTTTCAAATCCTCAAAAATGATGAAAAACGGCGCGCTATAGTATGCCGTACGATATGGGCTATAGCCCATGGTCCAAAATGATGAGAAACGAGGCTAACTTTTTTTTTCAAAATTTCAAAAAACATGGGCTATAACCCATCGTTTTTGTCATTTCGTCATTTTTTTCAAATCCTCAAAAATGATGAAAAACGGCGAGCTATAGTATGCCGTACGATATGGGCTATAGCCCACGGTCCAAAATGATGAGAAACGAGGCTAACTTTTTTTTTCAAAATTTCAAAAAACATGGGCTATAACCCATCGTTTTTGTCATTTCGTCATTTTTTTCAAATCCTCAAAAATGATGAAAAACGGCGCGCTATAGTATGCCGTACGATATGAGCTATAGCCCATGGTCCAAAATGATGAGAAACGAGGATAACCTTTTTTTTCAAAATTTCAAAAAACATGGGCTATAACCCATCGTTTTTGTCATTTCGTCATTTTTTTAAAATCCTCAAAAATGATGAAAAACGGCGCGCTATAGTATGCCGTACGATATGGGCTATAGCCCACGGTCCAAAATGATGAGAAACGAGGCTAACTTTTTTTTTCAAAATTTCAAAAAACATGGGCTATAACCCATCGTTTTTGTCATTTCGTCATTTTTTTCAAATCCTCAAAAATGATGAAAAACGGCTCGCTATAGTATGCCGTACGATATGGGCTATAGTCCATGGTCCAAAATGATGAGAAACGAGGCTAACTTCTTTTTTCAAATTTCAAAAAACATGGGCTATAACCCATCGTTTTTGTCATTTCGTCATTTTTTTCAAATCCTCAAAAATGATGAAAAACGGCGCGCTATAGTATGCCGTACGATATGGGCTATAGCCCATGGTCCAAAATGATGAGAAACGAGGCTAACTTTTTTTTTCAAAATTTCAAAAAACATGGGCTATAACCCATCGTTTTTGTCATTTCGTCATTTTTTTCAAATCCTCAAAAATGATGAAAAACGGCGCGCTATAGTATGCCGTACGATATGGGCTATAGCCCACGGTCCAAAATGATGAGAAACGAGGCTAACTTTTTTTTTCAAAATTTCAAAAAACATGGGCTATAACCCATCGTTTTTGTCATTTCGTCATTTTTTTCAAATCCTCAAAAATGATGAAAAACGGCGCGCTATAGTATGCCGTACGATATGAGCTATAGCCCATGGTCCAAAATGATGAGAAACGAGGATAACCTTTTTTTTCAAAATTTCAAAAAACATGGGCTATAACCCATCGTTTTTGTCATTTCGTCATTTTTTTAAAATCCTCAAAAATGATGAAAAACGGCGCGCTATAGTATGCCGTACGATATGGGCTATAGCCCACGGTCCAAAATGATGAGAAACGAGGCTAACTTTTTTTTTCAAAATTTCAAAAAACATGGGCTATAACCCATCGTTTTTGTCATTTCGTCATTTTTTTCAAATCCTCAAAAATGATGAAAAACGGCTCGCTATAGTATGCCGTACGATATGGGCTATAGTCCATGGTCCAAAATGATGAGAAACGAGGCTAACTTCTTTTTTCAAATTTCAAAAAACATGGGCTATAACCCATCGTTTTTGTCATTTCGTCATTTTTTTCAAATCCTCAAAAATGATGAAAAACGGCGCGCTATAGTATGCCGTACGATATGGGCTATAGCCCATGGTCCAAAATGATGAGAAACGAGGCTAACTTTTTTTTTCAAAATTTCAAAAAACATGGGCTATAACCCATCGTTTTTGTCATTTCGTCATTTTTTTCAAATCCTCAAAAATGATGAAAAACGGCGCGCTATAGTATGCCGTACGATATGGGCTATAGCCCACGGTCCAAAATGATGAGAAACGAGGCTAACTTTTTTTTTCAAAATTTCAAAAAACATGGGCTATAACCCATCGTTTTTGTCATTTCGTCATTTTTTTCAAATCCTCAAAAATGATGAAAAACGGCGCGCTATAGTATGCCGTACGATATGAGCTATAGCCCATGGTCCAAAATGATGAGAAACGAGGCTAACTTTTTTTTTCTAAATTTCAAAAAACATGGGCTATAACCCATCGTTTTTGTCATTTCGTCATTTTTTTTAAATCCTCAAAAATGATGAAAAACGGCGCGCTATAGTATGCCGTACGATATGGGCTATAGCCCACGGTCCAAAATGATGAGAAACGAGGCTAACTTTTTTTTTTCAAAATTTCAAAAAACATGGGCTATAACCCATCGTTTTTGTCATTTCGTCATTTTTTTCAAATCCTCAAAAATGATGAAAAACGGCGCGCTATAGTATGCCGTACGATATGGGCTATAGCCCACGGTCCAAAATGATGAGAAACGAGGCTAACTTCTTTTTTCAAATTTCAAAAAACATGGGCTATAACCCATCGTTTTTGTCATTTCGTCATTTTTTTCAAATCCTCAAAAATGATGAAAAACGGCGCACTATAGTATGCCGTACGATATGGGCTATAGCCCATGGTCCAAAATGATGAGAAACGAGGCTAACTTTTTTTTTCAAAATTTAAAAAAACATGGGCTATAACCCATCGTTTTTGTCATTTCGTCATTTTTTTCAAATCCTCAAAAATGATGAAAAACGGCGCGCTATAGTATGCCGTACGATATGGGCTATAGCCCACGGTCCAAAATGATGAGAAACGAGGCTAACTTTTTTTTTCAAAATTTCAAAAAACATGGGCTATAACCCATCGTTTTTGTCATTTCGTCATTTTTTTCAAATCCTCAAAAATGATGAAAAACGGCGCGCTATAGTATGCCGTACGATATGGGCTATAGTCCATGGTCCAAAATGATGAGAAACGAGGCTAACTTCTTTTTTCAAATTTCAAAAAACATGGGCTATAACCCATCGTTTTTGTCATTTCGTCATTTTTTTCAAATCCTCAAAAATGATGAAAAACGGCGCGCTATAGTATGCCGTACGATATGGGCTATAGCCCATGGTCCAAAATGATGAGAAACGAGGCTAACTTTTTTTTTCAAAATTTCAAAAAACATGGGCTATAACCCATCGTTTTTGTCATTTCGTCATTTTTTTCAAATCCTCAAAAATGATGAAAAACGGCGAGCTATAGTATGCCGTACGATATGGGCTATAGCCCACGGTCCAAAATGATGAGAAACGAGGCTAACTTTTTTTTTCAAAATTTCAAAAAACATGGGCTATAACCCATCGTTTTTGTCATTTCGTCATTTTTTTCAAATCCTCAAAAATGATGAAAAACGGCGCGCTATAGTATGCCGTACGATATGAGCTATAGCCCATGGTCCAAAATGATGAGAAACGAGGATAACCTTTTTTTTCAAAATTTCAAAAAACATGGGCTATAACCCATCGTTTTTGTCATTTCGTCATTTTTTTAAAATCCTCAAAAATGATGAAAAACGGCGCGCTATAGTATGCCGTACGATATGGGCTATAGCCCACGGTCCAAAATGATGAGAAACGAGGCTAACTTTTTTTTTCAAAATTTCAAAAAACATGGGCTATAACCCATCGTTTTTGTCATTTCGTCATTTTTTTCAAATCCTCAAAAATGATGAAAAACGGCTCGCTATAGTATGCCGTACGATATGGGCTATAGTCCATGGTCCAAAATGATGAGAAACGAGGCTAACTTCTTTTTTCAAATTTAAAAAAACATGGGCTATAACCCATCGTTTTTGTCATTTCGTCATTTTTTTCAAATCCTCAAAAATGATGAAAAACGGCGCGCTATAGTATGCCGTACGATATGGGCTATAGCCCATGGTCCAAAATGATGAGAAACGAGGCTAACTTTTTTTTTCAAAATTTCAAAAAACATGGGCTATAACCCATCGTTTTTGTCATTTCGTCATTTTTTTCAAATCCTCAAAAATGATGAAAAACGGCGCGCTATAGTATGCCGTACGATATGGGCTATAGCCCACGGTCCAAAATGATGAGAAACGAGGCTAACTTTTTTTTTCAAAATTTCAAAAAACATGGGCTATAACCCATCGTTTTTGTCATTTCGTCATTTTTTTCAAATCCTCAAAAATGATGAAAAACGGCGCGCTATAGTATGCCGTACGATATGAGCTATAGCCCACGGTCCAAAATGATGAGAAACGAGGCTAACTTTTTTTTTTCAAAATTTCAAAAAACATGGGCTATAACCCATCGTTTTTGTCATTTCGTCATTTTTTTCAAATCCTCAAAAATGATGAAAAACGGCGCGCTATAGTATGCCGTACGATATGGGCTATAGCCCACGGTCCAAAATGATGAGAAACGAGGCTAACTTCTTTTTTCAAATTTCAAAAAACATGGGCTATAACCCATCGTTTTTGTCATTTCGTCATTTTTTTCAAATCCTCAAAAATGATGAAAAACAGCGCACTATAGTATGCCGTACGATATGGGCTATAGCCCATGGTCCAAAATGATGAGAAACGAGGCTAACTTTTTTTTTCAAAATTTAAAAAAACATGGGCTATAACCCATCGTTTTTGTCATTTCGTCATTTTTTTCAAATCCTCAAAAATGATGAAAAACGGCGCGCTATAGTATGCCGTACGATATGGGCTATAGCCCACGGTCCAAAATGATGAGAAACGAGGCTAACTTTTTTTTTCAAAATTTCAAAAAACATGGGCTATAACCCATCGTTTTTGTCATTTCGTCATTTTTTTCAAATCCTCAAAAATGATGAAAAACGGCGCGCTATAGTATGCCGTACGATATGGGCTATAGCCCATGGTCCAAAATGATGAGAAACGAGGCTAACTTTTTTTTTCAAAATTTCAAAAAACATGGGCTATAACCCATCGTTTTTGTCATTTCGTCATTTTTTTCAAATCCTCAAAAATGATGAAAAACGGCGCGCTATAGTATGCCGTACGATATGGGCTATAGCCCACGGTCCAAAATGATGAGAAATGAGGCTAACTTTTTTTTTCAAAATTTCAAAAAACATGGGCTATAACCCATCGTTTTTGTCATTTCGTCATTTTTTTCAAATCCTCAAAAATGATGAAAAACGGCTCGCTATAGTATGCCGTACGATATGGGCTATAGTCCATGGTCCAAAATGATGAGAAACGAGGCTAACTTCTTTTTTCAAATTTCAAAAAACATGGGCTATAACCCATCGTTTTTGTCATTTCGTCATTTTTTTCAAATCCTCAAAAATGATGAAAAACGGCGCGCTATAGTATGCCGTACGATATGGGCTATAGCCCACGGTCCAAAATGATGAGAAACGAGGCTAACTTTTTTTTTCAAAATTTCAAAAAACATGGGCTATAACCCATCGTTTTTGTCATTTCGTCATTTTTTTCAAATCCTCAAAAATGATGAAAAACGGCGCGCTATAGTATGCCGTACGATATGGGCTATAGCCCACGGTCCAAAATGATGAGAAACGAGGCTAACTTTTTTTTTCAAATTTTCAAAACACATGGGCTATAACCCATCGTTTTTGTCATTTCGTCATTTTTTTAAAATCCTGAAAAATGATGAAAAACGGCGCGCTATAGTATGCCGTACGATATGGGCTATAGCCCACGGTCCAAAATGATGAGAAACGAGGCTAACTTTTTTTTTCAAAATTTCAAAAAAACATGGGCTATAACCCATCGTTTTTGTCATTTCGTCATTTTTTTCAAATCCTCAAAAATGATGAAAAACGGCTCGCTATAGTATGCCGTACGATATGGGCTATAGTCCATGGTCCAAAATGATGAGAAACGAGGCTAACTTCTTTTTTCAAATTTCAAAAAACATGGGCTATAACCCATCGTTTTTGTCATTTCGTCATTTTTTTCAAATCCTCAAAAATGATGAAAAACGGCGCGCTATAGTATGCCGTACGATATGGGCTATAGTCCATGGTCCAAAATGATGAGAAACGAGGCTAACTTCTTTTTTCAAATTTCAAAAAACATGGGCTATAACCCATCGTTTTTGTCATTTCGTCATTTTTTTCAAATCCTCAAAAATGATGAAAAACGGCGCGCTATAGTATGCCGTACGATATGGGCTATAGCCCATGGTCCAAAATGATGAGAAACGAGGCTAACTTTTTTTTTCAAAATTTCAAAAAACATGGGCTATAACCCATCGTTTTTGTCATTTCGTCATTTTTTTCAAATCCTCAAAAATGATGAAAAACGGCGCGCTATAGTATGCCGTACGATATGGGCTATAGCCCACGGTCCAAAATGATGAGAAACGAGGCTAACTTTTTTTTTCAAAATTTCAAAAAACATGGGCTATAACCCATCGTTTTTGTCATTTCGTCATTTTTTTCAAATCCTCAAAAATGATGAAAAACGGCTCGCTATAGTATGCCGTACGATATGGGCTATAGTCCATGGTCCAAAATGATGAGAAACGAGGCTAACTTCTTTTTTCAAATTTCAAAAAACATGGGCTATAACCCATCGTTTTTGTCATTTCGTCATTTTTTTCAAATCCTCAAAAATGATGAAAAACGGCGCGCTATAGTATGCCGTACGATATGGGCTATAGCCCACGGTCCAAAATGATGAGAAACGAGGCTAACTTTTTTTTTCAAAATTTCAAAAAACATGGGCTATAACCCATCGTTTTTGTCATTTCGTCATTTTTTTCAAATCCTCAAAAATGATGAAAAACGGCGCGCTATAGTATGCCGTACGATATGGGCTATAGCCCACGGTCCAAAATGATGAGAAACGAGGCTAACTTTTTTTTTCAAATTTTCAAAACACATGGGCTATAACCCATCGTTTTTGTCATTTCGTCATTTTTTTAAAATCCTGAAAAATGATGAAAAACGGCGCGCTATAGTATGCCGTACGATATGGGCTATAGCCCACGGTCCAAAATGATGAGAAACGAGGCTAACTTTTTTTTTCAAAATTTCAAAAAAACATGGGCTATAACCCATCGTTTTTGTCATTTCGTCATTTTTTTCAAATCCTCAAAAATGATGAAAAACGGCTCGCTATAGTATGCCGTACGATATGGGCTATAGTCCATGGTCCAAAATGATGAGAAACGAGGCTAACTTCTTTTTTCAAATTTCAAAAAACATGGGCTATAACCCATCGTTTTTGTCATTTCGTCATTTTTTTCAAATCCTCAAAAATGATGAAAAACGGCGCGCTATAGTATGCCGTACGATATGGGCTATAGTCCATGGTCCAAAATGATGAGAAACGAGGCTAACTTCTTTTTTCAAATTTCAAAAAACATGGGCTATAACCCATCGTTTTTGTCATTTCGTCATTTTTTTCAAATCCTCAAAAATGATGAAAAACGGCGCGCTATAGTATGCCGTACGATATGGGCTATAGCCCATGGTCCAAAATGATGAGAAACGAGGCTAACTTTTTTTTTCAAAATTTCAAAAAACATGGGCTATAACCCATCGTTTTTGTCATTTCGTCATTTTTTTCAAATCCTCAAAAATGATGAAAAACGGCGCGCTATAGTATGCCGTACGATATGGGCTATAGCCCACGGTCCAAAATGATGAGAAACGAGGCTAACTTTTTTTTTCAAAATTTCAAAAAACATGGGCTATAACCCATCGTTTTTGTCATTTCGTCATTTTTTTCAAATCCTCAAAAATGATGAAAAACGGCGCGCTATAGTATGCCGTACGATATGAGCTATAGCCCATGGTCCAAAATGATGAGAAACGAGGATAACTTTTTTTTTCAAAATTTCAAAAAACATGGGCTATAACCCATCGTTTTTGTCATTTCGTCATTTTTTTCAAATCTTCAAAAATGATGAAAAACGGCGCGCTATAGTATGCCGTACGATATGGGCTATAGCCCACGGTCCAAAATGATGAGAAACGAGGCTAACTTTTTTTTCCAAAATTTCAAAAAACATGGGCTATAACCCATCGTTTTTGTCATTTTGTCATTTTTTTCAAATCCTCAAAAATGATGAAAAACGGCGCGCTATAGTATGCCGTACGATATGGGCTATAGCCCACGGTCCAAAATGATGAGAAACGAGGCTAACTTTTTTTTTCAAAATTTCAAAAAACATGGGCTATAACCCATCGTTTTTGTCATTTCGTCATTTTTTTCAAATCCTCAAAAATGATGAAAAACGGCAAGCTATAGTATGCCGTACGATATGGGCTATAGCCCATGGTCCAAAATGATGAGAAACGAGGCTAACTTTTTTTTCCAAAATTTCAAAAAACATGGGCTATAACCCATCGTTTTTGTCATTTCGTCATTTTTTTCAAATCCTCAAAAATGATGAAAAACGGCGCGCTATAGTATGCCGTACGATATGGGCTATAGCCCACGGTCCAAAATGATGAGAAATGAGGCTAACTTTTTTTTTCAAAATTTCAAAAAACATGGGCTATAACCCATCGTTTTTGTCATTTCGTCATTTTTTTCAAATCCTCAAAAATGATGAAAAACGGCTCGCTATAGTATGCCGTACGATATGGGCTATAGTCCATGGTCCAAAATGATGAGAAACGAGGCTAACTTCTTTTTTCAAATTTCAAAAAACATGGGCTATAACCCATCGTTTTTGTCATTTCGTCATTTTTTTCAAATCCTCAAAAATGATGAAAAACGGCGCGCTATAGTATGCCGTACGATATGGGCTATAGCCCACGGTCCAAAATGATGAGAAACGAGGCTAACTTTTTTTTTCAAAATTTCAAAAAACATGGGCTATAACCCATCGTTTTTGTCATTTCGTCATTTTTTTCAAATCCTCAAAAATGATGAAAAACGGCGCGCTATAGTATGCCGTACGATATGGGCTATAGCCCACGGTCCAAAATGATGAGAAACGAGGCTAACTTTTTTTTTCAAATTTTCAAAACACATGGGCTATAACCCATCGTTTTTGTCATTTCGTCATTTTTTTAAAATCCTGAAAAATGATGAAAAACGGCGCGCTATAGTATGCCGTACGATATGGGCTATAGCCCACGGTCCAAAATGATGAGAAACGAGGCTAACTTTTTTTTTCAAAATTTCAAAAAAACATGGGCTATAACCCATCGTTTTTGTCATTTCGTCATTTTTTTCAAATCCTCAAAAATGATGAAAAACGGCTCGCTATAGTATGCCGTACGATATGGGCTATAGTCCATGGTCCAAAATGATGAGAAACGAGGCTAACTTCTTTTTTCAAATTTCAAAAAACATGGGCTATAACCCATCGTTTTTGTCATTTCGTCATTTTTTTCAAATCCTCAAAAATGATGAAAAACGGCGCGCTATAGTATGCCGTACGATATGGGCTATAGTCCATGGTCCAAAATGATGAGAAACGAGGCTAACTTCTTTTTTCAAATTTCAAAAAACATGGGCTATAACCCATCGTTTTTGTCATTTCGTCATTTTTTTCAAATCCTCAAAAATGATGAAAAACGGCGCGCTATAGTATGCCGTACGATATGGGCTATAGCCCATGGTCCAAAATGATGAGAAACGAGGCTAACTTTTTTTTTCAAAATTTCAAAAAACATGGGCTATAACCCATCGTTTTTGTCATTTCGTCATTTTTTTCAAATCCTCAAAAATGATGAAAAACGGCGCGCTATAGTATGCCGTACGATATGGGCTATAGCCCACGGTCCAAAATGATGAGAAACGAGGCTAACTTTTTTTTTCAAAATTTCAAAAAACATGGGCTATAACCCATCGTTTTTGTCATTTCGTCATTTTTTTCAAATCCTCAAAAATGATGAAAAACGGCGCGCTATAGTATGCCGTACGATATGAGCTATAGCCCATGGTCCAAAATGATGAGAAACGAGGATAACTTTTTTTTTCAAAATTTCAAAAAACATGGGCTATAACCCATCGTTTTTGTCATTTCGTCATTTTTTTCAAATCTTCAAAAATGATGAAAAACGGCGCGCTATAGTATGCCGTACGATATGGGCTATAGCCCACGGTCCAAAATGATGAGAAACGAGGCTAACTTTTTTTTCCAAAATTTCAAAAAACATGGGCTATAACCCATCGTTTTTGTCATTTTGTCATTTTTTTCAAATCCTCAAAAATGATGAAAAACGGCGCGCTATAGTATGCCGTACGATATGGGCTATAGCCCACGGTCCAAAATGATGAGAAACGAGGCTAACTTTTTTTTTCAAAATTTCAAAAAACATGGGCTATAACCCATCGTTTTTGTCATTTCGTCATTTTTTTCAAATCCTCAAAAATGATGAAAAACGGCAAGCTATAGTATGCCGTACGATATGGGCTATAGCCCATGGTCCAAAATGATGAGAAACGAGGCTAACTTTTTTTTCCAAAATTTCAAAAAACATGGGCTATAACCCATCGTTTTTGTCATTTCGTCATTTTTTTCAAATCCTCAAAAATGATGAAAAACGGCGCGCTATAGTATGCCGTACGATATGGGCTATAGCCCACGGTCCAAAATGATGAGAAACGAGGCTAACTTTTTTTTTCAAAATTTCAAAAAACATGGGCTATAACCCATCGTTTTTGTCATTTCGTCATTTTTTTCAAATCCTCAAAAATGATGAAAAACGGCTCGCTATAGTATGCCGTACGATATGGGCTATAGTCCATGGTCCAAAATGATGAGAAACGAGGCTAACTTCTTTTTTCAAATTTCAAAAAACATGGGCTATAACCCATCGTTTTTGTCATTTCGTCATTTTTTTCAAATCCTCAAAAATGATGAAAAACGGCGCGCTATAGTATGCCGTACGATATGGGCTATAGCCCATGGTCCAAAATGATGAGAAACGAGGCTAACTTTTTTTTTCAAAATTTCAAAAAACATGGGCTATTACCCATCGTTTTTGTCATTTCGTCATTTTTTTCAAATCCTCAAAAATGATGAAAAACGGCGCGCTATAGTATGCCGTACGATATGGGCTATAGCCCACGGTCCAAAATGATGAGAAACGAGGCTAACTTTTTTTTCAAAATTTCAAAAAACATGGGCTATAACCCATCGTTTTTGTCATTTCGTCATTTTTTTCAAATCCTCAAAAATGATGAAAAACGGCGCGCTATAGTATGCCGTACGATATGAGCTATAGCCCATGGTCCAAAATGATGAGAAACGAGGATAACTTTTTTTTTCAAAATTTCAAAAAACATGGGCTATAACCCATCGTTTTTGTCATTTCGTCATTTTTTTCAAATCCTCAAAAATGATGAAAAACGGCGCGCTATAGTATGCCGTACGATATGGGCTATAGCCCATGGTCCAAAATGATGAGAAACGAGGCTAACTTATTTTTTCAAATTTCAAAAAACATGGGCTATAACCCATCGTTTTTGTCATTTCGTCATTTTTTTCAAATCCTCAAAAATGATGAAAAACGGCGCGCTATAGTATGCCGTACGATATGGGCTATAGCCCATGGTCCAAAATGATGAGAAACGAGGCTAACTTTTTTTTTTTAATTTTAAAAAACATGGGCTATAACCCATCGTTTTTGTCATTTCGTCATTTTTTTCAAATCCTCAAAAATGATGAAAAACGGCGCGCTATAGTATGCCGTACGATATGGGCTATAGCCCATGGTCCAAAATTATGAGAAACGAGGATAACTTTTTTTTTCAAAATTTCAAAAAACATGGGCTATAACCCATCGTTTTTGTCATTTCGTCATTTTTTAAAAATCCTGAAAAATGATGAAAAACGGCGCGCTATAGTATGCCGTACGATATGGGCTATAGCCCACGGTCCAAAATGATGAGAAACGAGGCTAACTTTTTTTTTCAAAATTTCAAAAAACATGGGCTATAACCCATCGTTTTTGTCATTTCGTCATTTTTTTCAAATCCTCAAAAATGATGAAAAACGGCGCGCTATAGTATGCCGTACGATATGGGCTATAGCCCATGGTCCAAAATGATGAGAAACGAGGCTAACTTTTTTTTTTTTTATTTTAAAAAACATGGGCTATAACCCATCGTTTTTGTCATTTCGTCATTTTTTTCAAATCCTCAAAAATGATGAAAAACGGCGCGCTATAGTATGCCGTACGATATGGGCTATAGCCCACGGTCCAAAATGATGAGAAACGAGGCTAACTTTTTTTTTCAAAATTTCAAAAAACATGGGCTATAACCCATCGTTTTTGTCATTTCGTCATTTTTTTCAAATCCTCAAAAATGATGAAAAACGGCGCGCTATAGTATGCCGTACGATATGGGCTATAGCCCATGGTCCAAAATGATGAGAAACGAGGCTAACTTATTTTTTCAAATTTCAAAAAACATGGGCTATAACCCATCGTTTTTGTCATTTCGTCATTTTTTTCAAATCCTCAAAAATGATGAAAAACGGCGCGCTATAGTATGCCGTACGATATGGGCTATAGCCCATGGTCCAAAATGATGAGAAACGAGGCTAACTTCTTTTTTCAAATTTCAAAAAACATGGGCTATAACCCATCGTTTTTGTCATTTCGTCATTTTTTTAAAATCCTCAAAAATGATGAAAAACGGCGCGCTATAGTATGCCGTACGATATGGGCTATAGCCCATGGTCCAAAATGATGAGAAACGAGGCTAACTTTTTTTTTCAAAATTTCAAAAAACATGGGCTATAACCCATCGTTTTTGTCATTTCGTCATTTTTTTCAAATCCTCAAAAATGATGAAAAACGGCGCGCTATAGTATGCCGTACGATATGGGCTATAGCCCACGGTCCAAAATGATGAGAAACGAGGCTAACTTTTTTTTCCAAAATTTCAAAAAACATGGGCTATAACCCATCGTTTTTGTCATTTTGTCATTTTTTTCAAATCCTCAAAAATGATGAAAAACGGCGCGCTATAGTATGCCGTACGATATGGGCTATAGCCCACGGTCCAAAATGATGAGAAACGAGGCTAACTTTTTTTTTCAAAATTTCAAAAAACATGGGCTATAACCCATCGTTTTTGTCATTTCGTCATTTTTTTCAAATCCTCAAAAATGATGAAAAACGGCAAGCTATAGTATGCCGTACGATATGGGCTATAGCCCATGGTCCAAAATGATGAGAAACGAGGCTAACTTTTTTTTCCAAAATTTCAAAAAACATGGGCTATAACCCATCGTTTTTGTCATTTCGTCATTTTTTTCAAATCCTCAAAAATGATGAAAAACGGCGCGCTATAGTATGCCGTACGATATGGGCTATAGCCCACGGTCCAAAATGATGAGAAACGAGGCTAACTTTTTTTTTCAAAATTTCAAAAAACATGGGCTATAACCCATCGTTTTTGTCATTTCGTCATTTTTTTCAAATCCTCAAAAATGATGAAAAACGGCTCGCTATAGTATGCCGTACGATATGGGCTATAGTCCATGGTCCAAAATGATGAGAAACGAGGCTAACTTCTTTTTTCAAATTTCAAAAAACATGGGCTATAACCCATCGTTTTTGTCATTTCGTCATTTTTTTCAAATCCTCAAAAATGATGAAAAACGGCGCGCTATAGTATGCCGTACGATATGGGCTATAGCCCATGGTCCAAAATGATGAGAAACGAGGCTAACTTTTTTTTTCAAAATTTCAAAAAACATGGGCTATTACCCATCGTTTTTGTCATTTCGTCATTTTTTTCAAATCCTCAAAAATGATGAAAAACGGCGCGCTATAGTATGCCGTACGATATGGGCTATAGCCCACGGTCCAAAATGATGAGAAACGAGGCTAACTTTTTTTTCAAAATTTCAAAAAACATGGGCTATAACCCATCGTTTTTGTCATTTCGTCATTTTTTTCAAATCCTCAAAAATGATGAAAAACGGCGCGCTATAGTATGCCGTACGATATGAGCTATAGCCCATGGTCCAAAATGATGAGAAACGAGGATAACTTTTTTTTTCAAAATTTCAAAAAACATGGGCTATAACCCATCGTTTTTGTCATTTCGTCATTTTTTTCAAATCCTCAAAAATGATGAAAAACGGCGCGCTATAGTATGCCGTACGATATGGGCTATAGCCCATGGTCCAAAATGATGAGAAACGAGGCTAACTTATTTTTTCAAATTTCAAAAAACATGGGCTATAACCCATCGTTTTTGTCATTTCGTCATTTTTTTCAAATCCTCAAAAATGATGAAAAACGGCGCGCTATAGTATGCCGTACGATATGGGCTATAGCCCATGGTCCAAAATGATGAGAAACGAGGCTAACTTTTTTTTTTTTAATTTTAAAAAACATGGGCTATAACCCATCGTTTTTGTCATTTCGTCATTTTTTTCAAATCCTCAAAAATGATGAAAAACGGCGCGCTATAGTATGCCGTACGATATGGGCTATAGCCCATGGTCCAAAATTATGAGAAACGAGGATAACTTTTTTTTTCAAAATTTCAAAAAACATGGGCTATAACCCATCGTTTTTGTCATTTCGTCATTTTTTTAAAATCCTGAAAAATGATGAAAAACGGCGCGCTATAGTATGCCGTACGATATGGGCTATAGCCCACGGTCCAAAATGATGAGAAACGAGGCTAACTTTTTTTTTCAAAATTTCAAAAAACATGGGCTATAACCCATCGTTTTTGTCATTTCGTCATTTTTTTCAAATCCTCAAAAATGATGAAAAACGGCGCGCTATAGTATGCCGTACGATATGGGCTATAGCCCATGGTCCAAAATGATGAGAAACGAGGCTAACTTTTTTTTTTTTAATTTTAAAAAACATGGGCTATAACCCATCGTTTTTGTCATTTCGTCATTTTTTTCAAATCCTCAAAAATGATGAAAAACGGCGCGCTATAGTATGCCGTACGATATGGGCTATAGCCCACGGTCCAAAATGATGAGAAACGAGGCTAACTTTTTTTTTCAAAATTTCAAAAAACATGGGCTATAACCCATCGTTTTTGTCATTTCGTCATTTTTTTCAAATCCTCAAAAATGATGAAAAACGGCGCGCTATAGTATGCCGTACGATATGGGCTATAGCCCATGGTCCAAAATGATGAGAAACGAGGCTAACTTATTTTTTCAAATTTCAAAAAACATGGGCTATAACCCATCGTTTTTGTCATTTCGTCATTTTTTTCAAATCCTCAAAAATGATGAAAAACGGCGCGCTATAGTATGCCGTACGATATGGGCTATAGCCCATGGTCCAAAATGATGAGAAACGAGGCTAACTTTTTTTTTTTTAATTTTAAAAAACATGGGCTATAACCCATCGTTTTTGTCATTTCGTCATTTTTTTCAAATCCTCAAAAATGATGAAAAACGGCGCGCTATAGTATGCCGTACGATATGGGCTATAGCCCATGGTCCAAAATTATGAGAAACGAGGATAACTTTTTTTTTCAAAATTTCAAAAAACATGGGCTATAACCCATCGTTTTTGTCATTTCGTCATTTTTTAAAAATCCTGAAAAATGATGAAAAACGGCGCGCTATAGTATGCCGTACGATATGGGCTATAGCCCACGGTCCAAAATGATGAGAAACGAGGCTAACTTTTTTTTTCAAAATTTCAAAAAACATGGGCTATAACCCATCGTTTTTGTCATTTCGTCATTTTTTTCAAATCCTCAAAAATGATGAAAAACGGCGCGCTATAGTATGCCGTACGATATGGGCTATAGCCCATGGTCCAAAATGATGAGAAACGAGGCTAACTTTTTTTTTTTTAATTTTAAAAAACATGGGCTATAACCCATCGTTTTTGTCATTTCGTCATTTTTTTCAAATCCTCAAAAATGATGAAAAACGGCGCGCTATAGTATGCCGTACGATATGGGCTATAGCCCACGGTCCAAAATGATGAGAAACGAGGCTAACTTTTTTTTTCAAAATTTCAAAAAACATGGGCTATAACCCATCGTTTTTGTCATTTCGTCATTTTTTTCAAATCCTCAAAAATGATGAAAAACGGCGCGCTATAGTATGCCGTACGATATGGGCTATAGCCCATGGTCCAAAATTATGAGAAACGAGGATAACTTTTTTTTTCAAAATTTCAAAAAACATGGGCTATAACCCATCGTTTTTGTCATTTCGTCATTTTTTAAAAATCCTGAAAAATGATGAAAAACGGCGCGCTATAGTATGCCGTACGATATGGGCTATAGCCCACGGTCCAAAATGATGAGAAACGAGGCTAACTTTTTTTTTCAAAATTTCAAAAAACATGGGCTATAACCCATCGTTTTTGTCATTTCGTCATTTTTTTCAAATCCTCAAAAATGATGAAAAACGGCTCGCTATAGTATGCCGTACGATATGGGCTATAGTCCATGGTCCAAAATGATGAGAAACGAGGCTAACTTCTTTTTTCAAATTTCAAAAAACATGGGCTATAACCCATCGTTTTTGTCATTTCGTCATTTTTTTCAAATCCTCAAAAATGATGAAAAACGGCGCGCTATAGTATGCCGTACGATATGGGCTATAGCCCATGGTCCAAAATGATGAGAAACGAGGCTAACCTTTTTTTTTCAAAATTTCAAAAAACATGGGCTATAACCCATCGTTTTTGTCATTTCGTCATTTTTTTCAAATCCTCAAAAATGATGAAAAACGGCGCGCTATAGTATGCCGTACGATATGGGCTATAGCCCATGGTCCAAAATTATGAGAAACGAGGATAACTTTTTTTTTCAAAATTTCAAAAAACATGGGCTATAACCCATCGTTTTTGTCATTTCGTCATTTTTTAAAAATCCTGAAAAATGATGAAAAACGGCGCGCTATAGTATGCCGTACGATATGGGCTATAGCCCACGGTCCAAAATGATGAGAAACGAGGCTAACTTTTTTTTTCAAAATTTCAAAAAACATGGGCTATAACCCATCGTTTTTGTCATTTCGTCATTTTTTTCAAATCCTCAAAAATGATGAAAAACGGCTCGCTATAGTATGCCGTACGATATGGGCTATAGTCCATGGTCCAAAATGATGAGAAACGAGGCTAACTTCTTTTTTCAAATTTCAAAAAACATGGGCTATAACCCAACGTTTTTGTCATTTCGTCATTTTTTTCAAATCCTCAAAAATGATGAAAAACGGCGCGCTATAGTATGCCGTACGATATGGGCTATAGCCCATGGTCCAAAATGATGAGAAACGAGGCTAACTTTTTTTTTCAAAATTTCAAAAAACATGGGCTATAACCCATCGTTTTTGTCATTTCGTCATTTTTTTCAAATCCTCAAAAATGATGAAAAACGGCGCGCTATAGTATGCCGTACGATATGGGCTATAGCCCACGGTCCAAAATGATGAGAAACGAGGCTAACTTTTTTTTTCAAAATTTCAAAAAACATGGGCTATAACCCATCGTTTTTGTCATTTCGTCATTTTTTTCAAATCTTCAAAAATGATGAAAAACGGCGCGCTATAGTATGCCGTACGATATGGGCTATAGCCCACGGTCCAAAATGATGAGAAACGAGGATAACTTTTTTTTTCAAAATTTCAAAAAACATGGGCTATAACCCATCGTTTTTGTCATTTCGTCATTTTTTTCAAAAATACTATAGCGCGCCGTTTTTCATCATTTTTGAGGATTTGAAAAAAATTTCAAAAAACGGCACGCTATAGTATGCCGTACGATATGAGCTATAGCCCATGGTCCAAAATGATGAGAAACGAGGATAACTTTTTTTTTCAAAATTTCAAAAAACATGGGCTATAACCCATCGTTTTTGTCATTTCGTCATTTTTTTAAAATCCTCAAAAATGATGAAAAACGGCGCGCTATAGTATGCCGTACGATATGGGCTATAGCCCACGGTCCAAAATGATGAGAAACGAGGCTAACTTTTTTTTTCAAAATTTCAAAAACATGGGCTATAACCCATCGTTTTTGTCATTTCGTCATTTTTTTCAAATCCTCAAAAATGATGAAAAACGGCGCGCTATAGTATGCCGTACGATATGGGCTATAGCCCACTGTCCAAAATGATGAGAAACGAGGCTAACTTTTTTTTTCAAAATTTCAAAAAACATGGGCTATAACCCATCGTTTTTGTCATTTCGTCATTTTTTTCAAATCTTCAAAAATGATGAAAAACTGCGCGCTATAGTATGCCGTACGATATGGGCTATAGCCCACGGGTTAGGGTTACCCTAACCCTAACCCACGCACACACGACAGACGGACGGACAGACAGACAGACAGATATTGTATACATTATATAATTTGTGGGTCCTTGACAAGGACTCACAAATTATATAATATGAAAAGGTTTGTCAAGAACTGCTGCATCCATAAGATAGATAGATAGAGATAGATTTCCTTATTTTTGTGTCATGCACCAAAGGCGCCCAGCCCACATGGACTTACAGGACACACCATATCATTGCTTCAATATTGCATTGTGTACAAGAAACAGATTTGTTTTGTTGTCATTCCCTTTTTTTTTTTTTTTTCTTTTACCCAAACAAAACATTCTGCCTTATTTCCCTCGCCCTGCATAAAAAGTCTGCCAAAGCAAAAATACCTTTCCTAAAACAAAATTCCAGTTTTTCATAATAATCTTCAGACACATGCAGTGTCTGCTGGTGAACACTAGATGGAAGCAAAACGTCGGTTTCCCATTCAGGCTTTAAACATGTAGTTTCACCGGTAACAAGAAGACTCGGCGGATTTACCCTTTTTGCCGACTTCTCAAGATAAGTCGGCAAACCGTGGAGAATATTCGGCAGACTCTTAAGAAGATTCGCCGCGCGACGACTCTTCTTCAGAATCTGCCGAATATTCTCCACGTTTCGGGGCACTTTCAGCAGCTGCAGCTGCAAGTTACTGCTAGCTACTGTGCTAACGATGCTAAAGCAACACAGCCAAAACAAACCCAAACCAGAAAAATAGCTGTCTACTTCCTGACTGAATTACATCTGAATAGCAACGCTAACAATGATGATGGCTACTGCATGCGGGTTGCTTAGATGCATGCAGAAGACGCTAACACTGAGGAGCTAAAGTAAACGTGACGTTGTTGTGATTAAACATAATGTGCCACGAAAAATAGCTGTCTACTTCCTGACTGAATTACATCTGAATAGCAACGCTAACAATGATGATGATGGCTACTGCATGCGGGTTGCTTAGATGCATGCAGAAGACGCTAACACTGAGGAGCTAAAGTAAACGTGACGTTGTTGTGATGAAACATAATGTGCCAGCATGCAAGCATAACACTTGTACGACGAAGAATAAATCAGACATCACTACTCTACTTCCTGACTGAATTACATCTGAATAGCAACGCTAACAATGATGATGATCAACAATTGATTATTCTAAATTATATTGATGTAAATACTATTATCTGAACTGTGCTGGCTTCCAACACTTTGTTGTTTTTCTTCTTTGTTTGGGCCAAGATATTGTGTTTGTTGTCATGATTCGTCACCACTCTGCTTTGTACGACACTTGGGTCTTTAAATAAATACTTTGAAATGTCTATGGGAAAAATGCATTGGGATTAATTTCCTGGGCCTGGCATCGACATGAAAGCTTTTTTTCCAATCCTCTTAAATCATGAGCTTGTAGCATCAGATCTTTTTGCCAATGTTCCCCTCAGAATAGTGATTCTAGGGTTAATGTAGCAAATACATAAATGAAAATTTGATTTATTACATTAATGATATGAACGAATGGATATTAAATGAAAAAAGTAGCAATCAAAGATTTGGCACTCCTCTGTAGTAACGAGGAAACCCTATACTAGGGGTCCGAGAACCATGTGATCAGAACCATCACTGGCCTCTACACTGGCTCCCGGTTAAACACATATAGTTCAAAATCCTCACCTATAAAGCTCACAATGGTCAGGCACCACAATATTTCAAAGAACTCATCGATCCCTACAATCTTAACAGAACAGTGTGTTCATAGTTTACAAAAATGTTTAGTCCTGAATATCAAAAGTTACAATAGGAGGCAGAGCGTTTAAGTTCTCCCGGCATCTGTCCTCGGGGGTGACACGCTCTGCACAGTCAAGACTAGATTAAAAACCTCTATGACAAAAGGTCACCCGACAAAGTAAAGAGGGTGAGAAGAGAACCCCTCCACCCAACCCCTCGGCGTGGTCACGCCACCAGGGCGAGTTAATTGCACAAACAAACACTGTTGTATATATATCAGTATATTATGTACACGTAATAGAGGCTAGTATTTTATAGAGAAAGGCTTTATTATGTGATGGGAGTTTAATTGTGTTTAAGTGCTTTGCATTATATGAAATGTCTTGTCGTAGTTTACCGTTTTGCCTCATTCTAGTGTTGTTCTATAACCCACTGAGTATTTACTTTAATAAAGATTGTTATACATTTAAAACCCTCGTCTGTGGTCCTTCCAGGTTCGGACAGGACTACAGTTTGTAGTAAACTCAGTCTTTTACTTAATTTCCATATATAAATGTTTAGGCATTTTGAGCAAAGATCCCAGGAGGAGAGCGATACAAAAGTCAGAATACGAAAGTGAGGCAAGAGGAGACACATGGGTAGGGATGGAGCTCATTAATTTATATCGATAACGATCAGGCTTAGAGCAATTTATATTATTTTGACACAGTAAAGAACCTGGGGGTTATCATCTATGAAAAGGAAACAATGAGCAGAAAATGAACCATGTAAATACAACAAATTGAGGGCACCGCAGGGAGTTGAACCCCGTTCTGGTAAACCAGGAGTACCACACCAGTGCCTTAGTTTATAATTTACAGGTCCAAATCAGTCATTAGTTTAAATTTTGCAATATAATTAAAAAAAAGAGAGAGCCTACACACTCAATTTGAATCTTGACTATAATGATAGCCATGCTTATATCTTTATACAATTGAAAGCCGGAAGACTCACTCCACAAATACCTTAAGGAAAACACCTCAGACATAAACTAAGAAAATATTTTGTCATGCTCATAAAGTGCTGCAAAGTGCTAAAAGTGAAAAGTGCAGCAGAAAACGTTTGGGTCATAGGCCCATCGTCAATGCCAAAGTTTTAGCTGCAAATGGCAGCATAAATAAATCACATCAATACACACCACATAATGTGATGTTAACTGACACGATGAAGCTTGCACATTATAAGACATACATCACATCAACCAACATCACATACCTAGCCCTACCCTAACCCTAAGTTAATTATGTGATGTTGGGATGACATGATGAAGCCTTACTCACAAATGTGAAATGAGACAAGACATAAACACACATCACATACCGGGCCTGTGTTCATAGGTGATGTGGGCTTACGTAATGAAGCTTTACTCACAAATTAGATCTGATAATATAGCACGAACAATGGTCTTATGACCTAGATGTTTGCTGCTGCACTTTTCACTTCAAGCACTTTGAGCGCTTTATGAACATGAACAAAATAGATTTTCTTGGTCTCTGCCCAAGCAGTTGGCCTTTAGGTTTCCGTGGCGCAAGTATTTTTCTATCTAGTTGTCCCATGTAGGAAACATGGGGCAAGACTGTACAATTTATGCCATTTGTGGACGATTGACATAAATTATACGAGGTAGCAGCATTCTTTGCGCCCCAGTATTTGTCAGCAATATTATGAACATTAGTACACAACATAAACACAATTCATATGGCGCAATGCCAACAGACGTGAATGGCGAGCTAGCCGCAATTGCTGTGAAAAATCACCTTTAAAAAAAAACCACATAAATGCACATCACATATCGGCCTGTGTTCATATCTGATGTGAACTGACGTGATGACGCTTTACTGGTAAATTACATGAAACAGCTCCAAATGAGAAACTGTACGCGAGACATGACCCGACTCACACATACACTAGTGAAAAACTAGTGTCATAGATAGGAAAGAAAGAAATAAGAAATTACAATACAATAAAGCAAAATGCGATTAAAAACTCTGAGACCAAAAACAAATAACTTTATTAAAGCAAAGAAGAGAGAAAAGATGAAGGTTGGGTAAAAACCTTGTACGTCCAAAATGGTTACTTTTATGGACCAAAACAACTGATCCAATATTATTAATATAATAATCTGTGTTCCAATGTTATTATTTAGTCACAAGCTCTTGCTGATACTTCACTGGTTTGAAAAACAGAATACTACATGTTAAATATTCAATAATGGATTATCTTTGCCTCATGAGATTGGCCATTTGCTACTTGTGTGTGACACTGTAGCATGACCAAGTAAGGAAATTAATTTACAAAAGGTTGAACTATGGAGATACAAGATTTCTGCCCAACAGTCAAGGATAATAAACTACACTCACTTACCTTCAATATCAGCACTAAACAAAATACACACACCAACGAAGGAAGCAAATGACACAGCGGCCATCATTTGCTTCCTCTTGTTAGTTTACACAGACCTACAGCATAGTAAGCTGTAAACACAGTGTTAAGGGGCTACATGCTACCATAATGACACAAGACATAAAGCACACACCTCCACATCACATAAAACACTATACTAGTGAAGAACTAGGGAAAGATAGGCAAGAAAGAAATTACCCAAATAAAATAAAGCAAAATGCGATTAAAAACTATAACAAAAAATAAACAACTTTATTAAAGAATAGAGAGGAGACACAAGAGAACATACATTATGTGATGTGGATGTGGACAGACTTTACCCGTAAATTATGTTAAACGATAAATAAATCACATGCCTCCACAAACATCACATAACTGTGATGTGGACTGGCATTATACACACAAATTAAGTGAAATTATACATGGCGCGAAAGACAACCTATGGTATGGTAGCATGTAGCCCACTTAAACAAGCAGCAGGAATCAGACGGTTAACTAACCTTCACTGATAACAGCACCCAGCAGTGGCAACAGCATAGAGTTCACCCAGCAGTGGCAACAGCATAGAGTTCACACCTCCAGTCCGCTTCACTTTCTGAAATGGCAGGGGAAAAGAAAATTAGTTGTCGGCCTACAGGATGACATTTTGGAAGTCATAACAGTCACTGACAGAGCTGTGTCACCATTATTACACACATTCTAGGGCTATAATCTGCCTTGTGCAACCATTTCTTTTATGAAGCCTAAAAGCTAAAAAGTTCTGTATGTAATTACCATGGGGGGCCTTCCGTCGCTCGGTTGAAGATAGCCGGTATTAATAGAGCCACGTAGGTTGTATGGCACAATACGTCCCGAGCACCGTACGCCTCGTAATCTCAGGGAGCGTTCGTTGACACCGTTATTCGTTTCAGCTCAGCCGAGTAGACACTCTATTATCAATACCAGCCATCTCCTGAAGACTGCAGCCAAGGTCACCGCATGACACCAAGGTCACATGATCAACCTGTAAGACACAAACATACACCAACATTACTCTTTATCCAGATATTATACATTGTAGAAAACACATCTTTAGGAAATTCTTGCATTTTTCTTTTGCAACCAGATCTTATTTTAATGATGTTTGAGACAAACATATTTCAGTATTTCAAAGAGTCCATGATGTCATCATGGACACTGGGCTCACTTCCTTCCTGGACTAAATGTTGTCTCAGTAAGACAGCCCTCCCCCTATCCACAAGGAGGAGCAGTGGCCCAAAGCATTGTGGGAATTGTAGTTCAGGAAGGAAGTGAGCCCAGTGTCCATGACATCATGGAGTCCATGGACACTTTGAAATACTAAAATATCTAAAAACACATAAAAACCCCAGGAAAGTGTGTCTCAAAAATCATTCAAATGAGATCTGGTTGCAAAAGGGGTGAAGTGTCTGAGCCACAGTTACAACTTGTTTTACCATTATGTACTAAAGTAAAAGGGTATGGCATCAAAATGCACTTAAACAATGACCAAATGTAGCTCATTACGCAGAAATGTCCCATATCAAATGTTTGAAAGAAAAATTAATCTGAAAATAGCAGAACTACAATCTCACAATGCATTGCATCACAATGCATTGTGAGATTGTAGATCAGCTACTTCCAAATGGCCAAAATGTGGTTGTAGCTAGCCCAGTGGTAAATTGTGTAGCCAATGTAGCCAAAGGGATATTTTTTTTAAATAATCCAAATCTACAAAACAACTAGTAGTGTCCAAATAAAATATAAAAGTACAATATATTGTCCACAGTACTTCAATAGATGTAATTATTTACTTTCCACCTGTTTGTTTGTTTGTTTGTGTCTCAAAAAGTACCAACACATTCCTCATATTGTTGTCCTTTTAGAGTCACAATAAACAACCAACAGTCCTTCTAACAACACTAATATTAAAAAAACAACAGAGTTAATGTTGGCTAACAACCATGCGGTTCTAAAACAAACCTTACCGTGTTGCAGCTACACCCCAAACACACTGCTACGGAACGCCTGCGGTTCCATTTTAAATCATAAGCCCCGCCTACTGTATCCGGGTCTAGACCGTCGATCATTGGTCCGTCAGAGTGTATGGATCACAGCTGTGTGGAAGGAAGCCGCACGCATGCGCGCGCACACACGCACGCACACACGACTGACAGACAGACAGACAGACAGACAGACAGACAGACAGACAGACAGACAGACAGACAGACAGACAGTTGATGGACAGTTCAACATAATTAATCGGTTCACATTGCTGTCGGTCGGAGGAGGAGGAGGAGGAGGATTTGCTGTGGTGAACGGAATGTTAGTCAAGTCAGTTACAGTTCCCACTGGGATTTCCTGACAGTGTGGGAGGGTGCCCCACTCCTGGGGAGGGAGTTGGCTGAGATCCAGGAAGGTGTTGCTGGCTGCAATGAATAAAGGTTGGGTTTTGGTTGGTATGTCTATAGTAAAGTAAATGAGGTGGTTGAATGGAGTGATAATAGTAGTCTTCAGGTTTTTTCATGATTTTTCTATTTTTGTTATCGTTGAAAATCATGAAAAACAACATAAGTATGTAGGCTATATTAAAAAAATGATGAAAATCTGTTTTTTCGGCGACATATACGTCGAACCAATCATGATCGACTTAATACTACTCATGTAGGCCTATAGCTTAATCGAGAAGCACATCTTTGGAGGTTATACATCAACGAAAAACAGTGGGAAGTGGGAATTCATTGGTATAGAAGGAATAACCTGGGAGAGAAACGGAGCAGAGGACAAACCTAATGAAATGTTGTCCAGCAGGGGGCGTGGGTTTTCCCAGGCTAGGACAAACCGTCACTAAAGAATTTCACGGTGTGCAGTTTTTGGTTTGCCATAAATGAGCAGTTGGACGATGCACTATATCTGTATCTAAACATGACATTATAAATATGAGTCATCTTTGTGCTGCAATTATGGAAGTCCAGTGGTATAAAAAAGTAAATTTTTTACTTACTCTGTCACAAGTACGTAAAAGTCTGGAATTCAAAATGTACTTGATTAAAAGTAGGCTCCAAATAATTAAGTATTGGTATCAAAAATACCTTAAAGTTCTAAAAGTAGAAAGTACTTTACATTATGTGAATGTCTCATTTCAAGTTTTCAAAATTTGAAAATAGCTGATCTGCAAGCTCACAGTCACAGTGCGTCGCATATTCACGACACATTGTGAGCTTGTAGATCGGCTTGTTTCAAATGATCTAAATGTATTTATAGGTCTGAAATCTTCTCTCATTGGGGGTCCTTAGCGTATATTTTCAAATGGGGTGTCCGCGGGCTATAATTAGTGCCAAATTTGGGGGTCCTTTACATGAAAAAAGTTTGGGAACCACTGCTTTAAAAACCATGATAATATGAGTCATCTCTGCTGTGCTGTAATTATGGAGGTCATGTTGTGCGGGCAGTTTAGCGTCATCATACATGCAGCCAGCCAGCCAGCCTCCTCCAGCCAGAAGCAGCCAGAATGCAACGCAGACCTCGGTGAACATCCTTGAAAACATTCTCCACTTTGCTGCGACCACTCAGGACATTATTACTCATGCCTGTGTGTGTGTGTGTGTGTGTGTGTGTGTGTGTGTGTGTGTGTGTGTGTGTGTGTTGTTTCCGTCTGGAGGCGTTTTCGTTATTTAAAAAGGTCTTTGTTTTTGTGGAACCACACAAGAGTGTTTTCTGGGAGGTCACTGAAAGAAGCGTGAACTGCAGTTCAAGCTTAAAACGCACGACTGAGGTCAATACGTTTTACTACACACTTGTTTCTGGAGCTCCACAAGAGACTTACTTTATTAAAGGCAAAAATGCAACGTTTCGACCGTCTTGGTGGTCTTCAAACACATATGATAGTTATGTTAACTTTATGAACTAAATACAAATACATTCAACATAAAAAAAAAACCTATTTTAGACCAAAGTAATCCAAGCGGGTCATGTATGTTGCATGTTTGGAATTGTAGCTGAAATCAATAATAATATCAATATCCAGATATTATAACCTGTGGATGTGGCCCATGCATACCGTATATACAGTATAGACCACCATGCCTGATGGAGGGGAAAGGAACTGGTTGGAATAACGTGTTCCTTCCACGCGCTACGTCCAACCAGGGAAACTCCCCCCTGTCAGGTTGTAAAGGAGCGACTTGGACACTCAGGCATGAAGGAAGCATGAGTTAAGTCCGTTGCTCTCCCCAGGTTGGCGGAGGGTGTGTAGAGCCCAGGATCACAGTAGATGATTGGCAGTTTGGCACAGGGGTGAAAAATGGGTTACAAAATCGTGGGATAAAAAATATATTAGTAAAAAAAAGACCACCATGTCTTCCACAAAATGACAATGTCCTTCCTTCCTCTTTTCCACTCCTATTTAAACACTGCTTACATCTTTCAGCTCTCCCTCTCTCTCTCTCTGTGTCTCTCTCTCTCTCTCTCTGTCTCTCTCTCTCTCTCTCTCTCTCTCTCTCTCTAGAAGTGTAAATTTGTATGTAAATGTTATGATGAATTGAACAAGGTAAACAAGTCTAGTGCTTTATTGGTCGTCCACTCACAGTTTGTATTGAGTTGTGCTTGAAATGTTCTGTAATTCTGCAAACTGTTAATAAATACTTCAATCAATCAATCAATCAATCAATATCAATCACAGGCCACCAACACGTATGAATGAGTACGAATGAGTTGTCGTCGGATAAGATGTCTACAATTCCATGCTGTGATGATGTCTCTAAATGGGTAAAGTTTGTGTAAATTAAGTAATGCAGATGTTTAACAATAATGAATTATAGCTCTTGAGAGCCTAAAATGAGACCAAATGGTTACCAGCTCTCCATCCTTTAGAAGAGCGTACCAAATGGAACCAAATGGACCCGTTGGGGGGGGGGGGACCACTTGGGACCGCCTCAACTCTCAAGGCCCACTGGTGGTCCCTAGACCACTGGTTGAGCACCACTGAGCATACATACAGCCACACCTTTAAAGCAGGCCACAGGTTAACCCATTTAGGCCTGACATCGAAATAAAAAGTCTTCAAAATCCTGACAGTTTTCTGAAAAACCTTGTTTCTGTATCAGTGGTGCTCAATATTTCATGTCAAGGACCCCAAAAATTATATTTATTAATATGCCTCTGCCCCCCCCCCCCCCATCTGAAAATATGTAGTTCCAGGGACCTCCCCAGAAGCAAAGATTTGAGTTAAAATGTTCACTCTGTAATAATATATATTCAAAGATTTGAGGCGCATTTTCACGATCTTTCAAAAATAGCAGACCTACAAGTGCATAGCTTGGCACTCTATGAGCTTATAGATCTGCTATTTTTCAATAGCTAAAGTATAACATAATGCTTTAAAACACCAAAAGGGGTTCCCGCCCAAAATGGGTTTTAACATGTTATTGTATTTTGTATGTCCAATTCACACACTGTGACCTTTTGTAGATCTGTTATTGCACTGTGACCTTGTAGATGTGTTATTTTGAATATGTGTTTTTATACATTTCAATGGAACATTCTGCAGCAGCATAATGTTGTCTACTTTTCCTTTTGGAATACTTTAAGTAGGCCTACATCTGGGGGCACGGTGGCACATGCAGTCGGTAGTGCTGTCGCCTCACAGCTTGGTTCGATTCCCGCTGGAGAAGCTGTGGGCACTGGGGTGTGTTCTCTCCTCCGCGCCGTCAGTGCCCATACCCGAGGGCAGGGTTGGCGAAAGGGCCTTTCTGTGTGGAGTTTGCATGTTCTCCCCGTGTCCCCTAGGGTAGGTACCCTCACATGTTCTCCCCGTGTCCCCTATCCTATAGGGTAGGTACCCTCACATGTTCTCCCCGTGTCCCCTAGGGTAGGTACCCTCACATGTTCTCCCCGTGTCCCCTATCCTATAGGGTAGGTACCCTCACATGTTTTGTTGCCCCAAAAAAAATAAAAAAAGACAAAAGTGTAATGAAACATTGATCAGTTCTTATGGTGGTACTTGGAGAGACACATATTTTCTTAGGTGGTTCTTCAGTATAAAAAGGTTGGGAACCAATGTGCTATACTATAGTATGCCTGTTCCATGGTCAAAAATGATGAAAAACGAGTATTTGAGAAATAGACGTAAATCACTCATAGTGATTTACGTCTTTTTTTCAAATCCTCAAAGATGATGAAAACGGTGTGCTATAGTATGCCGTCCAAGGCCATGGGCTATTGGGCTATGGGCTGAACTTGAATCCACAACCTGTGGCTCACATAGACAGCAGCTTATCACAGAGAGCCACCACATGCTCTCTGAGAATCTCTGCAGCTTTTCATTGTTCTTCAAGGTGTTATTCTCCAAAATGTGATCCACAGTGAAGAGTATAGATAGAAGGAACTCAACTAGACTTGAACCCACAACCTGTGACTCACATGGATGTCGTCTTAACAAGGGTGCCACTGAGCTCTCTGTGATTTTGTCACTTTTCAAATGGGGCCTTGGGATCATGTACAGAGCATTTTAACACATTCAGTGCCAGAGTTTAATTAAATTAATTAGTTAGCTTATGCCAGGCTTTTGACCCCATTCTGGCAAGTATTCCAAGCCCACAGGAAAATGTTGTGCTATAGCGAACGTGGCAACAGATACCTCAAAAGACAGATTATGATGTCTACTTTCATTAGGAAAAGAAATTGTGATTCTCCCATCTTCCGTTCTCTAGTTATTGATCGTTGAATAACCCTTGGTTTTGGCCAAAACACCTTTCTGACAATAGAAGCTGAGATAATCGCGTTTGAATGTAACAGACATTTACATATCTATAAAAAAGTATCTACTATAGCTACAATGACACCACATATATCATATGAAAGCTCAGAATCTCTACTTTGAAATTATTTTATTTTTATTTTTATACCATCTTTCGTTTTTGACTTATTGATCGTTGAATACAGCTTGGTATTTACCAAGACAGCTGGAAGAGAACCATTTCAGAAAGAACCCTTCAGATCCATATGAAATGATATACTATTCGAAGCAACACACAGCACGTGTGCACACACATACACAGGGCACAGCAGCACAGTATGGTACAGTACAGCCTGGCCTGCAGAGGGCAGCAACAGACTGTCTTGGGGGTGGTTTGCCAGTGATGTGGTACATTATGTAAGTACCAGAATGTTTTGGTTCACTTCATGTTATGCTATGACACAGTAGACTACAGTACAGTACAGTACAGTGGAATACAGTACAGTAGACTACAGTACAGTACAGTACAGTACAGTGGAATACAGTACAGTAGACTACAGTACAGTACAGTACAGTACAGTGGAGTACAGTACAGTACAGTGGAATACAGTACAATACAGTGGAATACAGTACAGTAGACTACAGTACAGTACAATACAGTACAGTGGAATACAGTACAGTACAGTGGAATACAGTACAGTACAGTACAATACAGTACAGTACAGTTGAATACAGTACAGTACAGTGGAATACGGTACAGTACAGTGAAATACAGTACAGTAGACTACAGTACAGTACAATACAGTACAGTGGAATACAGTACAGTACAGTGGAATACAGTACAGTAGACTACAGTACAGTACAGTACAGTGGAATACAGTACAGTACAGTACAATACAGTACAGTAGACTACAGTACAGTACAATACAGTACAATACAGTACAGTAGACTACAGTACAGTACAATACAGTACAATACAGTACAGTAGACTACAGTACAATACAGTACAATACAGTACAGTACAGTGGAATACAGTACAATACAGTACAGTAGACTACAGTACAGTACAATGCAGTACAATACAGTACAGTAGACTACAGTACAGTACAATGCAGTACAATACAGTACAGTAGACTACAGTACAATACAGTACAATACAGTACTGTAGACTACAGTACAGTACAATACAGTACAATACAGTACAGTAGACTACAGTACAGTACAATACAGTACAGTGGAATACAGTACAGTGGAATACAGTACAGTACAATACAGTACAGTAGACTACAGTACAGTACAATACAGTACTGTAGACTACAGTACAGTACAATACAGTACAATACAGTACAGTAGACTACAGTACAGTACAATACAGTACAATACAGTACTGTAGACTACAGTACAGTACAATACAGTACAATACAGTACAGTAGACTACAGTACAGTACAATACAGTACAATACAGTACAGTAGACTACAGTACAGTACAATACAGTACAATACAGTACAGTAGACTACAGTACAGTACAGTTTCGTTTGGACTACTGTTGAATTTAATTGTAATCGTTACATTATTTGTGAATTTGAAAGGTTTAATGTATCTATTTCCAAAAGTATTTGAAGTGAAACCTTATACAGAATTGTGTTTATGAAGCTATTGTTTTAGACATTAACACAGAGATGCCTCCCTCTGGCCTTGCTTTATGCAGGTCAGGTGTTTTGGTTTGGATCAGTTCTGTTCTGATTCAGCCCGACTCTGGTCGGTCCAAGGATGGCGAGCTGCCCGTGATTGGAGGAACCCTGCAGACCGTGTTGAATTCTCCTTGGGACAGACCCAGCCCCGTAGCCTTGTTCCCCCCAGTGTGGAAGGAAATTGTCACACATACACTGCCCTGCAAGGAGCAGTGCAGTATTGGGCGGTGATGCACACAGACTACACACACTAGAACTGGACATTGTCTCACGTATATAATCCACACACCCTCTGCCCTGTGAGGAACAGTGCAGGACTGGACAATTAAGAATAGCACACACACACCCTCTGCCCTGTGAGGAACAGTGCAGGACTGGACAATTAAGAATAGCACACACACACCCTCTGCCCTGTGAGGAACAGTGCAGGACTGGACAATTAAGAATAGCACACACACACCCTCTGCTCTGTGAGGAACAGTGCAGGCTGTAACAGCCAATACACACACACACACACACACGCTCACTAAGGTGTAGGCACTTTGTGTCTTTGGGACTATTTCATATAGCCACTTAGTGGTGTAAGGGTTTATTGTTCGTATTTATTGTCCTGGTTATTGCAGCATGTGAAGTGCTTATATTTGGATTCAAATCCTAATTGAGGAATTGATTTTGAAATGCATTTAATACTAAACTGTACTGGTTTCAACACTGCAACAGTTGCACAAGGTGTCAATCAGTCAGTGTAGTTGGGTGCACCCACAGATTAAAAAACCCCTGAGGTTTAAAAACCTAAGATTAATCTATTGATATCAAGGTATACCTATTTCGATTGTTGTTTACTGTCATACTGTATGTTTGTGCGTAATGTTTTATTTTAGTTTTTTCATGTATACTTATAACCTACAGTTTTATATTAACATTTTAGGAGCCGGGCGCACGCCAAAGTTCAAGTTCACGCTGGAATGATGAATGCCGAAAATTGCTGTTATTCCGGCGTACGCCCATATTTGTGTTTATGTGTGTGTGTGTGTTTAGTGAGCAAGACTTTACTATAGCAGTTCCTTAAAGGACCACTTCGCCACTTTTCAACTATATGACGATAATAAGGTCCTGACTAATGTTCTAATGTTCATGATAAAAACCACAATCCCTTAGATAGCACTTTTGTAGACTTAGATTAGCATTTGATACAGACTTATAGCATGCTATGTAGACAGCACTAGAATGGCATTGCATGTAGTCATAGCACTTCATAGTATTATGTATAGCATAGTATAGTATATATATATAGATATTCCACTGTTACGTTCTTAGCTTACGCATGTTTCATGATAACTACTTTTTATGTATGTGATGTATTGCCATGCTTTTTGTTCTTGCTTAATGTAAATCGCTCTGGATTAAGAGCGTCTGATAAAGGCCTAAATTGTAATCCCTGTGGGCTCCCCCAGAGTTAGTGTCCAAGTGTCCTTGAGCAAGACTCTGAACCCCTGATTGCTCCTGATGTGCTGGTTGGTGCCTCGCATGGTTTCCTCCGCCATCGGTGTGTGAATAGGTGTGAATGGGTGAATGTAACGCACAGTCTATGTAAAGGTGTGTGAATGTGTGTGAATTGATGCACAATCTATGTAAAGCGCCTTGGATAATGGCGCTATATATAAATAGCTCCATTTACCATTTGTATTTACCATTTGAAGAAGACCATGGGAACAATATTTATATTACTATAATAGTTATATTATGTATAATTTTAGAACACCAGGAACAATATTTCACAACAATATTTTCATAAGAAGAAACTGTGAGGAACAACCTGGAGGACATTTGCACGCCTTTTATTGATTCGTTTTTTTAAGAGTTAAGTTTTACAGAAAGTAATCAAAAAAAGGGAGAGAAACCAACTTTGCTTCTCGTTATTTACCAATTAACAGTTTTTACTGCCCTTAACATTATTTAGCATAATTGATTGATTGTTTGATTATATTAAACAGAAAAGAAAAAATCATCTCATTAAACAGAAAGTACAATAAAAGTGTACTACATTTGAATTCCCATTAATCAACCTATCTAAACAAAATGCTAACTAGGAGAACAATTTCAGTTAACGATGAACATCTTGCCATATTCAACCAGGTCACCAGAAACGTCCTCCTAGCCAGACTACCAAAATGTGACTACATTTCCTTATACTTAAGGCTCATACATAGTCTGGATTTACGGTGGTGGGGTGACCACCGAACTACAACATGACGTCACTGAGGTGACCACCGAACTACAACATGACGTCACTGAGGTGACCACCGAACTACAACATCACGTCACTGAGGTGACCACCAAACTACAACATGACGTCACTGAGGTGACCACCAAACTACAACATGACGTCACTGAGGTGACCACCGAACTACAACATGACGTCACTGAGGTGACCACCGAACTACAACATGACGTGACTGAGGTGACCACCGAACTACAACATCACGTCACTGAGGTGACCACCAAACTACAACATGACGTCACTGAGGTGACCACCGAACTACAACATGACGTCACTGAGGTGACCACCGAACTACAACATGACGTCACTGAGGTGACCACCGAACTACAACATGACGTCACTGAGCCGCGGTGAAGAGCAAACCACCGCCACCGCTCCAGCCCTTCTCTCTGTTTTTACTCACCACCGCTCAACGTTATTTCAGCTCCGGTGGTCAGCTCACCACCGGAACGGTGGTCACCTCACCACCGGAGCGGTGGTCAGCTCACCACCGAAGCGGTGGTCACCTCACCACCGGAGCGGTGGTCAGCTCACCACCGGAGCGGTGGTCAGCTCACCACCGGAGCGGTGGTCAGCTCACCACCGGAGCGGTGGTCAGCTCACCACCGGAGCGGTGGTCACCTCATCACCGAAAATCCAGACTATGAATAGGCCTTTACCCCTCAATTAGACCCCCCCCCAATAGAGCTGCCTCTACAGGTTTCTATAGGTCTCAGGTCCACCTTCTCTGTCCATCAACCCTTACACAATAACACAACACAGTGGACAATAACCCTTACACAATAACACAACACAGTGAACAATACCCCTTACACAATAACACAACACAGTAGACAATAACACAACACAGTGGACAATAACCCTTATACAATAACAACACAGTGGACAATAACCCTTACACAATAACAACACAGTGGACAATAACCCTTACACAATAACACAACACAGGCTGTGTTCTGCCCATCAAACACAAATGTTTGGTCAAACCATGTGACTCCCGTTGGAATTGCATTGTGGCAAGACACAGAACATGTGTTCTGAATGTGTGTATGGGGCCTTACAGAACATTTAAACTTTAACAACATACTTATCATCATAAAAGTAACAGGTCTATAATCTGTTATTCTTCACTTCAATTCTTCACTTCATTCATAATCTAAATGATTAAAAGCCATTACCAGCTGCATGTACTTGTAAAATGTTTATCAAAGCAGTTTTGTTTAATCAGAACAATTAATCCATTGATTTAAATTTATGATCTCATCTTTAAAATCATTTTTTTTAAATATATATATATATTTTTTTTATCCCACGATTTTGTAACCCATTTTTCACCCCTGTGTCAATCATCTAATGTGATCCTGGGCTCTACACACCCTCCACCAACCTAGTCCCCATATATGGGGGACAAGGGGAGACCAACCTAGTCCCCATATATGGGGGACAAGGGGAGACCAACCTAGTCCCCATATATGGGGGACAAGGGGAGAGCAACGGACTTGAACTCATGCTTCCTTCATGCCTGAGTCCCCAAGTTGCTCCTTTACACCTGACAGGGGGGAGTTTCCCTGGTTGGACGTAGCGCGTGGAAGGAACACGTTATTCCAACCAGTTCCTTTCCCCTCCATCAGGCGGGGAATCCTCCTTTTCAGGAGGATTAACCATCTCTGACAAGTCACCTTAGTGCCGGGACACTTTAAGGAACATTCCTATTCATTTATTTTAACGATTTTATTGTAGCTTTTTAAAGGACCACTTCACCACTTTTCAAACGACCTTCATATAATTGGTCTTCACGACCAGTGACATCATCGATGGGGAATACAAGCTAATAAAAACGGCAGACTTTATATTCCTGGAAAGTTGCAATACGAAAATGGAAGCCATCTTTCTCATGATATGAAAAAAATCTCTCTCTCTCTCTCTCTCTCTCTCTCATATATATATATATATCGTTCATTTGTATAGATAACGATCACCTTATCGATCAGGCTTATCGAGCCGGGTTCTTATCGATAACGATCACCTTATCGATCAGACTTATCGAGCCAGGTTCTTATTGAGACCACTGTCGAGCATTTTCTATTATTTTGTGGAAAGACGGGAGACGATAACATTCTAAACAGAACCAGTATATTTTACGAAGGGCCTTCAAATACAGTACTTTTCTAACAGACGGAAGGCAATTGACCTTCTTAACCAAGACCTGAGATCAGATTCATACGAGGTTTCCACTGGACACACACTGGTCTGATTAACCCATTCTCACCTGAGATCAGATTCTAAAAATGTCAGTTGTTCTTCGATTTTTGAAAAATAGCAGACCTACAAGCTCGTAGCGAGACACTCGGTGGCGCGCTATGAGCTTGTAGATCTGCTATTTTTCAAAAGCTAAAGCATAACATGATGCTAACACCAAAATGGGTTCCCGTTCAGAATGGGTTAAGGTTAGGAATAAGGTTAGGTTTAGGTATAGTTTTACTGAGGTTAAGGTTAGGAATAAGGTTAGGTTTACACATAGTTTTACTGAGGTTAAGGTTAGGAATAAGGTTAGGTTTAGACATAGTTTAATATAGTTTATAGTGTTGGAGGTAAATGAGTTAAAGGGACACTTCACCTTATTTTATTACCATATAACCATATCTTTATTTTATGTTTTTTTATGTATTATGTTTGGGAGACAAGAAACATTTTCCTGGGGGGTTTTATGTGGGTAATAATTAATAAAATGTGTTTTTAGATATTTTAGTATTTCAAAGTGTCTGTGATGTCATGGACACTGGGCTCACTCCCTTCCTGGACTACATGTTGTCTCAGTAAGACAGCATCTCCCCCTATCCACAAGGAGGAGCAGTGCACCAAAGCATTATGGGAATTGTAGTGCAGGAAGGTGGTGAGCTCAGTGTCCATGACATCATGGACATTATGAAATACTAACATATCTAAAAACTCATCATTATTACCACATAGAAACCCCAGGACGGTGTTTCTAGTCTCCCAAACATCATTACAATAAGATCTGGTTACAAAAGGGGTGAAGTGTCCCTTTAATGTAATGCTAGCAGGATCAGTGGAGGAAGAAGTACTCACATTTGTACTGGAGTAAAAGTAAAAGTTACAATATTAGAGGATAGAGTATGTGAGTAAATGTACTCAGTGAGTCTCCATCAGTGTTACAGAGGATAGAGTATGTGAGTAAATGTACTCAGTGAGTTTCCATCAGTGGTACAGAGGATAGAGTATGTGAGTAAATGTACTCAGTGAGTCTCCATCAGTGTTACAGAGCATAGAGTATGTGAGTAAATATACTCAGTGAGTCTCCATCAGTGGTACAGAGGATAGAGTATGTGAGTAAATGTACTCAGTGAGTCTCCATCAGTGTTACAGAGCATAGAGTATGTGAGTAAATGTACTCAGTGAGTCTCCATCAGTGTTACAGAGCATAGAGTATGTGAGTAAATGTACTCAGTGAGTCTCCATCAGTGTTACAGAGCATAGAGTATGTGAGTAAATGTACTCAGTGAGTCTCCATCAGTGTTACAGAGCATAGAGCAGGAAACCACTGAAGGTGTTGTGGTTGTATGAGTTATCATAGAGACTGTAGAGACTATTACCAGGTAACCTCATGTATACTGTGTCTCCCACCTCCATCTCCACCACCACTGCATTAGACATGTATTCAAAGAAGTCATCATTATTTCGTCCATAGTTAGCAATGAGTTGCTGAGTATTTTGCTGATTAGTTTTATACATGTAGATGACCATACGCTGTGATGATCCATAGGTAGCTGCAGTGAATCTGAAGTAATAAACACCTCTGAATGGAGCACGAAAAAAGCCTGCAACACACACAGGGGTCATGTTGGGGTCATGTTGGGGTCATGTTCGCACGCGCGCGCACACACACAGGGGTCATGTTGGGGTCATGTTCACACACACACACACACACACACACACACACACACACACACACACAGGGGTCATGTTGGGGTCATGTTCACACACACACACACACACACACACACACACACACACACACACACACACACACACACACACACACACACAGGGGTCATGTTGGGGTCATGTTGGCACGCACGCACGCACACACACACACACACACACACACACACACACAGGGTTCATGTTGGGGTCATGTTCGCACGCACGCACGCACACACACACACACACACACACACACACACACACACAGGGGTCATGTTGGGGTCATGTTGGGGTCATGTTCGCACGCACGCACACACACACACACAGGGGTCATGTTGGGGTCATGTTGGGATCATGTTCGCACGCACGCACGCACACACACACACACACAGGGTTCATGTTGGGGTCATGTTCGCACGCACGCACGCACACACACACACACACACACAGGGGTCATGTTGGGGTCATGTTCGCACGCACACACACACACACACACACA